>NC_141677.1:70184323-70686823 GCF_028749965.1 Puma concolor
TCAATCCTCAGTAGAATCATTCCAACATCTACCTAATGAATCTCCTGCCCATAACTTGATTAAACCATAACCCTGTTCAAGCATTGCCCATATCCTTCCAAAATAGTGTTTCTAAAGTATGAATGTAACTCCTTAAAATCCATCAAATTTTCCATTGCATTCAGTGTAATCCAAATTCTATAGCACTGTGTGTAAGGTTGCTTGTCCTGCAATGTCTAGACTCTGCATATTGTTCTAGCCTTTTCTTTAAATAGTACCCCCTGATCCCTTCAGGTCTCTTTCCTCCTCCCCATCACACACCTACTACTTATACTTCTCCAGAGTAAACTACTTCAGTTTTCCAAACAAAACAGACAACATCATACCTCTTGCTTTGTAGAATTTAACTGACCTTGGCAAGCAGCATTTCTAGGAAATATACTGTTGTCTGCTGTATCAGACTCACCATATGCCTACATTACCAGGTAACTTGCTGTCATTCATTCCCATGGGGATTTGAACAATTACATTCTGTTGTTTTGACCCAGTCATTGCTAGACCAAGTCTCTCTAAATTGGATGTTCACCCAAAGCCAAAACAGAAAAGCAAAAATAATTAGGATCTCAAATTTTTTGATACCTCCTATAGGAGATTATTTGCAAATATAGCCATATTTGAGGCTTCCTCTGGCCAAGATGAAATAACATTTTTATCCACCATCCTGAAACAACCAAAAAATATAATGTATGAAATAATGGTTTACAAGACACTTATGTCAGGAAAAAGAGAACAATAACCCCTGAGGGACAAGAAACAAATGAGGTGAGCCTTATGATTGCCCCTGCTTCCTGTCTTGAGAGCATTTCCAGGACACAGTGTAGGGCGAGGCAACCTGTCAGAAGCTAATGGACTGAGTTGAAGAGACAGAGCTGAGAGTCTGGGGAGACCAAGGCAGTTAGAGTTAAAGGACAGAGTACCAGAGATGAGAGAGCCACACTGAAAGAGCATCCCAGAGGTCTGCATAAGTCTCCTTAAGCACACAGCTAAGCAGTGACCATTACAAAAAGCCAAAATAGCATTGAAAAAAAGAAGAATGAAAGAAGGTAAAGGACTAACACTACCTGATTCCAAGTCTTTTAATAAGACTGTAAGCAAGATAGTATGGTATTAGCACACAGGTAAACAAATACTTCAATGGAACAAAACAAAATTCAAAAAGATGCACGCACACAAGGACAAGTGAGGCTTTGACAAAGATGCAAAGAGAGAAGTAATTGGATAGCCATACCTCACACCATATATAAAGCTTAGCTCAATATGAATGTAGCACCTAAAACAATAAACTTTATAAAATAAACTATAAAACTTCCAGAAGAAAATATAGGAGAAAGCCTTAGTGATTTGGTGCTAAGGAAAGAGTTTTTAGATACAACATCAAAAGCATAATCTGTAAAAGAAAAAAATGATAAATTATATTTCAATAAAGGTTAAAACTTTTGCTCTTTAAAAGATACAGTTAAGAGAATGAAAAGAAAAGCCATAAAATGAAAGAAATATTTACAAATTATATTTCTGCAAAGGGATTTATATCCAGAATATAGGAGTATCTCTTAAAAGTCAATAATAAGAAAATAGCCCATTTCCAAAAATAAGCAAAAGATTGGAATGGATACTTCACTAAAGAAGATATATCACTAAAGAAGATATAAGCGCATGAAAAGATTTTCAACATTATTAATTACTAAGGAAATACAATTTTTTAAAAAAATATTTATTTATTTTTGGGAGATAGAGAGACAGAGCGCAAGCAAGGGAGGGGCAGAGAGAAAGGGAGACACAGAATCTGAAGCAGGCTCCAGGATCTGAGCTGTCAGCACAGAGCCTGATATGGGGCTTAAACCCACGAAGCGTGGGATTATGACCTGGGCCGAAGTCAGACGCTTAACCAACTGAGCCACCTAGGTGCCCCTATTAGGGAAATTCAAATTAAAACCTCAGTGAGGTACTAGTGCATCCCTATGAGAGTAGGTAAAACTAAAAAGGTTACCAATTCCAAGGGATAGCTATCTAGAACCCTCATACACTGCTGCTGGTGGAAGTGTAAAATGCTACAACCACTTTGAAAAATAGTTTGGCAGTTTCTCAAAAAACTTATACATAAAACTACTTTATGATCCAGCCATTCTACTCTGAGGTGTTTACTCAAGAGAAATAAAAATATATCTCCATACCAAGACTTGAACATGAATATTTACAATAGCCCAAAACTAAAAACAATCCAAACCCATTAACAAGTGAATGGGTAAACTGTTATATCTATACAAAAGAACAATCGCAAATAAGGAATAAACCAGGGATAAATGATTCAGCCTGGATAAATCTCAACAAAATTATGCTGAGGCAAGAAGTCGAGCAAAAAACAGCACCTACTTTATGATTCCATTTATATAAAAATCTAAAAAAATGCAAGCCAATCTACAGAGACAGAAAGCCAATCAGTTGTTACCTGGCAATAGGGAAATGGGAAGGAATGAAGGACTACAAAGAGCATGAGAAAACTATATTGAGGATGAGGGGTATGTCCATAATCTTGATTGTGATGGTTTTACAGGCATAATGATATGTCAAAACGTATCAACTATGCATTTTAAATATAAGTTCTTTGTTGGTTTGTTAATTATGCCTCAAAAAAACTGATTTAAAAAATAATAAGCATAATTATTTCCTCTCTTGTATCCACTTCCCTTTGCAGTGTAAGTTTGTAGGCATTCCCACCAGAAGGTAATGTGTCTTTCTCTGCTCTTTGAATCTGCGATGGCTAATTGAATGTGCTAGAAGCAATGTTGCTGCCCATTCTGACCTAGGCCTTTAAAAAAATCATACATTCCCTACTGCCCTAGTCCATGTGAGCTGATATAACAGAATACCATTGACTGGTTGGCTCAAACAACAAACATTTATTTCTCACAGTTGGTCAAGGTGCTGGTAGATTCAGTGTCTGATTAGAATCTACTTGCTAGTTCTCATAGACAGCCATTTTCTCACTGTGTTCTCATATCGTGGAAGGGGTTGCTTTTATAAAGGCACTAATCTCATTCATGAAGCCTCTGCCCTTATGACCTGATCACATACCAAAGGCCTCATCTCCTAATACCATCACAGTGGGAGATAGTATTTTAATGTATTGAATTTGGGAAAGGACACCATCAGTCTATAGCATTCACTTCCCCCTCAGGACCCTCTTGCTGTCATGTGAACAAACAAGCATGATGGAGGCTGAAAGACACATGGCCCAGTCAGCTCCCCCTCCCTGTTGACATTCAGCCAACCCGCAGAAGCAGAGCCACCTACCTGGCCTGCAGGTAAGGAAACAGCACATGAGGGATCTCAGCCTAGAAGATATTGATGAGGGAAACAAAGGCAAGAAAATGTAGTTTAAAATTAAGTTCCCTTACAGCCTGCAGTCCATTGATAGATGCCAGAGACCTACAGCGTGTAACACTCCACTAGACGTTTATGGCTGCCTTAATGCCTTAAGGCAACCTTATCTTGGCAAAACTAAAAATTAAAAGCAACCTTATCTTGGCAATAGCTAAATCTTTAGGGTCCTGTGAGACCCTGTTTTCAGCATCCAGGAATCACTTGGAGACTTACATTATCTATACCACCCCGCCCTCCACAAACTTGGAAGGGTATAATCAGTCACTCTTCACAACCCCAGTTCAGCTCTTTCTGTCCATGGGTCCTGTCCCCATGCTTTAACAAAATCACCTTTTTGCACCACAGACGTCTTAAGAATTCTTTCTTAGCGATTTGCTCAGGAACCCTACTTAAAGCCCGTCAATATGACCTGCCCAGCTGAGGCCAACTTAAACTTTCAACCCTCCAAATCATGAACTAAATAAACAATGGTTGTGTCAAGCCACCAAGTTTGGAATGTTTTCATGTGTGACATTATTTGTGGTGTTACGTAAGTGATTTACTTCTCCATCAGGATCATATTCCTCAACTGAACTTTGCTTGCTCTTTGTAGGGCAACTAGAGGTATGGGAACTGGTTACTATATGAGGTCAAGTACCTTCACTCCACTGAAAACTCATTTGTTCATCCACCAAACACTAAGCATCTACTCTGCTCTAGACACTGCTACACGCCAGTGTAGATGTGCAAAAGATACGTTCACAAACAGATTAGAGATTACAGACTAGAATAACCAGCCAGCAGCACTGGGTCTATCAAATCCATTATTTCCCTTTTTCTAGGTTGATCTTGCATGTATGTTTCTAAATCAATTCTTTCTAGGGAACACCTGTCCAGGTAGATCACCCTTATTTCTAATTACATCTCCCACCAGATTCCTGGAAAAGTGTTCACTTCAATGGAGAAAGGTTTCTTTTTAAGCTGGTCACTCTTTTTAATTGTTTTATTTTTTCTATCCTTTTTTTAATTTTTCCTTTCCTTTTTGCTTTGACAGCTTTGTGCCTTTTATCATTGAAAGTGCAGTATCATTCAAATAAAGGTGAAGAATGACATTTCTAAGAAAATGATAGCTGCTTGGGCACAGCACTAATAATTTTAAAAGGTTGCTGCTTCAAAGAGCACCCTTTTAGCACAGGATGTTAAGTGGTGCAAAGCTTAGCATGTCAACAGTCTACACACCAGCAATTTTCCTTTGCTTCCGAGACCCTGAAAAGAATCTCATGTGCTGGGAGCAGCCTGGCTGTACTTCCAGCTCTCTCCACACCAGCGCTGCTGACAGCTAGGCCCCAAGCCAGGCACCTGCTTAGTGAGCAAAACCGGATGCTCCTGCTCACTAAGTACCACTGAAAGGAAACTGTAGCATTTTCCTGTAAGGCATGCTTTCATCACCTGTGTTCCCAACTTCTGGCTCCACTTGACAACAGGCCGAGCCCAGAAGCCTTGATGAAGGAGCAGGAAACTTGTGAATCCTCTGGATGCTCGGTCTCCACAAGACATCAGGGAGATCTTCCCATTATGGCCTGCATTTGACCATCACGGTAGATTAAAGAGCCCATAAATCAAAGTCCAAAATAAGCCGGTCACAGCCCAATTCACTGGCAGACTGTATTCTATTGCTTCCAGATACATTGGCCTATGGGACTGAAGCCAGTAGAGAAGGACTATTCCATAGGAGAGGTCAGCTTGGCTAAGAGACAAGAATGTAGGATATTGGGGATTGGTGTCAGAATGTGCCTTAATTTTAACCATAGTAAAAATTAACATCACTATATATCACTTAAACAGCTAGTAGTTGGAATGACTAAAATAGACGTGCACATTAAAAAAAAAACAAAAACAAAAACATAGAAAAACTATCAGTTACCAACCCTGTTTTCATTGTTGCACATATAGTTTTGAGAAAATAGTTTCACTGGAGTTTGTCTGTTGTGCAGCCGAACAACAATTCAGGAGGGGTCAGGGTAAAGAAGAATCAAAAGGACTTTCTCCAAAGCCCACGTCCATGCATTCTAAGAGGAGAATTGGTTTGATAATGCATTTCTGCTACATTCTGCAGCACTACTTTCTATAAATCAGGAAATTATTGTCATCATCATACATATTGCTAACAAAACCAGCCTCCTCCATCTCATTTCTCTTCAATTTGAACTTGTGGTTCTGGAGGAAAGACTAACATGAAGTCCAAAGGCAATGCCAGTGGTGTAGAAACGAAATGTTATCTCCAAGACATTCAAAATTAAAGTCGACAACATCGAGGATCTCTATACTACCATTTTAAAAAGTCATCAGGACTCCCCCCACTATCAAGGAAGTAAAATCCTTTCAAATTTCCTGGAAAGAGCTTGACAAGGGAGGAAGTGGCAGGTGGATGCCCATTCCCTTTAGAAATAGATAGTTCCAGGATAAAAATAATAATAAGTGCTGTCCAAATCAATGCTTTGAATACAGTTTAATCACTGCTGCTAATAGTGAATGCCACATTACTTAGCTTGTCACTTTCTCTATATTAAATGTGTCTTGTTATCTGTCACATGGCATAAGTTGACTGTTTCCATCATGTTAAGGAACATTACATCTGCTGAGGACAACAGCCACTTTCTACAAAGGCTCTTCAATCTGAGGGTGTTACTTGAGAATTGCTTACAGCACTGGCAAATTGGGGCTTTTCAAGGCTGAGCTCCAGTGCTGAAGGCTGACATGACGAATGTCTCCAAAGCCAGCTGAGCTCACGCTCAGGACCAGACTCTGAGGGCTCAGCTCCATGTGGCAGTTTTAAAGCTTGCATTCACATCTAGTTTTGATTCCCACACATGGCTCTGGTCTTAGCTCAGATTGAAGAACTAAAATCAGATGCCATCAGAACTGGCTGCACACTCCCCAATTCTCTTAATATGAGAACATCTGTTACCTGCATTAGCCTTCAGAAGTGAATATCGCCAAAGTGAATAGTATCGGGTCTGCTACTGACTTGAACTATTACCCTGAACACTTTATATCTTCTCTGCATCTAGATATTCCCTGAGGGGATTAGACTCAGTAATGCCTAAGCCTGCTTTCTGTTTTAAGATTGTGCTTAGGAATTGCCAATGAAAAGAGAAATGAATATCAAGACTGATAATTTGACCTAAAAATATTTAGAAGTTCCCCTAAATGCTGACTTGAATAAAAAAATTTCTGATTGATTGATTGATTGATTGATTTTTACCATGAAGGAAACGCCTAACTTTGAATGAAGGCAACATCAAGGAAGTCAGGACACAGAAGAGCAGAGAACAGCCACAATGACACTGCGTGAGCCCCTGGATGCCAACATTCCTGAAGCACCTATGCCTCAAGACCTTTCAGTTATGAGAGTCAATAAGTTTCCTTTTATGCTTAAGCGTATTTAGGTTTAGTTTCCAGTCACTCCAAACCAGATGATTCTTGACCAAGAAGACTGTTCACTATTTGTGTTGATCTTTGTCTCAGGAAGGTACTACAATCTCAGTAACTTGATCTTTAAAGAAGAAGCGGCCTTTGTGACCAAACTTCTCAGACTGAAATCTGCATTTGTCCAGATGAATTTGTAATAGGCTGGAAAGAAATTCACACAGTCTCCGTGGGGGGAAAGGACAATGTATAAGAGGGGCAGGAGTTAAATCTGTGGATGAACTAGTGAGTGCCAGCCCCTCTCTCCCGCATTCGTGGGCAGGCCACACACAGTCCCTGGCCAAAACTGCTGAGGCCACATCCGTGTCCTTGGAGCCAAGCGGTTGCACAGAACAGCCAAGGGCAGATGGAGGCAGAAAACAAGGTCACCCCACATCTCGGAGATTGCCAAATGACAGACCTGGGAAACCAAAATGTATCTGCAGGTCTAGAGGAAGAGACCAGGCTACAAAGGGATGGAGTCATGAAGTCCACTTAATAATGCAAAATGGTACGGGATGCTCAAACCTCATTGTAAGTGGGTCCCAGTAGTCTGGTGAATGGGGATCAGCCTATAAAAAGTCTAAAGGGGAACAAAAGGCAGCATACCTTTAGGGTTAGGAGAGAGAAGAAAGAAAGGAAAAAGGGAAAGGAAGACTGGAAGAGAGAATACAGAACAGGAGAAACAACTGAGAGGTGAAGTACCAGTGCCTCAGGAAACAGACAGACCCGGGTTTAGATTTGGGCTCTGCTCCTTCCCGGGAAGTTTATTTCTTTCCTCGTCCCTCCCCACTTTCCTTCTTTCTTCCCTCTCCTCTTTGTTTTTAAAAAAATTATTGAATGGTAGTGTACATATCAGAAAGTTCACATTTTAAGTGCACTTATCAATGACTTAGTAACTTTACCAAGTGTGCAGCCTTTCCCCATAAAGCAGTTCTAGAACATTCTCATCTCTCTGATAAGAGCCTTCTTCCCATTTACAGTTAATACCCATTCCCCCTCTCAGCTCCAGATAGCCATTGTTTTCTATTTCTGTAAATAAATCTATTTCCTGTCTTTATGCATTTGCCTTTTCTGGACACCTCCATAAGTGAAATCATGCAATATGTGGTCTCTTGTGTCCGACTTCTTTTATTTAGCATAATGATTTTGAGGTTCATCCATCACCTACAGCATAGCAAATGTCAGGAGTTTGCCCCTTTTTTTGGTGAATAGCAGTCTGTTGTAGGTAAATGAGACTTCTGTTCTTAAGCCTCAATTTCCTCACCTGTAAAATAGGGATAAGAAAAATAGCACCAATTTGATAGAGTGTTACAGGGATAAATGCAATACTGCATATTAAGAGCTTAGCACAGCAATAGGCATCCAGAACATGCGTAATTATCTTAGGAAGCTACTGGGACAATCTAAAGAAAGCACTACTGTTTAAACCTTCCTCAATTCTCTGACTAAACATCACCTTCCTCCTACTCTTTGATCACCAAAGAGAAGGTATGTTTGTTTGCATTTTTATAGAAAGGGAAGAACAAAAGCTAAGAGACTGCCTTGGGCCCCTCTGGGTGGAATGCAGAGGGGTGCTTTGGCACAGACAGCTCTTGAAATGTAGTGCTTCCTCAGTTAGCATGGCCCTGACTTTGAGAGAGCCCATGGCTTCTAAGTGTATCTGGAGGAAGCTGGCAGAACTGAGTCCATAATGCATAGATCACTTTCCTAAGAAAAATGTAGTGATAATAGTGCAAGGAAAGCTTTATAAGTAGGAATAATGGTGTGAAATTGAGGAAAGGAACAAATACCTGTGAATTACAAGATGCCACCCAGATTCTGATGTGTACTTGATTGCTACAAGGTCCTTCCAAGGGAATTATAGATGCAGCCCCACTCCAACTGTCTAAGTTCAGACGCAACAAAGGAAAGAGGCTGCCCATTGTCCAGAAGCATCCTATAGCTTTGACTACCCACCCAGCCTTTCCTTTCTTTCACGTAGCTGACTCTGAAAATACACTTTTTAAAGCCCATGACTTTAAATTTTTCATCATTCCTGCCAGCAGAAATACATTAACCAAATACAGAAATGTGCATGGAGAAATGGATTCTAGAAGGGTCCAAAGCAGGGAGACTACTGGCACTGTCTTCTGCGGCAGGCCCATGGAGGAAGACCCACAGAGACCTACAGTCGAAGGATATGGAACGTAATTACAACTTTCAGAGGAAATAGCCAGATTATAAACAGGTGAGATTTTAGGTATAGGTGACTTTCAGATGCTCTGTAAATACTCCTGAAAATAACAAATATCCAAATCAAATTTTGAATCTCAGGTAGAGCACAGAATTGCTGGAAAGATCCTCAGAAACCTGTAAGTTAACCTTCCCATTTAAGAGTCAGAAGGAGGAGAAAGAATAGTCACACACACACACACACACACACACACACACACACACACCCATGACCTTGCCAGGGTGGATAAGAACCTTCCGTTAGTAATTTGGTCTAGGATGAGTTAAAGAAAGTACCATAATCTCAAAGCCTGCACATTCTTTGTATTGTAAGGATAGAGGCTCAACTGATAGCTTTTGTGTTTAGTCAAAATAAATACTCAGTGAAGTTTCTTTATAACTGCAAAGTCAAGGCAGGAGCCTAACATGGAATCAACATTAGAAATTAAATTTCTCTGCATAATGAAGTATCAAGAATGTTGTGAGTCTCCCTTTGGTACCTGGGGGAGTAAGGAGTCTATGCACCCTTACATTTGGCAATATCCGGAGACATCTTCAGTTGTTACATTGGGGGGGGGGGGTGGGGATATAGTTGGCATCTAGTGGGTAGTAGCCAGGGATGCTTCCCAACATCCTGTAGTGCATGGACGGCCCCCACAACAACAAATTATTCCACCCAAAATGTCAATAGAGCTGAGTTTAAAAACACCTGCTGTAGAAGAAAAGAAAAAAGAACCAGTCTTCATCTGGAAAAGTCAGAAATTAAGTAGAACAACAACCAGGAGGAAATTCCCTGGGACTGGGGATGGACCAGAAGGTTTTAATAACATCTATTGAATTTTAAATTATTTTGTGTGCTTACAAGTACCAAAATTTCTCTTCTCATTTCCCCTATGTTAAATTCTATTACACAACAGCCTTGCGGTGGTGATGCTTTGGAAAATAAGAGGAACGATCGTTATCAGAAAGCAGGGAATTAGGGTGACAAGGGCAGTGGCAGAGACCAACAGTGATGTTTCAGCCAGGCAAGAACAGAGAAGGTGGCTGGGAGGCAGGCTGACCTGCTCTCACCTCAGCCATTTCATAAATTATTGGGGAAGGCCTAGCAGTTCTGCCAATGTGTGGCAAGGACACTCGGGAAGATAGCAGTACAGGTAGGGATAAACTTGCTTACTGCAATGTGATTCAACAGTAGAGTTCCATTCATACCCATGGTTGGCCAGAGCCCAGGCTGCAGCCTCCATTCGTCTCTGTGTTCTAGTACCTAGCACACCATCTGTGCATGTAACGCACCCTCAATCTATAGGTTGGATTTTTCACTACTACATGCAATTATGGTAGTTTATTTTGGTTATAGCTACCTGCTTTCTTTTGTTACTTTTGTATGCTTACGAAAAACAAAATTCCAAACTTAAATCAACCAAAGGCATAAGAAACTCTAGATGTAGGATCATGCAGATTCTCTCTCAACCCTCATAATCCCCACGCCAAAGTTTTCAAGAACCCCCATAAATCAGACATGGTGCTTGGCACTCTTGGTCATCATGACAAGACCATGATGTACATATAACCATTCTCATTTTACTGGTGAGAAAACTGAGACTTGCAAAACCAAAGTTACCTCCCAGGGTTAAAAAGATGGAATATCTATGAGACAGGCTTGGAACCCAGTCACCTTGACTTTATTTTTTTTTTCAATGTTTTTTTTATTTATTTTTGGGACAGAGAGAGACAGAGCATGAACGGGGGAGGGGCAGAGAGAGAGGGAGACACAGAATCGGAAACAGGCTCCAGGCTCTGAGCCATCAGCCCAGAGCCTGACGCGGGGCTCGAACTCACGGACCGCGAGATCGTGACCTGGCTGACGTCGGACGCTTAACCGACTGCGCCACCCAGGCGCCCCCAGTCACCTTGACTTTAAATACTGGGGAACAAGTTACAGTAGAAGTATTAGAGGGAATGGTATGGAAATGAGTAGCCAGCACATAAAGAAATGCTCAATATTATCAGTTCAAATAACTGTGAATTAAAACAAAATAAAATGTTTAGCTGTTAGCAGATATAAAAACTCATTAAGGTTAGGGGAGTATAAATTGAAATATCTATCCAGGAAAGCAATTTCGTGATAATTGTAAAGACTGCTAGGGTGCTTGCGTGCCTCCGTCAGTTAAGCCTCTTCTGACACTTGATTTCGGCTCAAAGTTGACTTCGGTCAAATCACTTGATTTCGGTCATGATCTCAAGTTTTGTAGGATCAAGCCCTTTGTCAGGCTCTGCATTGACAGAGCAGAACCTGCTTGGATGCCCTCCCGGCCCCCCCACCCCCGCCCCTGCCGCCCCGTGCCTCTCTCTCCCTCTTTCTCTGCCCCTTCCCCACTCCTGCTCTCTCTCTCTCTCAAAATAAATAAATAAACTTAAAAAAAAAAAAGGTGCTCATAAGATTCATACTATTTGACCAAGTGATTCCATTTCTGAGATGCTATTGTAAAGAAATAACACAGAGGCTCCTGGGTGGCTCGGTTGGTTAAACATCTGACTAGATTTGAGCTCAGGTCAGGATCTCATGGTTCTTGAGACTGAGCCCTGCTTCCAGCTCTGTGCTGACAGGTTGGAGCATGATGGGGATTCTCTCTCTACCCTCTGTCTGCCCCTCCCCCACTCATGTGCCTACACTCTTGTGCGCTCTCTCTCTTTCTCACAAAATAAACATTTTTTAAAAATTTAAAGGGACACCTGGGTGGCGCAGTCAGTTAAGCATCCAAACTTAATCTCAGCTCAGGTCATGGTCTCAGTTCATAAGTTCAAGACCCGTGTTGGGCTCTGCACTGATGGCACAGAAACTCCTGGGGACTCTGTCTCTCCCTGTCTCTGCCCCTCCCCTGCTTGTGTGCACTCTCTCTCTAATAAACTAAAAAAAAATTTTTAAGAAAAAAAATTTTTTAACTTAAAAAATAACACAAACGAGGACAGAGATTTATGCATAAATGTGAATTTGGAGGTTATTTATTATAGCAAAAGAGAGAAGCTACCTGAATACCATAATCAGGGAAACTAATAGATTTCAGCATATCTATAAAATGGAATTTTATGTACATTTACTAAAAATTCTATTACCAAGATATTTAATAATATGGGAAAGTGTTTGAAATATCAAAACAGAAAGACTTATCCAATGACATCTTCTCCATATCAATTTTTTAAATATCTAAGAAAAAAGATGCAAGTAAGACATGCCAAATATTAACACAGCATTTTTCTTTTAAATACTTTTATGTATATTTAAAACTTACTATAAAATTTATATCTTGTATTTATAATCATGAGCAAAATGAAAAACAAAAAGATTTAGATGCTACAGTAAGTTGTAAAAAGAATTTCATAAATGATGATTGTTTTTGGGTCAAAGTAAAACAGACAAGAAATTCAGGCCTTTGACAAAGGAGTCTTTATTCTGCAAAGTGACTGCCTGATAATGCCCACCCCCCCCCCCAAAACCAGCACCATCTGTGGGGCACCAAAGGTGCATAGGAGACTCACCGTGCCTCCACCGCGAGAGCCTGGGGGAGAGACTGAGAAGGACCCAGAGTCCTGAGAAAAGAGCAAAAGTCCCCAAAAAAGTGGGCTTGGGTGGGAACTAACCAAGGCAGAAACCGGGTGGACCCAGGACACCGTAAAAATTCTTAATGCAGCAAGAGTCCTCCTTACCCTCAGGGGAACCAGATTATGGCAATCCCTGGTGATCTTAATCAAAATAAGTAGACCCTGCTTCCGACTCTGCGTCTCCCTCTCTCTCCGCCCCTGCTCATGCTCTGTCTCTGTCTCTCAAAAATCAACGTTAAAAAAGTTGTTTTCAAAAATTAAAAAAATAAGAAGTTGGCCCTAGACATTTCTGGAATAAAACGCTCCCTGCAATATACAATGTAAGCAAGCAACTGCACAGTGGGCCAACCGTTGAAATAGGAGTCAGCTGCCTTTTTTCTGCAAAGGGCCAGATAGTAAATATTTTAGGCTTTGCAAACCATATGGTCTCTCTTGCACCAACTCATCTCTGCCCTGGAGTGTGACAGCAGACAGACACAGTACATAAATAAATAAGTGTGGCTGCATGCCAATACAATCATACTTATAAAAACTGGGCTAGTGTGGCTTGCTGGCCGTAGCTTGCTGATCCCTTAAGACTTTAAGCATGACAATAAAAGTAGCTTTCTTGTGGCCTTTCCCATGGTCATGCCTCCTCATGTTAAGGCACCAGTTTGAGTTTGGTGAATTGCGTGATTATTTGGGGAAAGAGCTGAGTGGATCCCAGATAAATCAGAAACTGTGCTCATTTTATGGCATTTTGGGAACTGAATGAACAGTAAGCACAGTGTTAGGCCCTCCTCAAAGTACCTCCAAATTTGATGGGTGACACAAATCAACATAGTTTCTGCCTCTGGTTGTGTGGACTTCATTGCATGGCGGGAGGGGGCTGTGTGGGCTGGTAGGAAGAGAAGCCAGAGACTGGGGACCCGAGAGTGACAGACAGGCAGCTGAACATTTTTTGAGTAGAGTCTTTTAGGATGAAACTCCTCATAGGCCAGGTGTTGATTAGTCCCATATCATTCACTTCATTTCTCACTTGGAAGAAAATCTAAAGGCCTGAAGATGTTGAATTTTACTTAAGCCCTGTCGTCCAGTAAAACAGTGAAGGTTAAGAAATGGCCTGACCCGCTGAGTTCCAGAAAACAGTGAGCTTCGAAGAACAGGCCTCCCCCTAGAATTTAGATAAGACTCATGGATGCCCCCCTGCCCTTTGTTTATCTATGGCAAGACCAGACACAGACCTCCCCGAATTCCTTTTTTTCTGCTTGCCCAGGTAGAGCAAAAACGCTTATTAGCCAAGCTTTGGTTATGTTTCTCTAACCCCTCCAAGCCCTGAACTCTGGCCCACCCGTAGCCTGCATCAGCACATAGCCCCTTGTTAGAATCGGCTGCCCTCAGGGTAAAATATTCTCTGATCTGCTGTCAGATCCACTACCCTTCCACCCCACTTCCCCACACCTGCCTCTTCTTAGCCTTGTTTACTCCTCTATAAAAGAAAACCCCTTCTTGCCTTATTCTTGAGGCACTTAGAGCGTTTATGATCATAACATTCTCTCTATTGGGATAGTCCCTTCCCTGTCTTGTAATAATCCTCTTGAGTAAGTCTCTCCTTACTAAGTCCGCATTTTCTCTGACAGGCCCTAGATGATATGTTAGTATGGTCCCCTGCCACCTCTCTCTCTGTCTGTCCACAACTGTCACCTCCTACTCCATCCCACCCATACCACCCTCCTTGTTACTCCTCAAACTCCAACCATTTTCCTCCCCAGCCTCTTGGCACATAACAATTCCTTCTACCTGAAGCTCACAGGACCCTACAGCTACTAGGGTTCCTCTTCCATTTCATTACACTGTTGGTTCCAGTGCTAGCCCATCCCTCCAAGGGGCTTCTCAGATAGCTCTCTATAAAATACCCTCTCCATTGCTTTCCTCTCTCTCCATTCCTTCCTACAGTTTTCCTTTCCTCGTTGTGTTTGCCACCACCCGACATATTTGTTTATTGTCATCTCCCGCACTGAGTATATAAACTCCCTGTGACTAAGGGCTTTACCTTCTTTGTCTACTGCTGTGCCTTTAGTGCCTACAATATTGACTGGGATGGGACCAAGTTGTCTTTCAATAAATATTTGGCTAAATAAAATGATACGACTAAATAAAGTAAAATGAAAGGTGTTGGTGCTCTACTATGATTTCTAGGTCTCACAATTATCTGTATGGGTGGGCACCCTCATCTCCTTTTAGAGATGAGGACACTGAGCTATAAACATTCACTAAAATGTTGCAGTCTTTACACTTGTGATGTGCTCAGGGTAGGACTCCAATAGATCCCAAAAGCTTTATCTTTTTAATTATTACATAGAAGCCTGCCTCCTAAGCCTTTACAGTTGCTGCAGTGCAATTGTCTGCAAAAGAAACCAGAAAATGAGTCCCAAAGCACCACTTACCCTTAACACCAGAAGCAAGGGTTTGCAGGACAACCTGTGGGAGCAACCGAGATAAAGCACGCTGTGTCTGATCCCAGGGATGAGGGTGAGAAAGCCAGCCACGGGGTCTCCATGAGATCAAGAAGCTGGCTGGTAAGCTCACACCGTTGCTTCAACAGCCAGCAGTGCCTGCCACACAAAGTAGAGGCTAGACGTGTGTTGAACGAAAGTGCCGTGATGCCCGTGGAGGAAATGTAAGGGAGCAGAGGAGGAGGAGCACCCTGAAACCAGGAAGAATCTGAGAGGGATTAGAGGTGGCATTCAAAAGTACCCTAGAAGGACCGGTAGAATTTGCGCTTAGACAAACAGGAGGAGAGAAGGCCTGCAGGTCCTGCCTGGGACTGCCACGAGCCTCGAGGCCCCAGTTCACTGATAGAGCGCACAGCCCTCCACCAGGAGTGATCCCACATGACCTGCTATTTCGTAGAGTCGCAAACATTATCAAGATAGAGGTGGAATGTGTGACGCCCTTGTTTTTATCAAGATGAGCCCTAAATCTTCAAGGCAAAAATAGCAGGCACTGGGGATTACATGTAAGTGATGAATCACTAAATCCTACCAATTTTACCACATATGTTAACTGACTAGAATTTAAATAAAAACTTGAAATTAAAAAAAAAATTAAAAATAGGGGCTTCTGGGTGGCTCAGTTGGTTTAGCACCGACTTTGGCTCAGGTCATGATCTCGCGGTTCGTTGGTTGGAGCCCCACGTCAGGCTCTGTGCTAACGGCTCAGAGCCAGGAGCCTGGTTCAAATTCTGTATCTCTCTCTCTGTCCCTCCCCTGCTTACACGATCTGTCAAAAATAAATAAACGTTAAAAAAAATAAATTAACTAATTAATAATAAAATAAAGGTCTCACAGTTATGCTGTAAAAAAAATTGCAGGCATTGAATACTTTTACCATTTCCCCATGTGTACAATGAATTCTGAACTAGATCTTTATGGGTGAGGGCTGAAAAATGTTTCTCAAACATACTAATGACCTTGTTTTTATTAAGTTCCTAACACATGCTGGGTACCGGGTTATACATGTTGTATATACCAATGCCTCTCCGTCTTCTAAAAATCTGTGAGATGATGACTAAGTCCATATTACTGAGAGGAGGCTGAGTCTCAGAGAGGTCCTTAAATCATTTGGTTATAAATTCAGGATGCAAATTAGGCCCATCTGACTCTAACCCATTATTCTGTCAACTGTGTAATTTTGCCTTCCAAGAAATTTTTACTAACCAACTTCATATTTTGCTAACTTAAGTACCCACACAGAAACAGG
The DNA here is from genome assembly GCF_028749965.1 of Puma concolor. Classification (NCBI taxonomy): domain Eukaryota; kingdom Metazoa; phylum Chordata; class Mammalia; order Carnivora; family Felidae; genus Puma; species Puma concolor. The sequence continues at coordinate 70,200,746 of NC_141677.1, forward strand.
ACTCTTCCCCCAGGAAACCAGTTCTCTTTAGCAGAGCCTTATCCAACATAGTAATTGGTGCATAAAATTGCAGGTGTGTTCCTACTTCGTGAATGTTAAAAATGAGAAAACAAACTTCACAGTCAGATAAATTAAAGGCAACTATTTACCTCTCAAATGGATTCTGCCTTTTACAAAAGATTAAAATAAATGCCCTAATGTATTTCATTGTTGCTAATAAATAATTTCGCAGTATACTTGGAAAACGGTAATCAAGTTACATGTTGTGCAATTTTTTTTTATTTTGGTATAATCTGCCCATTTCTCAGCCTGGGCAAAGGAAACTTCCAGTGCCATGTGACCTGACCCCTGGTCACAGTGAATTGCCATGACAGACAATCTGACTCTAGCTGGGCTGATTAAGTTTGCTTGAGAATGTGTCATGGAGCCCAGGGGCTGAGGTGGACTGTGTTGGGCCCTGAGGTAAGAACACACAGAGTCCGGGCAGCTATGGCTCCACAGTGACCCCACACCACACACAAACCAGTGTTCTTGAGAAGCAAGAATGAAAAATCAATATACAGAACGAGAGATGGGAAACAGTACATAGCAGACACAAGAGGTGGTGCTGCTCAAAAAAAAGACCCCCCCAAAAACAAACAAAAACAGAGAAGAGTGGCTGGCTGATTTTGTGGGGTCACAAAACTCTCCATTTCCATGAGGCTCAATTCTTTCCTGAAGCTAGGCTTTATGAGAATCCCAGGATTTCTTACATTAAATTTCTCTTTAGCTGAGCCATTTTCAGAGGGTGTATTAGTTAGCAGTTGCTGTGTAACAAATTATCCCCAAAATGTACCAGGTTAATACAATAATATTTATTATCTCATGCAGCTTCTGAAGCTCAGAAATGCTGGGTGGTTCTGTGCTGTTGGCTGAATCTCCAGTCATTTCATTTCAAGGCTTGACTGGAGCTGGAGAATCTATTTCCGGGATTACCTACATGTTCTTTGGCAGGCCACGGTTCCTTACAGGCTGCTTTCCCTAGAGTGAGAGGGAGAAAGAGAAGAGAAGAGAAGAGAAGAGAAGAGAAGAGAAGAGAAGAGAAGAGAAGAGAAGAGAAGAGAAGAGAAGAGAAGAGAAGAGAAGAGAAGAGAAGAGAAGAGAAGAGAAGAGAAGAGAAGAAAAAAGTAAAGGAAAAGGAAAAGAAAAGAAAAGAAAGAAGGAAGGAAGAAAGAAAGGAGGGAGGGGAAAAGAAGGAAGGAAGGAAGGAAGGAAGGAAGGAAGGAAGGAAGGAAGGAAGGAAGGAAGGAAGGAATAAAAGCAGAGAGAACAGAGAGAGAAAGAGAAAAAGAGGAGGCAAGAAGGAGGAGGTGAAGGAAGAGAAAGAAAACCTCCTGAATTGGTATCCTGGCTTCACCCTTATCAGCTGTGTGACAGCAGACAAGTCACTGAACTGCCAGATCCTGGCTCCCTCATTTGTTGAAGGGGCTGATAGCAATAGCAACTATCTCTTAGAATTGACTAGAGGACACAACTAAGTATATGAAGTGTTTAGAAAAGGACCTGGTACAGAATCAGAGCTTGACAAATGTTAACTGCTATTATTGTTTTGAGTCTGCAACTTACCTTCCATGCCAGAAACCCCTGGACCCCAAAGCTAGAAAGAGCTCTTTCTCCCCCAGTCCAAATGAGGAACAAAGGGATAATGATTCAGTAAATGTTTCTCTCAACCAGTGAGGAGAAGATGCCTTCAACTCTTTATCAGTGCAAACAAGGGTCAAAACTTTTGCATATTCTCTAGTACATTCCTTACTTCCATTGTAAAAACCTTCACATTGCTCAATGATTTAAAGAGAAATTCTCAGACTAGTGTTTAAGGATGTCACAGTCTGTACCCAGGCTACATTTTCCAGCCTTCTGGCTGGTGATATCTTACATATATGAGCTGCCTCGAGACACTGGACTCCTGGACCTACTCTGAACTCACGGTGGGTTTTCCTGGATCTTCTCCCTGCTGCTCCTCTTCTGTCCTACCCCTTCTGTCTCTCCAAATCACACTCATGCTGCAACTCCTTCCTGTTCCATGCAGCCTTCTCTGCTATGCACTCATGCATAGTTGCTCCTGCATCTGAATCCCCATAATCCACTGGGCTACTTATACATTTGTTTACTCAGGCTACTACTGACATGTGACAATTCTCTTTCTATTTGAGATAAAATAAGTTAGAACTCTACACCACACACAAAAATAGATTCCAGATGGATGAAAAAGCTAACTGGACTGCATAAGCAATTCTACAGGAACAGAAAATAGATTGGTGATTGCCAGGGGCTGAGGGGTTGGTGGGAAATGGGGAGTGACTGTTAACAGACAGAAGTTTCTCTTTGGGATGACGAAAATGCCCTAAAATTGATTGTGGTGATGGCTTCACAGCCCTATAAATATAGTAAAACCATTGAATGGTATACTTCAATGAGTAAATTATATGCTTGTATATTATACCTTTGTTAAAAATTTGTAAGTATATGTTTTTAAAGCTTCTGAGAAAAACAAACGAGATAATTCACAGAGGTCATGATTATGATTTGTGCATTCTTCTATACATGTATTACATACACCTAACATAACAAGTTTATTTTTAAAAATCTAGCTGGATAAGGGAAGACCTATTGAAGTCCTAGGGGACACTATAGAAAAAATCGCTTTTATAACACCGGGATGGACAGGACTGTCTTTGGCATGATAAAGCATTGAAAGCCATAAAAGAAAAACCAACATGTCATATTTTACTATCCATAGGTAACAAATTCCACTTCCTATCAGGAAAACTCATAAAAACATCATAAAAACTTGAAAGACCAACAAAAGAGAATATTTACTCTACATATATGAACACACATATACATGCATATGTAAATGATAACTAACAAGGATGGATTTAATATTTCTTTAAAAAGACCTTATAAATTAGGGGCGCCTGGGTGGCTCAGTCGGTTAAGCCTCCGACTTCAGCTCAGGTCACAATCTCACGGTCCGTGAGTTCAAGCCCCGCGTCGGCCTCTGGGCTGATGGGTCAGAGCCTGGAGCCTGCTTCCGATTCTGTGTCTCCCTCTCTCTCTGCCCCTCCCCCGTTCATGCTCTGTCTCTCTCTGTCTCAAAAATAAATAAACGTTAAAAAAAAAATTAAAAAAAAAAGACCTTATAAATTAATAAAAATTATAAATAATCAAATGTAAAGTAAAACAGGCAAAGATATGAACAGGAGGTACAAATGGCTATGACCCAGACAAAGTACTGTCTTGGAGCTGATGGGAGAGGCTTTATTCTAGGATGTCTCCTCATTGTTCCTCAGTAACTACCATAGCACCTATACATAGTGTAGTTAGTACACGTTTCTCAAGGGCAGCATTCTTATTCTATCTTCCTTGAAGTTCCAATTTGCTCTGTATCTTTTGCCCTCTAACAGACTTTACATTCTCCACCCCTACTTCTGCAATAGCAAATGTTCCTCTTTTAGTTGTATTTAAAAGCAAAAACATTTTGTGTGCGATTTTAGTCAAACCCTTCTATTTCATACTTATCTTTTTTTTTTTAATTAAAGATCAGTTTTCTTTTGATATGTTGCTGCAGTCCAAACTAATTCATTTCCCTTCTACACTGAGTTATATGTGATCTGTTGAGAACAAGTAGGTAACATTTCAGTGAGGAGAAGGATGGGTACTTAGCATTTTCATCAGGAATCCCATCCTCAGTGTAATACACAAAATTGTTATGCTTTCAGGAACTTAAAGTAATTGCCTTGGGCAAAAAGTAGAATTTCCCATTTGCTAGTAAAAATAGTAAAGAGTTCTAATGTATTAAATTGGCTTTAGTGCCATGTTTCCCTCTTAAATAACAGTTGAAAAAACTACACATAGGTGGATAGAAGTGAAAGAAAAATCTTAGTCTTGGATCAGCCATAATAGCATGATGAGAGCTTACCAAAAAAAAACAAAAACAAAAACAAAAACAAAAACAAAATGAGGTGAATGTTTTTTTCTCTCATGCTGAGGAATTTAATGGAAAAAATCCTCTCCGGAAATGGATTTCTCACTTTTTTTCCCCCACCCATGCCCACCCACCTCCTCTCTGGTAACCATCAGTTTGTTGTCTATAGTTAAGAGTCTGTTTCTTGGTTGGTCTTTCTTTTTTCTTTTGTTCACTTGTTTTTTTTTTCTTAAATTCCACATATGAGTGAAATCATATGGTACTTGTCTTTCCCTGACTTATTTCACTTAGCATTATATATCTGTATGTCTTCTTTGGAGAAATGTCTGTTCATGCCTTTCCTTTTTTTCACATGTCAGGTATCTTCTTCAATGTGGCCTCTTCTCTCTTTAGCTGTGGAGTTTGTTCTGTCGGTCCTCAGGTTGATTTCTGGTGCATATAAGATGATTTGATAGTTATCTAGTTGTGTTCACTGGATGATGTGAGCCTAGAGTCCTCCTACTTACTCCACCAACATCTTCCTGCTCCCTCTCTTCTGCCCATTTTTAATTGGATTATTTGTTTTTTTGGTATTGAGTTCTATAAGTTCTTTATATATTTTGGATACCAACCCTTTATTGGATATGTCATTTGCAAATATCTTCTTCCAGGATTTCTCACTGTTAATTTCCTCACCCAATAGCTGAGTTTGATAGAGCCATAGAAATCACGGGATTGAACCTCCAGTTACCATCCTTTCCCCTCATGCTATAGCCTACAAATGAAGGTTGATTTAGAAACCAACCAAGAGGGCGCCTGGGTGGCTCAGTTGGTTGGACGTGACTTTGGTTCAAGTCATGATCTCCTGGTTCGTGGGTTTGAGCCCCATGTCAGGGCCTGTGCTGACTGCTCAGAGCCTAAAGCCTGCTTTGGATTATGTGTCTCCCTTGTTCTCTGCCCCTCCCCCACTCATGCTCTGTCTCTATCAAAAATAAATAAAACATTAAAAAAAAAAAAAAGAAAACGGAGCCAATAGGCCTGTGGGCATCTCATATACCACAGGTCTAAAGCCCTTCTAGAAGCTGTTCCTCTTGCCGTGCTCCCTGCAGCACCACAAACCCTGTTGCCCATGCTGCACACTGGTCCTTCTCATTGCCTCCCTCTACTTTCCCTCAACACCCAGCCATACACTGAGCCCTGAAAGGTCTGCCTCCAAGAAATTTCTCAAACTCTTCCAGACTATCTATTCCCATGAACACAGCTCTGGTTCTGTTCCTCATCATTTCTCACCTGGGAATTTGCAGGGGTCTTCTAACTAGTCTTTATACTTTCATACTGTTCCCCCTCAAATCCCTTCTTACATAGCTCTCCATTCCACACATCTGAAATGCAAATCCAATCATGGTACTCTAATCAATTAAAACTGTTCAAGAATTTCCTATTGGCTAAGGATGCTATTGGCTAAGGTTCTATCTAAGCTCTTGGCATGGCAATCACTGCCCTCTATAACCCTCACCCTACACTCCTCTCCAGCCTCATCTATCTCCATAGCTTCCTCAAAATATATCCTTATCTCTACAGACCATTCACCATATTAGACATGCACCATGCTTTGCCAGGTATCTGCCACTGACAGTTGAGAAACAGATGCCTAGAGCACAACACTTCTTCATCTGGCCACCTCCTATTCATCCTTTAATGATCCCCGGTTTTGGGGGATCCAACTAACCAAACTTGGTTAACTTCTCCTATTGCCCCTACCTTACCTCTCTTATAGCACCTATCATATCACATTAAAATGGTCTGTATGGGGGCGCCTGGGTGGCACAGTCGGTCAAGTGTCCGACTTCAGCCAGGTCACGATCTCGCGGTCTGTGAGTTCGAGCCCCGCATCAGGCTCTGGGCTGATGGCTCAGAGCCTGGAGCCTGTTTCCGATTCTGTGTCTCCCTCTCTCTCTGCCCCTCCCCCGTTCATGCTCTGTCTCTCTCTGTCTCAAAAATAAATAAACGTTGAAAAAAAAAATGGTCTGTATGTACCTGCTTCCACCACTCGAATATTAACTATTGGGCAAGGGAACCTGACTTTGTTAGCCTTTCATTGTCAACAGCTGACCAAAATGTCTGCTTCACAAGAGATTTGTAACAATTATACATTAAACACATCTCACCTGGGCAGCACCCTCTTCCTGGCAAATAATTATAAGGCATTTTCTTGGGTATGGAGAGATCCTTCCTCCCCAAAAGGTAGAGTCCCCCATATACCTTCATGGCAGTCCTGTGCCACCCTCCAGGGGCATTTTTCTTCTACGATAATATCATGTGTGAGATCTTGTCTTTATTACTGATTTTCAAGCCTGGCTGCATGTTAGAATTACCTAGACAGCTTTTAAAATATTCTATGCCCAGGTCTTAATGATTCCAGATCAATGAAATCAGACTTTCTAGGGGTGGTTCCCAGATTAGTTTTCACAGGCTTTCTAGGTGATGGTAACATTCAGTCAGGACTGAGAACTTTAGCTCTACATATAAAGTGAAATAGTGGAGGGATAAAACAGCCCTCCAGACAGCACTGCCCTATGTTGACAAGCAAGGACTCTACCCAGGGGCCCTATACTTTGGAATCTCTTCCTCAAAAATATTTAAGCCCCAAATGCTTGGAATTTGCCTGGACCAACAATGCCAGCCCAGGCAAAGAGTCCCAGGCCCAAACCAAAATCCATTTGGGCCCTAATCATCCCCCTTGAGAGTCTTCATGTGGGATTGACCAGATGCCCTCACACCTACAGGGTCATCTCACTGTCTGGTGCTGGGCCCCAGTTTTAGGAGGAAGGACTAGAAAGCAAATCACTCCTCCTGGTTGGCATGATATTTCTTTCACAGGACAGCATAAAATGGGGCCACTAGAATGATACTGACATGCTAATTTGGAGTTATTCCACACATAAAATAATAGAAAAATTCAGGGCTTTAGACTCCTATGGTCTACTCCCAACTCCCAGACTTGAGCTAGATCTGAAGTCATGCCAGACAAGGAACAGACATTTCTTGCACAACTGGGGCCACTCCTTTCAGTCCACCAATGGCCCCTCACCTATCCTTCCCACTGAGAGAAGTGTGTTGAAGGCTGGGACATGGTCAACACTGAACGAGATCACATTCTAGCAATGCAGTGATTATAGCCTAAAGAGTTCAACAGAAGACCAAACCACAAGTTGTGCTGTTCTCTTCATGCTATAATAATTCTGGCAAGTGAGCTTGACATAACTAGAAAATGAATTACCATTAATACTTTCCTGTATATACTGGGTGTAACTTGCATTTGTGGTAATCATCAACAAAGCACAGTGACAATCTCAAAGACAGTCACTGGAAGCCAATTTCACAGCAACATCATGGATGATGCAGTATCATGAGTAATGATAGAACCAGTATTAAGTAAGTAGCATTAGGAAGCTGGAGAGGCCAGAAGATGCACAATTTAATACAAACAGGTTCTAAAGAACTATAGCATTATGAGAAATAACAACATTGCCACCTCTTTCTCTCAGTGAGTTATGCAATTTGCCAGAAATGGTTCATTTGGCAGCAAAGAACATAAAGAAATAGTTTATGGACCCATACATGCAGAGATGGTGTCTGAACACAATGATGAATCTTTATGCACTGATTGGACAATGTACCATTACTCTGAATTTTTATCAATAAATCATTTTACTGTGCATCAGCCCATGAATTTTTTACTACATTTTATATGACACAGCTGGCCTCAAATAATTCAAAGCATTGTTGGGGGGGAGAACATTTTAAGGAACTTAGATTTTGATGTATTCCATTACGTCATGCTTAAACTTTATTTACAACCCTACAATGTATTCCTCCAATTGACTAAGATCCTAGAGTTCAGGGCGTGAGAAAAGGGGAGAGGTTATTCACTCATCTTAGTATTGCTAGGAAGAGAGACCCTGACACATGGCAGGTTGTTCAAATAAATGTTTGATGCATGAATAATAACTTTAATAACTGCATGAAAAAGTCTAAGATATCCGATTTGCTTGCATTCATGAGACAGCTCTGAATATTTTTGATCTCTAACTAGAGTAGATTTTCCAGTTTACAAAGTTCCATGGGATGAGTTATCTCATCAGTCAGGCATTATTTCCTGAACCTTACAATATGTCAAGTTCTAGGGGGAAAGGATAAAAGGAAAAGTCATCGTTCTCAAGGATCTTAAAATTCAGCATAAGAAAGTGTCAGACATAATATTACAAGGCAGCATTATTAAGGACTATGTGATGATTAATTTTATGTATGTAAGGGATACCAAGATAGCTCATAAAATATTATTTCTGGGTATATCTGTGAGAGTGTTTCCACAAGAGATTAATGATTGAATCTGTAGACTGAGTAAAGAAGATCACCTTCACCAATGCAGGTAAGCTTCATTCTATCCACTGAGGGCCTGAATATAACAAAAAAGCAGAAGAAGGTGAGTTTTCTGTTTCTCTCTGAGCTAGGACATCCATTTTCTCTTGGCTTAGACATCAACATTCTTGGTTTTTAGGCTTTCGGACTGGCTTAGAAAAGAATTTAGGGCTGAGAATACAAATGGATGGTCACCTGCCAGAAATAATTTCCCAAAGGCTGTAAGAGGGGATCCTTTATTCTTGAGTATTGATTTTGGAGCATACCATACATAAATCGTAGTCAGAAAAAGAAAAGTAGGAGGAAGGACTGAGAGTAGCCAGGGAAGGAGAAGAAACAAGAGCTCATGGTCTTGGAAGTCAAGTGATGAGGAATTAGATCTATTTTATCTTCTCAACCACCCTTTCAGGAAGACAAAGAGCAAGAGTGTTTACCTCCACTTCACAAATGTGAAAATGAACACTCAGAGGAGCTAAAAGACCTGGACAAAGCTATGCAGGCATCAAGGAATAGAGGCAAGATTCAAATTTGGATTCTCTCATGCAAGTTCAAAGCTCTTAATCAAGCGTTTCCCTTAAGTGTAAGAGAAGAGTTATGTTAAGTGTCGTGATTTGAGGGGATCTCAGATGGCTCAAGTCAAATGGATACATTTACTTCACTAACTTTCCACACTGCCTGAAATGTTCATCACCAGCGTTGCTCTTTGGGATAAAGGAATTTTCAGAAGACCTTTAAAATTGTACATTTGCAGGAGAATTTTAACACATGAACACATTAGCAGCTCTTAAGGTGAGTTTTCTCCTAGGACAGCCCTGTTCACAGCCCCTTTTCACCCAACTTCCAAAGAAATAGCAGGTCATAAAGGATGTCAGAACATGAGATGGAAAGAGAGGGAAATGTCTTTTGTAGGCTGAAAAGTTTCAGTAGCTATCAGTTAAGTGGGGTAATGGAAGGAACTCAGGACTGACCAAATCAAATGGGGTAATGGAAGGAACTCAGGACTGACTGAATAATGCAGCCAAGATGGTAGCTGGGTGGCCTAGATTAGGCTTAGGTTCTGCAGGGATGGAATTGGAACAGAGTACTTCATATAAGGCAACACAAGCACTGAGAATCAAAGGGCAAGTGTCAAATTCCTAAGACTAGAGACGATGCCTCAAATATCAGAGGCCATAGGTAGGACCGGGGCAGGGAGATCATAGATCCAGATAGAGATGGGAACAAAAGTGAGAAGGTCAGGAATAGGTAAAGGAGACTGAAGGAGTGGCAAGGAGGGTAGGAGGGGGAATATGGGGAATAGGACCTTAAACAATCATGAATATTTATGACTAATGCTCATGAGCCAATGGGTACATGGGTTGATCAGGAGTGGATCCAGAACCATGACCATCTAGTTATGTGATCTTGGAAAAAAAATACTTTGTCTTTCTGAATCCCACTTTGCTCATCTATAAAAATGACCATGTGATTAAATTATTTCTAAAATCTCCAGGTCTAAAATCAAATGAATTTTCTTCTACTTTCTTTCTATTCTCTTCTATTTTCTATTGTTGAGATCAGAGATACCCTATACCTTTAATGCAAATCCAAAAGCAAAATCACACTCAAAATTTAAAAAAAAAGTCCATTTCTTATCTACATTAAGGAAACTGTCAGATGCTTAAGAAAAGAAATTACCCATTGATTTATTTCTTACTTTCTAAACAGCTATTCCTTTTAGTAAGAATAAAAGTGAAACAAACCAAGGGGTGAAAACAAGAGGGCATTTTAAATCTCTAAATTGAAACAGAAAAGGAAGAAAGGTTTAAAGGTAGCATAATAACAGCTTTTCTGTTTTCCCACTAAGAGCTTTTTCTCTAAAAGGTTCACCCAGAACGCTAACAAGGCAAAGTTTCAGAAATGCATCACATGAAATCATTTCCATTTCCAATGGGCGTTAATCCTCTCTGTGGTTCAAGCAGGATTAAAAGTAATCCCTAAGAAGTTGGCATCCCTCATATGCTTTCCAAGTATACCTGTCCAGGTGTTCCAAGGCAAGGGCATCACCTTGTTCACCCCACATTCCTCAAGAGCCCCATGGACTTCTTGAGCATGTCATTCCCTAGAGTCACCTGCTTGCTACAAAGAGCCCCAGTCAGAGACCAGTTGGATGAGAGCTCTTCTACTGGAGGCCCTTCACTTCTACTGGAGGGGATTTCACTTCCAGCACAAACCCATCAACAGATTAGGTTTGGGATAGTTTACATCAGTATAGGTCCTATCACTTATGTTTACATTCTTCCATTTAGCAGAAATAAAACATGAAATATCCCATAAAATAAAAATGGGAGGTTGGGTAAATTCTACCTTCTGTGTGATCTTTGTCATTAATTCATGCATTCTGTACATTCCAAGTGAGCTAACTGGCAGGATTTGGAGTTAAAGTCAGTCTACTTGAGCACTGGTCAGTTATATCTTTGACCACTATACCAAAAAGTAGCTCTCTGTGCTTTCAAAATATGAAAAATGCAAATAAAGAAGAACATTGTTAGCAATGTCTTAAATTCTCTAGGAGCCTTGTCTCTGGACCAATGCAGCAGCAGCAACGTCAAGTTCTACTACCACTTGATAAAGACCTCGGGTCAGCACAAGCTGCTTTCTTCCCTCTGACTCTTGATTCCATACCACCTGGGAAACTTAGTCAAGCTTACGCAATAAAAGGCCAGTAAGGGACGGTAAGCAACATTGGAATCTCATCAAAATCATCTTTAAAGTTGCACTCCAAAAGAGCACCTATAATTTTCAGCTCCAAAATACTTTGTAATTAGAGATGCCACACATCAGGAAGAAAATGACAAAGTTGACATTTCTACTGAGAAATCACTGGAACCAAGGAATCTGTCTCCAAATGTATTAATTACAGAAAGATGCTTTTGAATGGTGGTTGATGGCAATTACTAAGGCTAAAAATAACCTTTTCTTTCTATCAGTTATGCCAATTCCACTTAGACCCCCCGAAGTCTTGCCTTCTCTATAAAGTCTTCTCAGATAGTGGGTTTTGTTTTCACAGACTGTAATAGAAAGAATAGGCATTAAATGTTCAGATAACCCTGAGATAATGGGGTTTACTCTACCAGGGAGGATAGACCTAGAGTCAAATTGACATTGAGAGACTGGACAAGCCTTCAAAATCCAAGCCAGTTCATGCAAGAAGCACACACACAGTGGAGTTTCTGAGGAAGGAGGAACAACTTAAAAGTATCTTGATCACTATGCCCTGCAATGGCCAGAAAGACTTACAGCCTGGGTTCATCCCCAGAACATTCCAGGCTTACTCATAACCAATGGAAAACAAAAGTCAGAGCACAGAGGGTGAAATTAACATTCCTTTTTTGCTCCTTCCGGGCATCTTTCTGGTCAGAGCTTGAGAATCTGCCCACATGAATGCCATGAAGACCCTTAGACACTTCAGTTTTTTCTCTTCACCTTCCTTTCCTTACTAGTCCCCCCAAGGTCATACTGAGATTTCCCATGCACTGAGGCTCATACTTCCCCACTTTTATTCAGTTCTTCTTCATTCTTAACATATTGTAGGTCTTGTTTCACACTGATACCCTAAGAACTGGCCCTGGCAAGCATAGTTTGGTCTAGGACACTCACTTCCATTCATGTAGTATCTGTAAAGAAATAAGTCTTTTGCTAATATAGATCAGCTCTCATTGCAAACTTTTTTTAAAGTTCATTTATTTATTTTGAGAGAGAGAGAAAGCACGAGCGGGGGAGGTGCAGAATGTAGCAGAGAGTAGGAGACAGAGTCCCAAGCAGGCTCCATGCCATCATTGCAGAACCAGACATGGGGCTCAAACCCACAACCTGTGAGACCATGACCTGAGGCGAAACAAAGAGTTGGACGCTTAATGGACTGAGCCACCCAGGTGCCCCTTCTACTGCAAACTTTGATGATTATTATGTTAAGTAACATCCTACCCATCTGGACTGAAGATAGAAAGGAGTGAAGGGAGGACCCTGTCCTACCACATACACAAATCTGGGTTAGAGTCCAGAACTTCCAGTACCAGTTTTGTGAATTTAGGCAACACACTTCTCTCTGGGCTTCAGTTCCCTCATCTGTAAAAAAAATGGTGAAGATTCAGGTTGTCAGAGTCCTTTCCAGCACTAACATTCCCTTGTCCTGTCATTGGTCTTGCTCTTCTGCCCTCTGCCCGTTCCATATTTTTCAGCCCTTAAGAGTAGTATTCTCAGGCTGTCTATTAGTATCATCTTCCTAATTTGATCATAAACTCATGGTCTCATTGCATCTTCAGGCAGGAAGGGATGCCAGTCAAGTTCTAATCAGCCTCAGGAAGGAGGAATGGTCAGCCCAACTCAGTTGTTCTGACCTATACTCCACATTGTTCCAAAGAAGCTTTAGGGCAGCTTAGCAGGATATGTTATGCAAGATAATTTAGTAGAGGAAAAGACAAAAAACAAAGGACAGGGATATATGGAGCCTGAAAGCCACTCCAAGAAAAAAATAATATAAGCCCCCTTTGAAAATTCTGTGGGAAATACTAATTCAGAGCCACACATTGGGCTCTGAGTTCTCTAGCAGCCAAGGGGAAAAGGGAAACCCAGTGAGTCAGGTGAGAAGTCTTTCGATTCTCTCCAATATTCTTTCCTCTGTTCCACCGTGCCTTTTGGCTGCACCTAATACAGTGCTCAAAGCTAACTATCATTCCCTAAAGAGTTGTTGATTGATGAGGTTGGAGCTCTTTAGTCTTTGGCTAACTCACAGCTCAAGAAGGAAATAGGAACCATAATCTAGTGTTCCTTATCAGGTATGGGTTGCACAGGGCTGTTCTTTCCTTGTATCTCTGCCAGGAAAAACCATAGAAAAATGTTGGTCCATTGTAATATTTCCAGGTTTTCTTCTAATACCTTACCCATTGGCATAAGAATTGAAAGCTGATTGCTGAAAACATGTTTCTCACTCGTTCTCTTTAGAATACAAAAGTCTTCATGTGCTCCCAAAACAGTCTTTGATGCATCATTAAATAAACACCTGGTTTTTTGAAGTGAGACACCTCTTCTCAGCATGGCAAAGACCATTTCCAAATACTTGCAATCCAAATCATCAGAAAGAGCACGTTCTTACCTTCTCTTCAAAGAGCAGCCACAGACAGTGATGAGAAACCTGGCAGAGGAAGTATTTTTCAGAAGTCTGGGAGGCAGTGTGGTCCTGAAGAAATCCATTCTTAGGTGTCCTTATAGTTCAATAATGGCTTATCATTTCCAAAGCATTTGTGTAGTTTATATCTGTCTTAAAGTTCCTCTGAGGTAGGTAGGAGTGATGGTACAATCCCCACTTCTGGAAGAAAGTCAGAGAATGCTTAAGGGGCTTTTCAGAGAAGGGTTACATAAGTGACAAAGATTTTCTTCTTGACCAAACTATAGTTAGGCTTCTTTGAGCCCTTTGCTTGTCGAGGCCCCGCAGTGGGTTTCCATCTCTATCCCTGTGGAGTCCGGTTTTAGCAAGAAGACTGTGAGGTTAGTTTAGCCAGAAGTCTCCACCATCAACATCTGATCAAATTTCCTAGGTGATGTTTGTTCTCTCTGGCCTGCCTTCAGCAAAACTCCTGCCAGGTCAGTTTAGCCAGAACTGCCCCCTCCCTTATCCTTCATGTGTCCTCTTAGCAATTTTCCATCCACTGACCCCCACCCTCTTCCTTGGCTTTAACTCCCCACTTGCCCTTTCAGTACGTGGAATTGAGCTCTGATCTGCATGGAGGTCTCTTTTCCCCCACTGCAGCAGTTCCTGAGTAAAATCTGTTTTTACCATGTTCATTACTGTCCAGCTCTGGTTTGTCTTTGGTAATGGTCATGGGTCAGTTCTTCCAATTCCAAGTGTAGTAGAAAGCCCTGGAAGGTGGGACATGAGTCATGAGGCCCTAGATCTGAGTCCCACTAACTGGTTGTTGGGTCTCAGACAAGTCACTTTCTCTTGGATTAGGGTGGGGGCAGAGATGCAAAGCGTGACTCCACCATCACTACTGGGCAAGCATAAGGCAAGCCCATTTCTCTAGCCTGCCTCCCTCCATCTGTCCCTGCCCTTCTCAAGGCCATCTTTTCACTGGGATATTGCCTTCTGTATCCCCACCTCACATGTGCTCTGCCTAGCATTTATACGGAGAGAGAAACAAAGTCATTTATCTAAGAGGTGTGAGCATACATGGGCATGTTCAGTACTGGCTTGCCTCTTGTACTCCAGGAACAACTTTATTAGGAGGCAGTTGGGTTGTAAGAACAGAATGGTAGAAGCATATTGCCTTTATAAAAGTAAAATTTCATCTACTTAACCTTTATCTTTTGCACATAAACAAGATAATGATGCCTTAGCTGCTCCAAAGACTCCTTGCCGCTTGTGTAGAAAACCCAGGTTAGCATTCTTCGGCATCACAATTTGTGAATAAAAAGCAATCGCTTTTATGTTGTCATTCAAGCTTCTTTTTAATTTAGGAAGACCAAAACAGCCTTCCCTGCCTCCAGAGTAATTACAACGAGAGCAATTTCATCTTCTAAGCAATCCACAACCTGCCCTCTCTAGCCCCCAAACCAGTAGAGAATGATCTTCACTCCCTAAACTCCTGCCCATAGTCCTCTACTGCAGGTACTATAACCGAATGTGGAGCACGATTTTAAAAACCTGCTTAATCAGCTAGAGAAAGTCTCTGGATATTCCCATTTACACAGAAAGAAAACACCAGAAAGAACTAGGTATCCATAGGCCCTAACTCCAACATGGGCCAGTTTAGAATTCTTTGTCAGAAAGAATTCCATTTCTATTTCCTGGCTATGTTTCCATTATGGCCCCGTTTAATCTTTTCCTGCAAATGAAATGTGTTTTTATCTGTTCTCCTTAGGAGCTGCCCTTCTATAGAATGATGCACTCCAATTAATTAACTGGAGCTAGTCTTCGATGAAAACTGGAAACTGGAAACTGTCCTTTTTCCTTGCATTGTCTGCTCAGAAATGCCAATGACCCACTAAATAGTAAGACCTAAGGGTGGATTATAACCTCTGTTGTTTCCTATAATCATAATGACCTCAAAATTTAGAAAATAAATCTCAACCTAATGCTCCTTTAAAAAGCAGAGCTATTATGAAAATCTTTGGGATGTCTTAGTAGAATTCCAAAGGGAAAGCACTTTTGTTGCGGTACGGCGATGATTCCACTGTTCCTGGGAAAATAACAATTATATACAATGCTGCCAATCATGTACCATAGTGAGGTAGGCAGCCCTAAAATCTTCTACAGTGGGCATATAGCCACAAATGTGTGTGTGCACAATTTGTTTGCAGTCAAACTGACTCTGCAACCAAATGAACTGTCTACCAGACTGACCTCATGCATCCACACATTTATGATTTACCACCATGACAGCAAAAGCTTTAGAGCCTTATCCAGATCTACAGGCTGGTGCTTTCATCCTTCTTCCAGCACTCAAAGACAGTGGCCACCCTTCTATTAAGAAGTATCCTCATCAACAGGAACTGCTTTCCCCAGCAATGCCTTGAAAGTTACTCAAGGAACAATCTCCCATGGAGGAGGAGAAGAAGCCTGCAGACTGAACAATATGCCATATTAAAGGTTGTGCCCTTGATTTCCCCCCCCGCCCCGGGACAACTCTGGGGTGCTACTCATACTTCACAGCCTCCTATACCATCATACTGAAGCTAGACCCTCACATCCTTGTCTAAGTCTTCTGCAGACCTCTCCTGCTTCTCTTGCTTCTTTCAGGCTGTACCTGAGAGCATTTGTTCAAGAAATCACTTACACAGGAATCTATCTCTGGCTCTGCTCCTAGGAATCCCACCTTAAGGCACTGAGTAAAGAGCAAGGCTGAGCACAAGAAATCACATCTGTATGTCAATGGTGGTAGCCCCTTCCTTGGGAGACATAGGTTTCTTATTTTCATTCCACGGTGCTGCTTCAGCATCAAAGAATAGGAGCATCCCCTGACTTCAAAGGCTCAGTGTGTCCTGACAGGCACATAAACTTACTCATGTAACCAGCAGAGATCACACTCTAAGGAATGAGTGCCATGAAAAATATGCCTTAAGAATGTATGTGTTTGCATAAGGTTTTTAGGAAGGCACTACTGATTTCTAATTTAATAAGACATTTAATCACTTAATTGAGGGAAGGATGAAGTTAAGATTAAGCAAAGGTATTTTAACTGTTAAGAGAAGTTGTGTTTCAACTTGATCAAACATTTATTGAGGAGTCCCTGATGCAAAGTTTTACACTAAATGCCTTGAATTTGAATAGTCTGTGAAAGTAGACTTGCATGTCTGAATTCTATTCAGGAATATGAATGAAATACAAGTGGATTAATTTTGTGGTACTCTCTATAAATTATGTAAGTACTGCACCAGACTGTAAGCACCTTAAAGGCTGAGATTTTTTTCAAATGAATGTGTCAATAGTCTTGAAATGGGTATCTACTACTTTTTTGCCTGTCCAGAATTGATTCTACTTTTTAGTAGCAGCACTTCAATTGTCTTTGTGAACTATCTCTCTGGACTCAGCCCAACGGGCTCTGGTGGAATTGGCCTTGTCCTTTGGATCCAGGGGTCAGTTTCATATCCCCTGGTAACAATGACTGGTTAAGGGATGGGCTATGAATTCAAGTCAGTCTGAGACTATTGCTGGAACAAGTGGTAGAAATATTTTCTTGGTGCCCCCCCCCCCCCCCACCTTACGTTGGTAAACCTATAGAAGACAGGCCTGGAGCTCCCGGTGCCATCTTTCCATAACAAGGAGACAGCCAGCAGGAGAATAAACCCAACACAGAAGCAAGTAGAGCTAAAAGGTTAAAAGCTAACAACTTTCCTCAACATATCCCTGTCCTATTACAAAGAGGAATCAATTTTTTAAAAAGTTTGGACCATCTTCAGTTAGATTTCTGTTAGTTCAATCAAACACTACAATTAAGCCCTAACCCCATGATAGACATTTCACACATACTTTAGGTATGAATGTGTCAATCAGAATGTTTTGGTATCTTTACTCGCAGGTAGACAAGTACTTTTAAACCATAGCAATTGTCTCTAATTTAACAAATATGTATTGATCACCTACTCTGATCCAGTTATTGGGCTGGGATCTTTAAAGGATTCTAAGAGAATTAAGACATGATTCTCTTCCCTTAAAACATTAATAATACAACTGGCTTCTGAGAGAAACCCATTAGATTTTAATGGTAGTCTGTTCTACTCATCTCCCTTCCCATTGGAAATAACACATGGACAAAGAAGCTTATGTTGAGAAATGTTTTATTAAAAACCCAATGGAGAAATAGGTGAGTCAAGTTGTTTCCTGGATCTAAACCACAAATTGGTGTACCAAGCCATAGATGATGACTCTACTGGGACTCAGACATGTATTTTTAAACTTCTGAGATGGGAGAGTAGCTTGAATAGAACAGCCAAAAAGGAACAGCCTGTCCTGCAGAATGACTCACTTGAGAAATTTCCATTTTTATGCCATTTCGAAGCAGAATTTTCAGACTTAACATTTGTGTTGCCTTTACAGTAAATATATTATGTGGGTAACCTTCTTTTGCTGAAATATCATGTCATCATATTATAGATACCATGGCTTCAGTTTTTATCTACCTTTTTTGACAATCATTAAATTTAATAGTGTTTCCAAGATTTAGATAAACTGATAAGGAATGAGCTAGTAATAGCAATATCCTATTTTCACATAGCACTTTGTAGTTTGTGAAAGCACTTTCATGTGCATTATCTCCTAGAAAGTGGGGAGTCAAATCACTAAATATATCTAAACAATTGCTTACCTCTTGATGAGAAATAATTTATTTCATTCATTTTTATTCCCTTTTCTCCATTTGTATTACCCTGGGAGAGGCTATCTCTCACTAGGATTTTTGCAGTGGCATCATAAATGGTCTCCATTTATTGTCTTTTATTCTCAATATCACTCAGGGCTCTGAACATATCATTTCCCAACTCACTGGTGCTCCATACTTAGCAGAACAAAATCCAGACAGCTCAATTAGTTATCTAGTGAACCATCTTACATTTCCAATACCAGATCCCACCCATTCTTCACACTGACAAGTTTCACAGAGGAAGAAGAATTGGCATAATATTATAGGATGGGAAAGATCCAAATAAGAAGACAGAAGTAGAAGCTGATTCTCAAAGGAAAGGGGGAATAACATTGGCAAATGTCACATGACTATAAAGGCTCAAGGTGGTGCAATCAGGAATGTTAAGGGGCTCAGTTTGCTTGGAGCAAGGCCCAGAGGAGATAGGGATACCCAAAGAGCCTTGTCTCCTCTAAAATTCCTTAATTCTACTCAATAGACCAGGAGAATTGGTTCTAAATACTGACTATCTCTGACAGGCACAGAAAGTAAAAAGAACAGAAAGGAGATAGAAAAATGTAACTATAAAAAGCAAGTAGGGGGGCGCCTGGGTGGCTCAGTTGGTTGAGCGTCTGACTTCAGCTCAGGTCATGATCTCACGGTCTGTGAGTTCGAGCCCCGCATCGGGCTCTGTGCTGACAGCTCAGAGCCTGGAGCCTGCTTCTGATTCTGTGTCTCCCTCTCTCTGCCCCTTCCCCGCTCATGCTCTGTCTCTCGCTGTCAAAAATAAATAAAAACATTAAAAAAATTAATTAAAAAAGCAAGTAGGGGCTTTAGCTCTCAAAGCCAGAAAAGTTATCTCACAAAGAGGGAACCTGCTTCTCGAGGCCACACAAGTTCATGAGGACCACGCCTTATAGTGGAGCCCAGAGCCCTACTCCAGGCACAACTTTGCCTAGCAAGACCATGGTGTCCTCTTCTGTAAAGGTCAGACCAAGGTGATGTTAATAGTCCTCCAGAGGAAGCAATGGTTGGGTTCTGGAATGACATGAGTCTTAGGCGCTATGGCCAGCCACTAACAGATATTACAGGACAGGAACAGCAGCACATGGAATTTTTAGAAGATGTGTAGAAGCAAGGCAGACTTTATTTCAAATAATACATATATAATGTGCAGCAGTAGGTGGCTTAGAGGGGTTAATAAATGCCCCCCTGTGGCAGGCCCTTGAGAGATGGTAGTTCAGCTCAGATACCCATGCTGGGCTGGCTATTCCCAAGTACCTGAGGAGCCTGTTAAAAAATACACATTTCCAAGGCCCTATCTCAGACTCAAATTCAGTAAATCTGGGTTGATGCTCTGCATTCCAAATTTCTAACACGTTTCCAGGTGATTTGGATGCCCAGCCAGCTTCGAGAAACTAGGACAAACCTAATTTGTCACCCCATCAGAGGATGTGACATTTTCCCTCAACCTGGTTCCTTTGCTAACTGAGCTGCTGCTGAGTCTATCAGGTGCCAGCTGTTTATTTTATCAATCGTGGGCCCCAACTGGTTATGCATACTACAATCACCTAGAGTCTTAAAAATTCCAAAGTCTAGGGCACACCCTAACCGAATTATCACAATCTCTGGGAGGTGGGACACATGTCAACATTTGTCTAAGTTCCCCATGTGGTTCCAAAGTACATGTTTGGCCATCCCTGCTCTATAGTCTTGCTACCGAAATAGTGGTCCACAAACAAGCATCATCAACAACACCTGTGACCTTCTTAAAAATGCAGAACCTCGGGCCCCATTCCAGAACTACCGAATTCAAGTCTGCACTTAACGAGTCTCCATGTGATGTATGTATATAGTCCTGTATGAAAAGTCCAGTTCTGATGACTTTAACCTTTCCCATTGTGCATAGGAAGATCAGTTCTGCAGAACTAGGTGGGGAGAAGAACCATTACGTGCCCCAATAGAGAATCAAGTTCCCATGAGCAAACCAAAGAGAATTTTTTCAATGCCTATTGACTGCAGGAAGATCCAGCCTGTCACCCAGTTATTCAGCACTTACAGACACCCATGTGCTCATTCTGACATTTCCATTTGGTAACTATCAAAGCAAATAGAGCCCAACATAAGTTAATTAACTTGTGGGATGGATAGATCTTCAGCCCAGGCTGCTCAGGCTGAATGGAGCACACCCAACCCAGATCCTGCCCGTCACAGGTCCTGTGGAAGATGCACCTGGGTGGTGGCAGCCCCAACTGCTGAGCTGGCTGAGGATGAGCTAGACAGAGCTGGCAAATTGCCAAGGCTGCTCTTTTCCTGAGAAAGAGGTGGGAAAGGTTCCAGAGGCATCGAAGGCATCTTGCGCAGCACCTGACTCAGGAGATGGCAGCCTGCCGAGGAAATCTCCCACAAGCACGGGCTCAGGAACAAAAGTCCAGGGCAGCATTATTTCTGCTGTAATTGCCAATTTGTCCATGTCAGCGCGCAGCCACATCTAATGTACTGTGCATAAGCAGCCAGGCTCGGGGTGGGGTGTAAACATGGCAGGGCCATGGATTACACCAGCCAATGAGCAGGACCCTCACGTGAACCACCCTTGGGTCACGCTCACCTGAAGGATGGGTTTGTCCTGCAGCAGAATTTCCCTCTCTTCCCATCCAGGGAAGCAGGAGGAGCAAGGGAGGCTGTCTTTTTAAAGGAACTTTATGTGTGACAATTTATTATTGTGTTTATTAGGCCACGTTTCAGGGAGATGAGGAATGGTCCCTGTCATCTTTGTCCGGCCTGTATGCAACTCAACGAGGAAACAAATGTATTAAACAGGTTTCTTCTGTCCCTCTTCCCTCCATTTTGTCCAATCTAGTGTCCTTAGCAGATGCTGTACAGATTGGCAGTGGCTAGAAACCTCTGAAAATTGGCCAAAGAAATCAAGAAGGAGAACTGTGCCTAATGAATTGTGTGCCAGGGATAAGTTGAGGAGGAGGGGAAGCCCAGACTGTGCAGAATTAGGATGCACATCCTCCTCCTTCCCCCCTCCCTCCCTTTACCTGCTCTTGTCCAGGTCCCAGAGGCTCTCTACCAGACTGGTCAGCGGTTCTCAGACTTGAACACCCTGGGGGGGTGTTCTAAAACCCCAAACTGCTGGGCTCCATCCCTAGAGTTTCTGAATTGGTAGGTCTGGGCTGGAGCACAGGCATTTGTGTTTCTGTTAAGGCCCCAGGTAATTCTGTTGCTGCTGGTCCAGGGACCACACTTTGAGAACCAGGGAGCGGCTGTAGGATTCAGAACGTGCAGAGAAGCATCATGAGGTAACTCACCCCGTCTTCGTTTGGTGAACAGAGTATCTGTGTTCTGTACTTTGAACACTCTCTTAAAAATAGATTCCCGGGGCGCCTGGGTGGCTCAGTCAGTTAAGCGTCCGACTTTGGCTCAGGTCATGATTTCGCGGTCCGTGAGTTCAAGCCCTGTGTCAGGCTCTGTGCTGATGGCTCAGAGCCTGGAGCCTGTTTCAGATTCTGTGTCTCCCTCTCTCTCTGACCCTCCCCCGTTCATGCTCTGTCTCTGTCTCAAAAATAAATAAACGTTAAAAAAAAATTAAAAAAAAAAAAAGATTCCCAGAAGCAGGATTTACTGACCCCAAGGATATGAACACCTTTATGGCCTTTAATAATTATTTCCAAATTGCTTGCCAAACTGTTTGGGCCAATTTATGACAGCATTACCATGTGTGAGTACTGAATACCAGCACTTTCATTACTGGAACGGAACGCTAATGATTTGTTTTATTTATTTTATAGGCAAAATACTAATGAAGATGATGATGTCATTTAAGAACATATCTACCTCTGGGGCACCTGGGTGGCTCAGTTGGTTAAGCGTCCAGCTCCTGTTTACAGCTCGGGTCATGAGCTCACAGCTTGGTGGGCTCAGTCCCCCGCACTGAGAATCCCTGCTTGGGATTCTCTCCCTCTCCCTCTCCCTGCCCCTCCCCTACTCATGCTGTCTCTCTCAAAATAAATAAATTTTCAAAAGAAACATATCTACATCGTTGATCACTCTATACAGTGGGAATATTGTTGCCAAGTTTTTGTCACCATTCTAATTTGATTGTTCATATTAATTAAGAAGACAAGAGAAAACTCTGTCACCTAATTGGGTTAATTGAGAATTCTTTCCCAGACTCTTAAGAAATGAAGCCCACATTCCCACAGGCTAAGGAGAAGCATTTGGAAGTTGCTCATCCAAGGATGATGTCTGTGAGATGCCAAGAGGCTGGTTTCCTTGGCTGCCAGAGGAAGAGGGATGTGTGTCAGTGGAGATAAAAGGGGGCAATGGATCCCAGTCTTCACTGCTGTCATGGACCTCATCACAGAGTGTCCAAAGAGCAATGGAATCCAGGTGTGGTTCTTCAGAGTTGATGCTGAGGTCCCTAGAGGAAATGATGGGGCCATGATCATGTTAAGCTAACGGCAGGGCTAGGTGAGCCCATGTCTCCCTCTTTTCGTCCAGATACTTTTATTCCTCTTGAAATAAAGTAAAACTTACACGTGGTCAGTTATGACTAAATCTTCAGTATTTAACTCAATTTTTACATATGTACACACCCATTCACTGCCACCCAAATTGAGCTAAATGATATTTGCTGCAACCCAACTGGCTCCTTTGCACACTCCCCATGTCAGTATTTCCCCAAAGGAAAGCACTTCTCTGACCTCCATCATCATAGACAAGGCATGCTTGTTACAAATTTTATCTAAATGAAAATGTCTTCTTTTTTTGGTCTGGCTTTTTTCACTCAGCATGTTGCTTCATGTGACAGTAACTCACCCTTTTTTCATCGCTGCATATTATTCTGTTCGGTGAATACACTGATTTATTGATGTATTCTGTTGAGGGTATTACGGTCGCTCTCAGTTTGGGACTATTATCAGTTAAGATGCTGTGAACATTCATGTACATATCTCTGGGTGGGCATACACACTCCTTTCTCCTAGATTTCTCTATTCTCAGGAACAGAAGTACTGTGTCATAGGATAGGCAGATACCAGTATTTCCTAGATTAGTAAAATACTGTCAAAGTTTTCCAAAGAAGCAGTACCAATTTATACTCCTACAAGCAATATGTGACAGTTCTGGTGGCTCTGAACCCTCACCAGCCCTTGAAACTATTGTTCCTATTGATTTGGACATTCTGGTGGGGGAAATGGACGTATCTTACTGTGCTTCAGTGCCGTATCTAGGCATCTAGAAAACTAACATTCTAGCAACAAGAATCGCAGAATTTTACTTGCTGGGGGAAAGATCTCCATGATGTGACCAAAACAAAATTCCCAGGTTTGGAGAATATAAGGGACCGTCACTAGGTCATATCTACACGGATCAGAGGATGCTGCTCAGGGAAGTTGGGTTGGAGAGGCCACCAGTGGTAACAGGAGCATGTCATACAAAGACAATGATTCCAATAGGAATGTGGTACATGGTGGGAAGGCCTGGAGAGGAAAGAGAAGATAAATAAGGGAAGAAAATGAAGGGGAAGAGGAAGGAAGCAGGAAGAAGCTTCCATTTGTCAAGAGGCTGCTAAGTGGCCAGAAATCAGCATTCAAACTGCTCTTAAAACAAAAACAACTCCTGTCTGTCTTTTCCTCTGCTGCTCAAGGCAGAGTAGAGGCCAGAAACTGTGTCCTTTGCAGGCTGTGATATGCAAACATTTTTCAGTTGCTGTCAGTCTAGGCTTTCTTTTCGTTAGTGGATGAGATGCTCCCCAGTTGCCCACTAAGTACTATCGGGAGAGAACAGGAAAGGCCTCACCATGGAGGAATAGGGACAGAGGGGACAGCTGAAACCAGGAGCGAGCTGAAGACAAGGGCTGCTGCCTGGGAGGTCCCGGGCAAATGGGCAGAGAGACGGGACAAACAGGGCCCTGTTTGTGCACTGGGAGAGTCTCTGGGGCAGAGCTTCCTTGGGCTGACCGCCTCATCCTCCAACATATGGGGGCATTTGATGGCCCCTGTCAAGGGCTAGGAGGTTGGGGAATGGCATGACGCCTAGCCCATGCTCTAAGTCTACTCCACACCACCCAGCTCACCCCCTTGACACTTCTCCATGGCCCTCCCACAACAACTTATAGATTGAAGGGGGCGAGACTGGGCTGGGTGAGACTCTGCATGGGGAGTCTCTGGGGCTGCACAAAGTACACTGGGATAACCTCAAGCCAGGTCAGCGTGCAGTGGGACGTTCATTTCAGAGACATATGTCATATTCCGTTGAATTATCCAAACCTCCCTGTGGGGTGGGTGTTAGCAGTATCCCCACTTTACAGATGTGAAGACCGAGACTGAGCATGTGTTGTAACACGCTCAAGGGCATGTTGCGAGGACGTGAAGGTGTCAAGAGTAAATCAGAATTCAAGCACAGACGCGCTCAACTCCAAAACCCATGCGGCCTGAGGCCAATGAAGAGACCAAAAGGAGCCGGGTCCTGTTCTTGTGTCAGCTGTTTTGTCCACTTGCTCTTACACCTTGACACGTGGGTGCAGGATGAATGACTAAACAAATGAATTAAGAAGAGTATGCAGAGTGGAAACGTAACACTTTTGTTCGTTTGCATTCGTTTCCCGAAATTATCAAGTCTTGTAACAGGCTTATGCACAGATAGTTCTCTCTGCTGACAATCGTCCTCCCCTCTTTGCTGGTCTAGCTTGAACTCTAAAGTGTCGGCTTCCATAACACCTCTTCCAGGAAGCCCTCCTGAAGCACCCATCCCTTCTACCAGGCAGCCTCAGCTGCCTACCTAGTTCCTCTACCATAGCACTCCATGTGTCCCTCCAAACCACTCTCCCCCCTCATCTAAGCTCCATAACACAGGATGCTGTTTCGTTCTCCATAGCGTCCTTGGCACCTAATCCAGTGCCTGCCACACCGTAGGTTCTCAGTAAATATTTGTTAAGGGAATAAATTATACATCCCCTTGCTTTGCTAGAGAAAACTTACATATCATTGCTGCTTTAAAATAACATCCCTTCACTCCCCATCACTTCTGTGCTGTTTGTTCAAAGAAATGAAAGTTTCATAGTGTTTTGCATTGCCAATGCTGCGGATGTGCTGATGCCACTGAACTTTTCCGATCAGCTAACAAGCATCCCTGAGCATCCATAGTAAGCAGGAAGGCGAGCACGGTGTCACCCGGTGTTGCCCCACATGGGCCCCCTCTGATGTGTTCCCAGCATGCCGCAGCAGCCCCCAATCTGACTCCACTGGATTAAAAGAGGATCAGAGCCTCCCCTGAGCAGCCAGGCAGCAGTGAGTGCAGGTAGAAGCCAACTTTGTCCCCTTCCCTCATGGGCTACAAGCAGCACAAAATTTGCCCTGGGCTCCTGGGACACAGCAGCTCCCCAAGCAGCCAGGTTCATTACAGAAGTTCCAGTTACTCTGATTCTAACTCAGACGCAGAGACGCAGACCCAGCCTCTGCTGCGCTTGACCTGGAGATTAATGATTTTAATTTGATCTGAGGAATTCATACACGATGGTTCAAGTATCCTAATCAGTGCTGTCACTTGGTAAGCAGTCATAAAATCAAAGGTGGCCCTCCGAGATGGCTGCGATTTTCGGGGTGGGGTTGTTCTCAGCTCTGGCTCTGAACTCGTCTTCTTGAAAACGGCCAAAAAGCCAACTGCCCTCTATAAGATGACCCTGATATACTTTTTCAAGTTCAGCTGTCATTAGTGGCTGCAGGTGGAGGGAGAGCCCACGCACACCATTCTTGCTTCCACACCTTTGTCCACATCTCATTCCCTGCTTCCTCGGGCTCATTGGGAATGCTTCCACCCTCTCATCTTTTGAATCTTAACCACCCCAGCAAATTCCTTTTGGGCCCCGTCTCTTCTGGGAATATGCACCTGACAGCTCCCCCCACCAGGGATCACATCCTCCTGACTAAAACAAACTGTGTGTGCAACATTGTTTCTTAAACACATGCCCAGTTAACAATACAAAACTGTATGTTTTATATCTTGTCTCCCCAAGTAGAATGCAGGATTCAAGCCTCAAATACCTTTATGTCTCTCCCAGAGTCTTGAAATCACTAGGTATTCAATAGCTGTTGAGAGAAGTTTTTTTAATGAGAAGAAATTTTGCAGGCATCCTTTTATAATCTTATCTTTATTTGCCTCACACGTCTGCAAACCAAAACCATAATTAAGTACAAACCTAATGTGACCCTAACTCCAAAACACTGAGCATGACGTGTGTGTGCACTTGTGTGTATGCAGTAATCAGAACATTAGTGGTGCCTTCAAAATCTGAACACAAAGGCTGGGGCCACTCTGGCAAAGACATCTCCGTATTTCCTTCGGAATAACCAACCAGGAATTTGGAAAACCACCTCACATTACTTTGACGACTTTTTCATATATAAAAACCCCTTTCCCAGAGACTTGTCCCATATAAAACCCGTTCCCAGAGACTCTTGGGTAATCTGTTTCCTGTCAGCTCCTATGAACACGTGCATGTCAGTACCAAAGCTTCGACAAGTGTTTGAGCCACTTGCTGCTTTTGTCTGTAACACCACACACTGCTTTCACCCTGTCGCTCTGAAACACCCACTGCCCTACAAACCCCTCACCCTACAATGTTGTGTGTATACCGTTACCACCGTAACATAATTTTCGACCAACCTGTTTCACACATTATTGACCTCCATTATTAATTCAAGGGGAAGGGATGATAGATGTGAATTTAACACATGTGCAGCTGAATGTGTATCTACATCCTAGCTGCAGTCTGGAAGACCATTTAAAGCTATCTAGAATTGCCTCATTAATAGATGCTACCAGAAATAGGTGGAATGGCTTATTTATTTACCCAATGACCAATTTAATCTTTATAGAAATAGCCATACTTGTGAAGTCAGAAACATGTAAATTATGCTTCTGTTTTCTCTCTTGTTCACAAGGTTAATATGTTTGCTGATCTTTTGTACATCTACATTTTTTCAGGGAAAGATGGAAACATTGTACATAAACACGTGACTCCAGAACTTTTAAAAAAAAATAAATTAAGATATAGGGCAACAAATAAGTAAGTTGAAACCAGGTGTGGCAAATTGTATTTTACAAAAATGGAGGTGATGATATCTTTCATCCTACAAGGACGTCTACAATGTGACCTTGATAGTCCTGTCATTAAGAAGTAAGGTCTGTGTCCTCTCCTTGTTGGCTGGGCTCATGGGTCCCTTGTCAGCAAAAGAGTATGGCAGAAGCGAAAAGCCAACTCAGCCTCTGCTTTGTCCAGTGAAATGCCTGTACTTGGAGCCCTGAGCTGCTATGTAAGAAAGCCACCCTGGAACAGCCAGCCTGTGAGGAAGCCCCAACCACTGGGAGAAGCCACGTACAAGACTGGCAGTCCTGGTCTTCCTACTCTAAGCACCAGTCACGTACAAGAGTCCTGAGGACGTACCAGCTTCCAGCAGTAGAGTCCTCCCCGGTAGAGGCCCCAGACATCATCAAGCAGATTCAAGTCATTCCCACTGTGTGCCCTTTTGGGATTTCTGACCCACAGAAACTGTAAGCTTAATAAAATGGTCACTGTTTTACTCCACGAGATTTGGAGCTCTGGAGCAGTAGTAGCCAGAACACCCAGTAAGACTCTCTTCACATCAGGATTTTCCACATTGACCTGGGAGGTACTTAGGTCCCTTCTATAGCCCAAGAGACCTCAGTAAAAGCAACCATCACATAGCAGCAGAATCACAGTGCTGTTCTAGAAGTCAAAAAGCATGCCTTCTGATTCCAGCTCTGTCACTAAAGAGATTTGTCACACTGAGAACAATAATATCTGCATGATGCTTTCACCTTCCACCGACATCCTTTCACATTGATAATTTAATTTTTCTTCCCCCAAACCTTGTGAACTAGAGCAACTGTTCATCTCCTTCAACTCCACTTTCCGCACCGTAAAAGGAAGACAATGTCTGTTCTCACTACTTTGTAAGGCTTTTGTAAAACTCAAATGAGGTATTGTAAGTGAATGCACAGTTGAAGGGCAAAAAATAAGGATTTGCCAGCCAGAGACAGAAATGTCGGCACAGACCAACATATTGATCACTGTTAGACTTACAGAGTCAGGAGCTATGCAAACACAGGTTGTCATATGGATTTCATATTCTTGCTACTCTGGAATAAATAAACTTGAATTAAAAAAACAAAAAAACAAAAACCTCAAACCTGGAAGGAGATGCTTCCTTTTCCTGCCAAGCAATTCATGGAGACTGGGGGATTCTGTCCCTCTGTTCCCACTTTATCCATGGGATCCTTTCAAAGGATGGAGAGCACGGCAGGTGGAGGCCTATGTCTCATGTGCGTCTCAGGCATCCTGATTATGCTCACCAGGGCCACGTCCCAGACTGTAGAGCGCAAAGACCACGGCACCTGGTAACGCCTGCGTGTGCAGGAGGCAACGTGAGGGGAGAGAGCAAATGTGGATGAGTTGGAGAAAACAAATCCTGGTGATAAATCTCACATACATTCTTGCTTCATCTCCCAAGGGGCCTCTGTTTGGAACAAAGCTAAAGAGCTGACATGTTTCATGTCAACAAAGGGACTGATCTCTAAGATTGAGAAGGGTGGGTCAAATAGGAACATGAATAGCCGAGGCATTGAACTCACCCGTGGGTCCCATGGCTCTGCTCAGAGAGAGCAAAGAACACTGTGCCAGGAGTGGAGTCCGAAGACCTGGGTTAGCATCCCAGGTCTGCCACTGACTAATTCTGGGTAAGTCCAGATCTATGTCTTGCCCATCGCTATATCCCTGGCACTGGCATATGTGCATATACAAGAGGCCCAACAAATGTCTATCCAATCAATGAATGAGTTTCATTAATGTGATAGCTAAGATTTGGGGGTTTTCAATTAAATAAACTAAATCCAAACTCAAGTCCTGTCGTTTACTATTGGTTACTCAACTCTCTCTGTGTGCTCATCTGGAAAATAGGGATAATAACCATACGTTCCTGTAGCAGGTGCAGCTGACATTCTGCCCATCCCTCTCCCCACTTCCCCTTGGCACAGCTGAGTTTCCAGCTGAAGCTGACAGCTTTCCACCTTAAACACCTGATCTCTTCCGTATCTGCTGGAGGGCTTTCTCTTGCATCAAAAGAGCCTGCTTTCCAGAGACAGAGGCAACTCCAAAATCTAGAGAGTATGTCCCATGCAGAGTCTATGGCTCAATGCACCAGCCTCTCCATACTCTGGTCAGGCAGTTCTGACATGTGTTCTCCAGCAGGACTGAGGTTCAGAAACCTATTCATAAGCACCCCTTTCATGGGCTTTTCTACAGGTCTTACTTTCCCTTAAAGAAACTCAATTGTGCTTTCCAAATGAGCTACCTGCACCCAATCCTTGTCTCAGAGACTTCTTTTGGGTGTAGTGGGCTGAATTGTGTCCTCTCCAAATTCATATGTTGAAGTCCTAGCGCCCCAGTACCTCAGAATGTGACTATATTTGGAGAGAGGGCCTTTCAAGAAGAGATGAAGTTAAAATGAGGTTGTTAGCATGGGCCCTAATCCAGTCTGACTGGTGCCCTTATAAGAGGAAAAGACACACAGAGGAAAGGCCATGTGAAAACACAGTGAGAGCACATCCATGCACAGAAAGTAGGCCTCAGGAGATTCCAAACCTGCTGACACCTCAATCTTGGACTTCCAGCTTCTAGAACTGTGAGAACATAAGCTTCTGTTAAGTGAGCCCCCAGTCTGTGGTATTATGTAATGGCAGCCCTAGAAGACTAATACAAGGGGAAGTCCAAAATAAGAGACCACCTCATGGAGTCATTATGAGGAATAAATAAGAAGACAGGACGTCTAAATTACCTAACACATGACTGGAGTAACTCAACACCTGTCCATTGTTGCTATCGTTACTAGGAGTAGTGGTGATGGTAGGAGCACAGACAGTGGTGTCATCACCATCACCACCTGTAAGACACAATCGCTCTACTCTGCTTCCTCACAGGGCAGTTGGGGAAGGCAAAGAAGAGAACAGATATTGGGGTGCCTGGGTGGCTCAGATCATAATCTCGTGGTTGGAGAGTTTGAGCCTCGCATCGGGCTCTCTGCTGTCAGCACGGAGTCCACTTTAGATCCTCTGTCCCCCATTCTCTCTGCCCCTCCCCAACTTGCACTCTCTCTGTCTCTCAAAAATAAATAAATAAACATTTTCCAAAAAAGAAGAGAATAGATATGGAAAGATAAGGGTTTAGCAAGCACTCAGTCTTTCCCTGAGCAAACGTGTCAGCACCAACCCCAGGCACGGGCTAGGTGCTGGAACCACAGAGTACTGCACTATTTGGCCAGGACCGTGGATCCTAATCATGTGTGGCTCTTTGTATTCAAATTATTTAAAAGCAAATAAAATTTAAAGTTCACTTTCTCAATCACATTTCAAGTGCTCAAGAGCCACATGTGTCTGGTGGCTACTGCATTAGAAAGCAGAAAAAAACATTCCCAGCATCAAAGGAAGTTCTATTGGATAGCCCTAGTAGAGAGGAAAAAATAAATTCCTACTCTGAATGACTCAATCAGTTACAAATGCCATCCAATAATGATGATGTTTCTGGAAAATATACTCCAAAGTCCTTGCCGTGGGAGGTCAGTCTTTGCTTCCGAAGGACAGTACAGTGATTCCAGACATCCAGGTTTTGAGAATAGGCTGCTCCTATTCAAATTGCTGCCAATAACAGCAAGGACATTCTTTCATTCATATAACGCCATTGGATGCCTACTCTGTTTAAGTCACAATGATGGACAGCAGGGCGCATTAATATGGAAAAGCCACAGGTTCCAGGCCTCAGAAACTCACACTTGAGGTAGAGGGATAATAGGTATACACAGACAGCCACAGTTTATAAAAAGATTGAAAGTAGCATCACATGAGAAGTGACTGTCCTCGGGGAAGCTAACATGGCTGAGCACTTAACATGTGCCAGAATGGTGCCGAAGAGTTTCACAAACATGCTCTCACTGCATTTGAATAGTCACCATGGTAGTTATGCACTGTTATTATCTTTATTTTACAGAAAAAGAAAATGAGGCACTTTGTTAATCTTTTTAAGGACCAATCCCAGGGTCACACAGCTTATAGGTAGTGAACCCAAGCAGCCAGACCCAGGGCTAATCCTCTAAATCCCTAATAGTTAGGATGCCACCAATGTGGCTCATAATGGAACATGAGCAAGACTGAAATCATGGGAAGACCCATTTGGAAAAACAAAAGTTTATGCCCCCTCTCCTACAAACTTGTCTTAGTTAGGGTTTCCTCCAAAGCAGAGTGACAGCCAAGGGCTAGGGTGCAAGTCTTTTATTTGGCAGATGATCTCGGGAAGCAAGAGTGAGGGAGGTAGAAAAACAGGATAGTGAAGGAGGAAAAACCAGTGTCACGGTGTATCACTGAGGTCACTGTCCTGAGCAACTGGAGCTCTCTTCCACACCTACAGGGTATCTCTCACAGTTGTCCATTTAAACACAGGAGACTTTATCTGCCAACGTATATCCACCAGCTCCCAGACCTCATTGGCTACTGTCAGTCCTCCTAACACCCCAAGAACATTAACATTACCCTACTTCTAGTTTGCACTGCATGACAATGCAAACCCTGGTGACCTGAGAGCAGACCCAAGGCAGAATGCAGGAAGACACATCATACTTTGCAGGAAAGACATGCATACTGGGTATCATGGAGTGAGTCTAAAATTTCCCAGGCACCTGCCGATGATTCAGAGGGAGAGGAGGGGATGTGACACAGGTGTCAGAGGTATCTACTGTATCATTCTAATTTCTCCCCTTTGGACTTACTCAATTGACTTTCCAAGCACATATTTGTGGCCAAGACATTTGAGATGCCCTGGCCAAGAGGACAGCAGTTTTGCCCTCATGGAGCTTACAGTCCAGTAGAAACTTATTTCTGACCAATTTTGAAACCAGAATCTCCCCAGTGTCCACCAAAGTGCTGGGACCTACGCTCGAGATCCATCCACTGCTGTACAAACTACTGAGTTCCTTTTCTGGTTACACAACCGCTTTCCCAGGAACTGGCTGTGTCCCAGCAGCTACTAAGCATTTTCCTCCCAAACTTTAGTTGGCAGAATTTCATTACTTTAACCTCATTTCAGCTACCAAAAAACATCATGAGCTTCTCCACTGGGCCCAAAACATTACTCAGAAAGAAATGAACATGAGAGAGAGAGAGGGGGGAACACACACAGAAGCAATATCATTACGATCGTCTGTTCCTGAGCCAGGATGCCTACATTGTCATTTCATCTTTGTGCACATTTACCCAAGGCCCTTCAGTTCCATTCTGAGTTCCAAAGTTTGAAGTTTTCTTGAGGGAAGAAGAAGGAAGATGAGAAAATCTACTTCATTAAAGTCTCAGGTTTGCACTTGAAGTTCGGCAACTTCCTTGTTATCCCTGAACTCCAGGGGAGGGATTTCTCGGCGAAATACATTTTTTTTTTTTTAAGAGAAGGAGGGGAGGAGTCTAAAATCATGAAAATTAAAGCATTACATTAGAATCCAACTTCTGCTGAGGCAGAGCAACTCTAAAATCTCTTTCCAAAGGGAGCCGTGACTTGAAGCCTTCTGCAATAGGCGATTCGTGACCACTGAAACACAAGGATATATGAGGTACAGTCTCCCTCACAGATCTGATGAAAGACTACTGAATTTGGTCGCATCAATACTCAAGAATTTCTGATACTCATTCTATTGATTTCTATAGTATGTCTCTGATCATTCCCCATTGGTCAGCTTCCACTCCTACTACCACACCATTAGTTTGGTTAAATCCACAATTCAGAGATTTGTGCAAAAGAGATCAAAGTTTGTAGATTAGATATATATCCCATCAGCTTATTTTGTTCCATTGTTAAAACTGCCAGTCTTTGACATTACCTTACAACGTAGGCCACTGATCAGAACGGAGGTGGATGGATCAGGAAAACCAGTCCTCAGTATAGCCAAAACATACGTCTCACCATGGCAAGGTCAGGAGCATCTCACACTGTCATCTTCACAGGTGTAAATGATGGTTATCTGTCTGGGTCTATCTGGGTGGGGCCCAGCAAGAGCCTACATTAAGTCTGGAAACCTCTTTTCCAATCACAAGGACAAAACTTGCCACAAGACAAAAACTTGTAAAAAGCCTATAGCCACATCCATAAGGGCCGCCTGGTTTTTGGTTAGTGGATGTCGTTGGCAACCTTTAGATGGCTCTTCAACTCAAAGAACATTCCAATCTTTTTTTCCCATTACATCTCACTTGGAATCTAGCCCTATGTGTTTTCCTGTCATCACCAAACCATTTCTCATGGCAGAAATAACTGTTCCTCAGAAGTTCCACGAAAGAGCAGTAAATCTATATCCTCCTGACTATTCTTAAGATATGTCACCTATGAGGTTAAACAGAGCGAAAAGTTAGCCAAAATCACATAAATAGTGTCATAAGCACAATAAGAAAAAGAAATGCAATAGAAGCATTAGAAAACAGTGCTTCTATTTCTAATACAGTGCTTGTATTAGAAAACAGTGGTAGCTCACTGTTTGCAGATGATATGATGACTGAACTGGAAAATCTAAGAGAGTTTTAGGATTCAGAAGTAGCTCCATCAAAGTAGTCAAAAGGAATATCAGCACTTAAAAATCAGTAGTTTTGGGGGGCACCTGGGTGGCTCAGTTCATTAAGCATCTGATTCTTGATTTCCATTCAGGTCATGATTTCATGATTCACAGTATAGAGCTCTGTGCTGGTGTTGTGGAGCCTACTTGGGATTCTCTTTTTCCCTCTCTTTCTGCCCCCCGCCCCCCGCTTTCACTAAACAAACAAACATTTAAAAAAAAATCAGTAGCTTTCCTGCACACCAAAGCTATCCCGTCACAAAATATAATGGAACAATAGATTCTGTTTACAATAGAAATATAATTATGAAACTAGCTAAGAATAATGCCCACAAAAATTTCCAAAACTTCATGAAGAAAATAAAAACTTAAAGGTACAAAATAAGACTTAATTAAAGTCCCGGAAATTCTATCGCAAGGTATTTGTCTTAGAGCAAATAATTATCTGTGTACAACTCATGTTTTACATTGTTCTTTGCAATACAGAAAAATTAAAAACAACCTAAATCTTCATTAGGAGATGATTAATTAAATAAACTATGGAACAACAGTACTAAGAAAAAGATTGAGTACTGACAGAAAAATCTATAAGATTTTTATGATAGCTAAGGAGAAAAAGTAAGCTGTAAGATAGTAAATACAGAACAATCTCATTTACTAAATAGAATATGTGCAAAACACAAAGGTATATTTTTCTTTATGAATATATAGAATGTTTGGTATATACATATAGAATATTATATATAACAATATATATTATGAGATTTTATCTATTTTCTTGAATAGTTCCACACTTAAGATCAAATTTATACATTGCTTACTAAAAATAATGTATTTTCAAAAGGCAAAGAAAGACAAGAAAGACTGAGTGTAGCTTTGTACTCCTTTGGTGTCTGCTCAGGTCCCCCTTTCCCATTTTTCTCCTGGTCAGTACCCCACAAGGGCTGAGTCCTACAATGCAGAAAATGCAATACCATGGAGCATGGAATCTTCTTCCTGAATGATTTCTGGGGGGCCAGTTAACTGAATCTACAAGTTCCTGAACTGTAGATGAACTGAATCTCAACCAAAGGAAAATGGGAGTCAGGAGACTGGGAAAGAATTTCCCTGAGAGGCCAAAATCTTCCCAATGCCAGGTGTTGATCAGCCTTTTCCCCTGCTTGGGGTGCCCTCTTTTCCACATAGGTAACAACCCTAAATACTTCTTGAGCACTTACTCTGTACAAAACTTTGTGCCAGGGGCCTTGGAGGACCCAAAGAGTCAGTAGAGCCATAGTCTTTGTCCTCATGGCATCTACTACTACCATAGCAATCCTGTTGGAGAGAACAGGCAGAGTGGAAGTCCAAAAGAGCAAGAGTTAACCAAGACATGAGATCAGGAAATAGGAGGGGTACCTGGGTAGCTCAGTCGGTTAGGTGTCCGACTTTGGCTCAGGTCATGATCTCATGGTCCATGAGTTCAAGACCTGCATCGAGCTCTATGCTCACAGCTCAGAGCCTGGAGCCTGCTTCAGATTCTGTGTTGCCCTCTCTCTCTGCCCCTCTTCCCCTCGTGCTCTGACTCTCTCACACAAAAATAAATAAATAGTTTTTTTAAAAATCAGGAAATAGGAGAAGTGAAGGGGCAGAGGAGGACCAATCACTCTCACCTATGCTCTCAGGTCTAATCACAGAACCTTCTCAGCTTACCCCATCTGAACTCCTGCCACTTATTACAAAGCCCCCTAATTCCTATTTTCCTTTTTAATAGGAAG
The DNA here is from genome assembly GCF_028749965.1 of Puma concolor. Taxonomy (NCBI): domain Eukaryota; kingdom Metazoa; phylum Chordata; class Mammalia; order Carnivora; family Felidae; genus Puma; species Puma concolor. Next base: position 70,236,405 of record NC_141677.1, read on the forward strand.
AACCAAATTTTCTAATGCCAGGCACAGTGCTCTGCACTTACTTGCATTATCCCACTCAATATTCACAATAGTGAGGTGCAATTATTTTCCCCACGTCACAAATACGGCAACTGAGGCAAGAACAATTAGGTTAACCACCCAAAGTCACAACGCTTCATGGGCTTAGCAAGGATCGACTTCTCCTTATATGGACAGACTATCGTAGTCTCAGGGAAACCAAGAGAGGGACAGCCTAAGGGAGGCCTCCAATGGCAAAGAAAAAACTCCTTGGGAAAGAACAGAAATTGCTGCTGGTCCTGAAAAAAAGGAGACCCAATGAACCAATGACTTGCTATTTCTAGGTATTTAAAATTGCCCAGCTGCCATAGCAACAAGTGCAGTGTGAGTGCTTACACTCCCTCCCAGGAAAAATATTTATGACTCTACTAAAGACACATGATCAGTGCCTCATGTAAACAGTGACAGGCATTTTGCTGTCTTCCTGAGAAAATACATCTCTGTTTTCCTTGTCATTTTAAGTGCACAATTCCCATTTATTCCTCTCTTGGGGCAGGGAGAAGAGGGGATGAGAAGGAGGACAGAGTTGAGTTTCTGGGGACCGTTCTGATTTAGAGTTTGAAGATACTACTCCAGCAAAGCTCAGAATTACACTGAGTATTTCCCCCCTTGGTCTTCTCTCCCTCCCACTTTGCTCTTCCTCACGTGTCACTCTACTGTGACCACAATTCTAAGTACTTTTGTTCACCAAATGACTGCTGTGTAGACTGTAATGATTCACTCTACTGAGCACTGGGAAAGTGCACAATCTGTGTGTGCGTGTGTGTGTGTGTGTGTGTGTGTAGGCAGGCAGTGGGGGGAGCTGTCTAGAGCTGGAGTCCCTAGAATTCCACCTTGCAGCAGAAAAGTATTCTAGGGCAATTAGCTCAAAAAAAATTGGCTTTATTGCAAGCTGTTGGAATTCTGGATCTGAGCACCTGAAATGGGAAATAACACATGGAATGGAAAACAGAGGGGAAAATTGTTGGCTGAGTTTGGCACTGCAGATGAATAAAAGGAACTGGAGTTGTGTCTCAAGGGACAGGGAAAAGGACAGCACACACTGACCTGGAATGAGCAAGGCTTAGAGGCAGTGGACGGGGAGCCAAAGGTCAACTCAAATTGAAGCCCTGGTCAGACCAGCCCATCAGCATGTGAAGCATGTTTTTCAAGGAACTTTGCACAGGGGGCTGGCTTTTGTCTGGAGATCATCACCACATCCATGTAAGGTGAAGAGACAGATCCTCAGCAGCCAAGACCATCTCTGCCAATCAAGCCTCACGCAGGTCCCAGGAGGAAAAGGCCAAGGGAAGATATTGGCTCTCTGAGATTAGAACAAGTGCCAGAAGTGCATTTGCTCCATGGTGATCTCCTGCTAATTTTGCCAGCCTATACTCTGTTCCCTCTTATTCTGGCAACTCACCTTGGTTTTTGCTGAGCAAACATAAGCCTGCATGTGCACACATGCGCATGTGTGTGCACATGTGTGCGTGTGCAGACACGCACGCACATACACACACACACACACACACACTTAGTTCATTTCAAGTTCAGCTTGACCTCGTCCTCAGCTCCAAGGATGAGCATGGACTCAGGTCTGACCAATCAGACACTATTTTCCACTGGTTATGGGGACTGATTAAAAAATGAGCACAGGATGGCTACCCCATTTGACTCCTGAGTCCACTTTCCATCCCTCTGCACCCTGCTTTGTGCAAGAAAGAAGGAGATGGGGTGCCTGGGTGGCTCAGTCAGTTAAGTGCCCAGTTTCAGCTCAGGTCACGATCTTGCGGTTCATGAGTTCGAGCCCTGCGTCTGGCTCTGTGCTGACAGCTCAGAGCCTGGAACCTGCTTCCGATTCTGTGTCTCCCTCTCACTGCCCCTCCCCTGCTCATGCTCTGTCTCTCTCTCTCTCTCTCTCAAAAATAAATAAACCTTAAAAAGTTAATTTAAAAAAGAAAAATAAAGAAAGAAGGAGGAGGAAGGAGTTCAAGAGTAAGCTATGTATTCACCTGGGTTCACTGCAACTGTTAACCAAAGGTCATAACTCCTGGCAGACAGCCCTTTCTGTTTTCAAGCCTAGGAATAATAAGACCTCAGTGTTATGACCCCAGAGTTCCCTGCAGTTTTCCTACACACTGCCCATAGTTTGAGAATAGTCCTTTCATTCAACTCTCCTCAAATCATCCCATTCCTATTTCCTGGTGAGACCCTGACTGACATAGCCATAACTGACAAGCAGAAACAAGAGACTGCTCAAGACTTTGGGTGAGACTATTGGGAAAAGGATTTTATACTAAGGGTCTAATGCAAGCTAAAGCTGGTGTGGGGAAAGCTGCCTAAGGATGCAGCCAATGTGGAGGAGAACTGAGCCAGGAGGCAGGGAGAAGAGGAGAGGGACTCGTTCTGACACAATTCTTTGAACACCTGGATCCAGTTGTGTGTGAAGACTGTCTACTCCCTGGACTTGCCATTACACCAGCCTATTTTTGCTTAAGCAACTTTGAGCGCATTCTTTCACATGCAAATAAAAAAGTCATGACTTATCCATTATCCTCACATCTACTGTGTGGTCCAACCTGGATTGATGGGCACAGTTATCTTCAACATAGGATAAGTGACTGTGATTGTTCTTGTACTCAGACGTCCTTGGAGAGGCATAAGCAGGCCAACGGGAAAGACAGGAAGAGACATAAAAACTGTCAGCACCCCATGGTTCCTAGAAATGGAACCTGGATGTCAGCACATTATAGAGTTCAATTGCTTCCTATTACAGAAGAGGTAAGCAAGGTCAAGAGGCACGACATGACGCAGCCAGAACTGGAACTGGGACTTCTGCCACCCCGAGCCACGGAGAGTGGAAACTATTTTTCTCTGAGCCCAAATGTCAAACATGAACAACTCACATGCGAAAGCATTTGCGGTTTGGAGCAACCACAAGAGTTAAACCTTTGTCCTTGAAACTTCTAAAAAGCTCAATTTTTCAAAGACAGGTTGGCCCCATATTTCCAGAGTTGGAGGCATCTGGAGGAGGGAGACGGATTCCAACATCAAAAAATCTGGTATTGGTTTCCCAGGCTGCGTGGCTTCTAGTGTGCAGGGGGCTTTCAAGAGGCTAGGAGTATGTCATGAGACACAACCATACACAATCTAATTTCATCTTGATGGCTCTCACACTGCCGCTGCTACAAACAGTTCAAAGAAGGGGGAAAGAAGTTTATCGTTCTACTTTTGTTTTTACCAACCGGACATGTAAAAATAAACAAGGGCTGCTTGCTAAGGTGAAATGTTAGTTAAAACCACATGGAATATGGAATGAAATGTCACAAAGTTTTGCTTTTTTTCCTGTAGAGCATTCTAACTAGGTGAACCCCAAATCACATTTGTCAATCTCTATTTAAAACTGGAAAAGGCTTTCAGGGCCAAATATTAGAATTTTCTGGATTGGAGGCTGTAGTTCTACAGCCTCTGAAGAAATGTACATGAACACATGGAAAAAAATCATATGAAGCATTCACAAAATTCAACACTAATATATGTTTAGAAAAGAATTCCAGCAACATTGGAATAAGAGTCTTCTTAGATGTGATAAAGCTAGTCTCCCAAAGTCCTATATCAAATACCATTCTTAATGGTTAAATATTAAAAATATTTGCATTAAGGCTATGAAATATAAAAAGAGACCCATTACTATGGCTTTTGTGTCACATTGCTTTTCAGAACCTAACTAAAATAATAAGACAAGGGAAAAAGGACAAAGAGTGAGAAGAACGTGGCAGAACTATTATAATTTACGGTCAATGTGTTCATCCTCAAAAAAATCCAAGGGAAAAATGGTGACATTACTATAACTAATGATAGAGTAGTCTTTAACACCAGCAATAGCAAAATTATTATTTAAAAACTGATAAAAAATCAAGGTAACTATATGAGTATGTGGTTATCTGCACAATGTGTGGGTCTGCTGCCGATACTCCCTCTTACTAGCTCTGGGTAACTGGATACAATAGTTAAATTCCCCAGTTGCCCTATCTGTAAAACAATTTTTAAAATATTGGGCTCATATATTTGGGACTTCCTCAACTTACCGGCCCAACCCGGGAGTGCTGCAAAGACGGAGTGGTGACCATTGGCTGTATGGGTTTCCCAAATGTGGGAAAATCCTCACTGATCAACGGGCTGGTGGGGCGGTAGGTCGTGAGTGTCTCCAGAACCCCCGGCCATACCCGATACTTTCAGACCTACTTTCTCACCCCCTCTGTGAAGCTCTGTGACTGCCCTGGACTCATATTCCACTCCCTCTGCCCAGGCAGTTGCTGCTGTTGGCGGGGATCTACCCCATTGCCCAAATCCAGGAGCCACACACCGCAGTGGGCTATCTGGCCTCTCGAATCCCTGTGCAGGTCCTGCTTCACCTGTACCACCCAGAGGCCAAGGATCCCTCAGCAGAACATCCCTGGTGTGCCTGGGACATCTGTGAAGCCCGGGCAGAGAAACGTGGTTATATGATAGCCAAGGCAGCCCGGAATGATGTGTACAGAGCAGCCAATAGCCTCCTGCAGCTGGCACTGGATGGCCGCCTCAGCCTGTGTTTTCAGCCGCCAGGCTACAGTGAACAGAAAGGCACCTGGGAGTCCCATCTGGAGACCACAGAGCTGGTGGTTTTGCAGGGCAGGGTGGGGCCAGCAGGTGACGAGGAGGAGGAGGAAGAAGAAGAGCTGAGCAGCTCCTGTGAGGAGGAGGGAGAGGAGGACCGGGATGTGGATGAGGAGGGGGAAGGGGATGAGGACACCCCAACTTCAGCTCCAGGGTCCAGACTGGCTGCCCAAAACCCTTAATGCCCTACTGGATGAGGACGAGTGCTGAGTCCTTGCCCTGCGCCATCTGCTCCATCCAGTATCTCTGCTTTTGGACTGACCTGAGGGTACCTCCCCTCTGCCATCCCAATTGTGAATAAAGATTGTCTGCATTGTAAAAAAAAAAAAAAAAAAAAAAAAAAACCTATGGCACTAGCATGAGGTCTGAAATGCAGTAACTGTTCAATATTAGATGCCTTCTCCTTGAAGATGATTGCCTTCTCCTTGAAGATATCTCCTTGAAGATATGCAAAGAGAGCTAAATAGATGCATTGAATCATTGAAGAAGACATTCTGTTCAACTAACAGAGGAGCTCCCCATCTCATCCTCAATTAAAACCACAACCCAAGTGCTACCAAGGAAGAAGAAAGAAATGTAAGTCATTTGGGGTTTTGTTCAATGGCCAAAGTGGGCAAATCATCAAAGACCCCTCAGGCTCTCTATTTCGTGTCACTCTGATGGCAATGTAGTAACTTCTCTTGGAAAGGCCTTACCTACCAAGCAAGGAAGATACTTTTTTTGTGCTCTCTATATTTGTTCCATGGTATTTGAAGTTCTGTGCAAAACCTGTGGAGGAATTTTTCAGTGGCCTATGAAATGAGGGTGGCTTTAACAAGACAACGGAAAATTTGAATAAACGTTTAATTATCTACAAAATTTAATATTATGCCACTTTTTTTCATAGCTAGATTTCATTAAAAATTTTTCACTTTATGGAAAAACAACATTTTGGCTAGATTTTTCTCACTACACAAGTATGAATACATACTCTGAGGAATTCATACAACAATTGCCGACTAATTCTAAATTGGATGGCAAGTACCCAAATCACCTTAAAGGCAAAAATGATTCGAACATCCTTTCAAAAATTTTTCAACAGAGAGTGATATCGAATGTTAGATAGGATGCTTTTTAATTGATCTGATGCACTGTAAGGAAAGTCAGCTACAAAAGGAAGAGCTGGCCTAGGGTTTGGGAAAGAGTTAGAACAGCTGCTAGCAAATCACTTCCCTTAAACTCAAAGAGGTATTGGAAAGATCAAAGAGCATTCCAGGAAATGATGGGCAAAAGGTGCAATACATAACTCAGAGAAATGATACCCCGTACCTCATCCTCTACACCTTTGTTCAGAAACCAGTGGCATTGCCAACTGCATTAATTCTGTGGATTGTGCTATTTTATTTGCTTTTCACATGTCTGTCCCACTCACCAAGTAAGACAATAAAATCCCTGAGGTCAGGATTCATAACCACTGTCTCCTTTTATCTCACCTTGGGACATGTAGCAATCACTCAGTATTTACTTCCAAAAACTGAGAATTAAAAGAAGCAAGCACTTTCGAACACATCTTAAAAAAAAAAAAAAAATCCTTCCAAGATTGTTACTAACAACATATGAAAAGAATCTGAAACTTTGAATTGTAAAACGTGGCTGTGAAATTACATTTCCATGAACATCTATTGTTTCTTTGTTCTGTGCCTGAAAATATGTTTCTCCCTGGGATATTAGCATATAACAAATAAATCCTAAAGTACCTTATTTTCCTGCCCAAATGCAGTACTTAACTCTGGTTGATTTCTTAGCTAAAATTACTTACAGGAAGAAAAACTGCCTAAGTGTCTTTGATTATTATAGAATATCTGAGCCCTCATCAAGCAATGCCAACCGTGCTACACAAAAAAACAAAACACACCTCAAATGGCATTGTACTTAAATATGATGATGCTTCACAGTTTGTTTTTGATGAGGAAAACAAGAATTATTATTACTTATATGGATTCCCACCTAAGGATTAATCTTGCTCTATGGATTTCATAACGATGGCATTTATAGCTGTGCTTTTCATAATGAAGGGAAAATCCAGCATCAAACAAGCAATTTGCAATAGTTTATGCACTCCCCCACCTCTGTGAGAGGAGGAGAGTCAACTATTCCAGCTATGATTTTCTAAGATTTTTGTTTCCTAAAGAGGAATTTACCTGAGCTCCCAGAGGGAAGAGATGTGTGCTCAACAAACCCAAGTCATAATGTCCCGGACCATGACTGCAACTGTAACATTTCTTTTGTTTCATTTGTTTGTTTGTTTGTTTGCCACAAAAACGACTCAAGAATAGTCTCAGGCTTCTGTTGGAGAACAGGAAAGGACCAACTGTATCAGCTGTAGTTCCATCATCCCTCCCCAGCACCAAACCCCACCAAACAACACACACTAAACCAGAATGGAAATGTTTGCAAAAGATGGAGAACTGAGCAGTACCATGAACTGGGTCCCATTGGCATCTTTGAGGAAACCAGGACAAACGAAAGAGGGGGTTGTTGTCTTAGCTAAATTATTCCTCCCGAGCTCTGTGCTCCTAAGAATAGCTTCTATTAATCAGTTGCAAATGACCTCCAGGATCTCCCAGCTCAACCTGACACTTGGGACACCTGCAATTCCTCTGAGGTCAGTGGTGTCCAATCTACTCACCACCACAGGGATTTCTCATTCTCTTCTTCTACCTTGCTCATCCACCAAGATTTCAAAGATTGTGTTCATTAAAAAAAAAAACAACACTCATTACATCCAATTAATTAATTAATTTCCACTTCTAATTAAACAGACATAGATAACCACTAAGCAGCATGTCTGAGCAGCATGAGATAAGCAGGGATACCACATTACCATACTGAGTTGGTTTAACTACAGCCCAAAATAAACAATTCTGAGGTCCCTAGCACATGCTATTTCAGGGAGGCTAAAGGTAGTATTCTCACTAGGTTTTCTGAAATACAGAAAATGACTTAGAAACCCTGAGCTTAGGAGCACTGCCTCAGAGTTCCCACGGAAAACTGTGCTTGGGGGGGGGGGGGTCTATCCTATAGGACCCATGTGAGCATTGTGACCTCCCCCTCATGTAGATGTCCCAGTGGCTGAACTTGTGTGGATGACTATATCTCAAGATTTTACTGAATATTAAGCATCATACTGAAAGCTTTCCAAACATTGTCTGAAATGACCATCAGAGTGACTCTATGAAGTAGGGATTCCATCATTTATTCATCTACCAACTTAACAAAAATTTATAGAGCGTTTATAATATGCAAAGTGTTGTCTCGGCCACTAGGAAATCATCTAAATAGTGCTATTTAGATCATATGCTCAAGAAAGTTATCACTGAGCCCCTGCCTTTTGATCTAAGACCTTAAGGTATTAAACCTGCTTTGACAAGTGAGAAACTGAGGTTCAGAGAGGTTTAGCAAAGAGCCCAACATCACATATCTCCTGAGTAAAATTCTAACTCAGGAGTTAGAGTTGTCAATCTCCAAACCTGTCCACTTTCTGCTACACCTTGTTGCCTCCCAAGAGGACCTGATAAACACTCCAATTTTGCTCTACATAAGAGGCTGTTGTATTAGAAGTTTCAGCCCAGTTAGGGTGTATAGGGAAGAAGATGTTGCCAAAAAGAGAGATGAAAATAAAGAAATAAAATTTATAATCATCCTCATTTATGATTAGATAAACCATATCCAGTGGTAAGGGATCCACATTTTTCTTTCTTCATTTCTTTAATCCTTCCCAATTTTTCATGAAAATCAAAATGTCCGTTTATTTTTTTCTCAAGGAAAGTAACAAATGGAGTTCTGATTTAATCTCTAGGTACAATAGATTTGCAAAGCCTATCTTTTAAGACATGAAAGACATATGTCCTCAGCAAAATCTCGACCTCTATCCCACACCCCCCAACTATCTCCATAAAGTAGATTCATTTAAAAAAAACACCTCAAAAGAAAAAGTGTTCTTGTTGGCTGATTGGGTAATACAGCAAACTGCCTTGATTACAAATGACATTTGGAGAGGTTCTCTCTTCCACTTGGTCATTTTCTCTGAGTGATAAGGTGTTCATTCAGGACACTTCCAAGAGACCAGTCCTAAGGCAGTGAGTTATCTCTATTGATTGTTCACAGGACACTTCCAAGAATGGTTTTATTGAATCCAGGTTTTACTGAAGCTGAAGCACCCAACTATCTTTGAGCACCACAGAAAAAAGTTCTTCCAGTAAATGAAAGGCCATTAGCTTAGAAAGTGAATCAGGGAAGGCAGTACATCAGGGGGAGAACAAAGCCTCATCTCTGAGCGCACAGGAAAGAACTGAAGTTCAATTTAAAGAAGGAACCTCTGTTAAAAACGTGCAGGCACCATGATCAGGAAAGATTGATCGTGGCTATTGCTGTTTCTCTTTTCAAAATGGGACGGCTATTAATTTCTCTGATGTACAGGTAGAAAAGTAATCCATCCAATTTCACAATAGTCTAATACAAAGAAGGAGCAGAAACCCAAGACTCCTAAAAGAAGATGTGACTCCGACATGATTCTTCCATGATGGCCTTTAGTGATCTTCCCTTTTGGCACCCCCTTAATGGTATGCTATTGTTAATACTACAAGTATGGTTGCTGGTGGAGTTCACCGAAGTTTAGAACCTGGGCTTTGGAATATTTGACAGACAGGTCTTGACTCTGCCACATTGTAGCAGTGACATGGGATTTTCATGAAAGAGAAGTGGGCCCACTGTTTCTCCAAGGCCTTGAAAATGTCTATACAACATATCTTTCTCCAGCTGGACAAAAAAAGAGAATATATTTTAAACAATGATAGCCAAGATTGCAAAACCAGAGACAGAAAGAGAAAAGGGAAGAAGAGGAGGGGGAAGAGGAGGACAGAAGAGAGAACAAAGAGAGAGAGAAAGATGGCCATAAATCCAGAATTGCAAGGATCTCTAATGATGTGTAGATGGGCACTTGTTTTGCCATTGGTGACATCAACATTTCTCAGAAATGTTCAGCAAGTCTGAGTAGCTGGGAAAACATGAGTTTTTCATGTCATCTAAACCTCAGAGCTTGTGAATCTAAAAGACATCCTTTCAAAGGTCCTCTTGCTGATAAGTAAGTTTGCTTATAAAAACACACAGACATTGTGGCTGACTTTCTGGAAGTCCCTTCACACAGGTAGGTCATGGTAACTCCATTTGCATGACCACTGAGGACTCCAGGGGCCTATGCCAACTTGAGTTGGCAAGACTCAAGGAGAGAGGTGCTCAGGGCTCGTGAGCAAGAAAAGTTTCTTCTACACACTGGACATTTTTGAAGAGAGTCTCACCAACCTACCTTGGTAAACCTCAAGGGATATGTTAGGTGAGGACACTGCCTCCAAGGGTAATACCTGAGCTTGAGGAATTTTTCAAGTTTGAAAAAGCTCATACTCACATTATCACATAATTTCACAAGTTATAAAATGAAAAAAAAAAGACAACATATTCTTTCTTCATAATGCAGACCACAGAAAATAAAATTTCCTTAGCTAGAGGATATAGACAGATTACAGAATGGTGCCTCTCAAGGGAGAAAATGGAATATCAAAAATTTGGTGCTTCAGCCCTAAGAGACATATTGGTTGGAAAATGGGGAGAAATCCTATTGCTGATACTCAACCTTCTGTTGGTTTGCAAACTGGGTGCCATACACAGTAGGCAAGGAGGTACCAAAGAAAGAGGCGGGTCACTCCAGACTGGTTGGAGGCAGGTTTTATAGGCAAGAGAACTTACATATGAGGTTTGTCCTGGGAAACTGCAAGATGAGTAGATCTCCGAGCTGCCTGCCAGAATCTTAAAGTTCATACTGAGACTAACTGGGTTCAGTTGCATATACTATTCAGGTGGTCTCACCAACACCTTTTTCTCTCAACACTGTGTCCTTGAAACTGCTCCCACTCTGGGAACAGTGAGCAGAGCATACATCCCAAGGACAGGGGAGAAGGTGAGGAGCCTCCACTGCCCGGGTTAGCTCACAGGTGAACCAGAGGTCACATTTGCTTGACGACCTTCCTTAACATCCTGGCAGGTCATTTCCTCTCATCAGTGCAAATTCTGTAATTCTGTGAAGTGCAGAGAAGTGGAGGAGGGAAGAAACCAAGCAGGAGAAGAGAAGAAGAAAGGGAAGCAAGAAGGAGAAGAAAAAAAAAAGAGAGGATTCCCCAAATATTCACTCCTCAGAGGAAGCCCATATCAACTTGAAGTCCCAACTCAGAGACACATTTCCTGGGCACAGATCAGAACAATGGAGGTGTACAAGGGAGGAGAGAGGCATTCTAGGTTGAACCAGGGTTACCAGGCTTCAAGCTGGGTCAGAAGGCTGGTGGAAGAGCCACACCCTACAATAGCCCTTCACTCCCCCCATCTTGTGCTCAGAGCTTTGTGCAACCTCTCCTGCTGACCTCAATCAATCCATCAATCAATAAATAAAAAGAGGCAATCCCCAGCCCTCCTCTATCCCACTGTATCCCAACACTCACAAGCACAAAAATCTTTGGAGTAAATCAAAAAAACTCTTGAGCATTTTTCAACACCTTCTGTGTTCAGAGAACAACGTCACAGACCTGAAAATACATATACAGATACACACACACAAGTCAACCCTATTACAACAGACATGAATGAACATTTGGGATGCTTCTGTTATTTAATATCGGGACCAGTGACTAGTTATTTCTCCAACTATGCTACATTTTACTAATGCAGGATTTGCCCAATAAGAAAAATAACGACTTTTTCCTTATTTATTTTTAACTGAGCAGGACTGTATTTACCAGATAAGCGCTCAGCATGCAGTGTCTTATTTAATCCTTACAACAATCTGGTGAAGCATTATCATCCTCATTTTATAGGAATAAAGAGAAAGGAAGGAAGGATGGGAACAGAGAAGGAAAAAAAGAGGGAAGGAGAAAACACCTGAAGTTCAGAGGGAGTAAATAGTTTTAATCCAGGAACAAAAAAGCTAAATTAAAGACCTTGTTTTACTTGTGGTAAAACTTCTTAAAAAGGAGACTCATCCTGGAAAGCATTATAATATAAAGAAAAGTTCTTCAGGCATCCAGTTAAAGAAAAAAAAGATGACACATAACTATACAAAATTTCTGGCCTCAAAAATTTACTCTGCAATAAGAAATACTAAAAGGCAATGAAGCAATAATTACAGCTTTGAGAAAGAAAAATTGTAAATTATAACTGTATGACTTTATTCCCTGCTTTTCATATATGAAGCTGACAGAGTGGGGGACTAATTATGTGAAAGCTCTAAAAATATACCAGCCATTTACCTTTGTTTAAAAGCCTGCTTGACAGTATATTACAGATGACCAAGAATTACATAAAAATTAAAAGAGTCAAGAATAATGGTATCAGTTGGGGCATAAACCACCTGGCTTACTGGCTAGTGGAACCCCCAAAAAGCATAGTACCCAATTTATAACAAGAGTCCTGAGGAGAATTCTCCCCTAAGTCAATCCCACTTGATTCTACTGCCAACACTTACTTGTAAGTTTGGGGAAAAAATGTGGATAGCTAGTATGTTCAATTACAATGATATCTGGATAAAGCCTAATAATATTTCTTACATTGTTACGAGAAAAGCCTTAGAGTTGGGCATAAGTTATTTCTCTGGAGGGGCACCTGGGTGGCTCAATCAGTTGAGCTTCCAACTCCTGATTTCAGCACAGGTCTGGATCCCAAGGCCGTGGGATCTGTGCTAAGCATGGACCTGCTTAAGATTCTCTCTCTTCCTCTCTCTCTCTCTCTGCTCCTCTCCCCTACTCGTGCTCTTTCTCTAAAAATAAAATAAAATATAAAAAGTCTCTCTCTGGAAAAGACCTCCCCTCAGACAGGCTTTCCATCCATTCCATTTTGATTTTCCATCAAAAATCCAATTAAATATTTTTACAAATGCAGAAGAAAGAATATACACAAAAATATCCATGTGTTCATCTTTGAGTAAAGTGAATGATCAGGACAGGCATTTCACTTCCATGTTCCTGTATTTTCCAAATTGTCTTTAATAAACAGGCACTACAGTGTTCTAACGAAAAAAAAAACCACCTTCTAAAATATGTAAATACAAAACAAATTTAAAAAACAAAGATTCATGAAAAAAATGCTCAATATCACTCATCAGCAGGGAAATACAAATCAAAACCACAATGAGATACCATCTCACACCTCTCAGAATGGCTAAACATTAATTAATAACTCAGGCAACAACAGATGTTGGTGAGGATGCAGAGAAAGAGGATCTCTTTTGCACTGCTGGTGGGAATGCAAACTGGGGCAGCCACTCTGGAAAACCGTATGGAGCATCCTCAAAAAATTAAAAATACAACTACCCTATGACCCAGTAATTGCACTACTAGGTATTTACCCAAGGGATACAGGTATGTTGTTTCAAAGAGGCACATGCTCCCCAATGTTTATAGCAACGCTATCGACAATAGCCAAATTATGGAAAGAGCCCAAATGTCCATCGATGGATGAATGGATAAAGAAGGTGTATACACACAATGAAGGTGTATTACTCAGCAATCAAAAAAGAATGAAATCTTGCCATTTGCAACTACGTGGATGGAACTAGAGGGTATTATGCTAAGCGAAATTAGTCAGAGAAAGACAAATATCATATGACTTCACTCATACAAGGAATGTAAGATACTAAACAGATGAACATAAAGGAAGGTAAGCAAAAATAATATAAAAACAGGGTGGGGACAAAACATAAGAGACTCTTAAATATGGAGAACAGAGGGTTATTGGAGGGATTGTGGGAAGGGGAATGAGCTAAATGGGTAACGGGCATTAAGGAATTTACTCCTGAAATCATTGTTGCAGTATATGCTAACTAACTTGGATGTAAATTAAAAAATAAATAAAAATTAATTTAAAAATCTTAAAAAAAACAAAGATTCAGATTCTGAGATTCTGCTTACATTCTGAGATCTGAATGTACTAGTTTCAAAAAAATGTAAGTGATGACTCTAAAAAAACAGTCCAGTATTCAGTTTAATAAGACCTGAATCATGAATTTCAAAATACACCAGATTTTAATTTCATTTCATCCCATGAACAAAGATAAGAAAACATACCTTTAGGGAAAAACTTTTATTTAAACATGTTTCAACTATCAGTGATAATAGAAAAGGAAATATTTATGAGTCTGAGTAAAAGAAAGAGAATTCTTTCAAGTTCTTAACGAAAGACACTTTTTTTAGGAGAATTAGCTAAAGGGAAAAAATCGCATAAAGAGCCGAAGAGAAAAATAAATTATTTATCGGCTCTCCTGCAGTGCCTTCTAAACTTTAGATATGCATCAAAAGATGCCTGAAGTGAGCTAATTTCCACAGCACATTTCCATTTAGAATTACATCGAAGGTTTCAAAACACCTTTGTTCTGTGTGCATGGTACATGTGTGGAAAGATATTCAGGTTCAATGCTAACGCTAATCATATAACCAGAGCTGTCTTCACAGGGTAAATTTTTTCCTGGAAAGATGTACATAAATCAAATTATATTCGAAGTGAACTTGGGAATTCATGTTACAGTGAATCCTTTGGGAAACCAAGAATCCTTGAATAATATGAAAAAAAAATAACTCATTATCCATCTGGCAAGCTTAAATGTTTTTCATATTTGCTTTCTTCCAAAGGGACATGTTTGGACAATATGCAGAGAAACCACTGACAAAGTCTGTTACTTATATTAGAGATTAGAACTTACAATTTAAGAACAAAGAACATTTGACTAGTTAGAACAATGGAGTAGAACTAAGACAAAACATACCCAGCCCCAATAGAGGTAAGCAATACTTAAATTTGTTTCCCATGTTAAGAATTTTTATCATACAACTAACTTAAGACTGGATTTTCTCTTTTATTTTAATTGATGGCACCTGTAAGTCAATTGGCACTATTAGGAGATGTATGAGTACCAGAGAGCCTTAAAAGGGTAATTATTTTCAGACCACTCATGTATTTTTAAATATTTAATGTAGAATTCAAAATATAATTTGCCTTGTGTGTTTGACATTTTGTCAGAGAAAACACAAATGCTTCAAAACAATGAGAGTATCAACTGTGATTACAACAAATTAGAATCACATCTTCAGTCTCCTCCCCTGGGGTTGTTTTGGGACCAAGACAAACACAGCTCAAGAAATTAAATTGCAATAGCTAATTTGCCTTGACATTGAGCAAGAAAAACTGGAGAAGGCAAAATTACCCTGGGTCACCTGAACCAGGAGCGCTGCTTCCTCAGGTTAGCTGAGGCCTGTCACCTGCCACTGGAAGCTGAGGGCATACAAGAGCCCTGAAGATACAACTTTTGGGTTGGGTGGTCCACTCCCCAGTGCTCCAAATCTTTATTTGAAACACCCACCGGGTCCTGAGGGTGACCACTTCCTTGGGGCAGATAACATGATATGTTATATGAGTGGGGAAGGAATGCTGAACTTGTTATTAATAACAACAGCGGTCATGTGTTATGTGTTATGTTCCTCTATTGGGACTCTTCATGGGCTAGGCTTTCTGCATAGTTTACCTCATTTGTTACTCACAACATTGTTTTGAAGAAGGTATTACTAACTCCATTTTACTCTTAAGAAAACTGGGGCCGTTAAAGTGATTTGCCAAGGAAACATAGGTAGTGGATGACAAAAGAGAGTTTTTCTCAATCATATTTGAGTCCTAAACCCAGGATTTTTCCAATATGCCAAGCTTCACAAGAATTGAACGATCAAGCATTTATGCCAGTAGTGGTAGCCAGCCTCCAAGATGGCCCCAGGGATCCCAACTTCCTGGGATGCACACCCTTGCAGAGTCTCCTCCCACACTGCACCAGGGTTGATCTCTATGACCAGTCACCTATGGCAGAAGTGATAATATATCACTTTCGAGATTTGGTTGTAAAAGACTGTGCCTTGCCTTTTGGGTTCAACTCTCTGGTCTTTTGCCAGCTGCCATGTTGTGAATAACCATATGAAGAAGTCCACTGGTGAGGAACTAAAGCCTCTGGCAACAGCCAGTGAGTAACCAACGTATGCCAGCAACCACATGAGTGAGCTTGGAAGCATATTCTCTGGCCCTGATCAATCCTTGAGATGACTGCATGTCTGAACAATAGCTTGACCACAACCTCATGAGAGACCCTGAGACAGAATCAACCATTTAAGCTTCTTCCGAATTCCTGACCATGAGCAGCTGTGTGCCATAATGTTTGTTAAGCTGCTAAGCTTTAGGGTAACTGGTTCCACACATAACAAAGACACCAGTGTACATGCACTTTCATGAAGATGATTGAGATGCAAAACCCTATCTACCATAGTGTACTAAATGTGACAAATGTAAAAGTAGAAGAATAACAGGGTCCCAGCCCTCAAAGTAACTATGAGCTAGAAGGAAAGAGGAAAACATATATGTAGTTAGATCACAAATATTTTCAAAAATTTTTCTGCAGTTTTCTCTTGGGTTTTTCTGTATACAGTATCTTCTCCCTAGTTAGCCCAAATTATCTAACCAGATGCTTTGGGGTATTAGGATTATTACAGAAGAGCTACAAAGAGAAAGAGAGGGTTATAATTAAGCTTCTTAAATTCAAAATAGGATTTTTTCTTGCAAGATAATTGGTTATGAGCCAGACATTGTTGAGAATGAAACAATTTTCTAAATCCTTTTAGCTCCCATTTACCATATCAAGGGCTAGTCCTGGCATATCAAATCATAGATTTTCTTCTATAATGTAGGGAATATAACCTTCTACCTATGTAGGCTGCCCAGAGCAGAAGGAAGATATGACACAGGAGAAGAAAAAGAAAATTCGGTCTATAGTGGACACTGTGGTTCTCCAGACCCATCCTCCTCAGGACTGAAAAACCTACCTGGAAGCTACAGAGAGTAATACTGGCAGATGGCCCTCTGCTATGTACCTTTAGCCTCAGCTAAAGGGTCACCTTGCCCAGGCTATGCCTCCTTTGCAGGTCAGCTCCCATCCAATAACTAGTAGACGTAGGGCAGTGGAAAGACTTAGCCCTCCTGCTTCAACTCAGGACAACTCTGAGGGGCCATTCCTGGCTTTCCATGGGACAGGCTGGGACCACTGAGACCACATCACAGCCCAACTTCTCCCTCTGCCCAGTCAGGCTTCCTTCCTTTTCCTTCCGCAGATGGTAATCCCTAGAAGATTCCCTAATAAACCTTCTGCAAACTAATCTACATCTTGGTGTCTGCTTTCCAGAGAACACAACCTGTGGCATGATCCCTTTGGGCCCAGTGGACTTTGGGTAGAAGGGTAGAAGTACATCTATAGCATCAGACATATGTCCTCAACCACAAAGTCCTGGAGGGGAAGAAGCTTCTGGACACCTCATTAGCAGATGGCCTCTTAGGCAGCTTGGTATTTGGGACCTTGGAGATAACCCTAAAGGCCATGATGCACCAACATGGCAAGACTCAACACAGCTAGGAGGATAAAGTGGGACGGCTGGGCAAAGAGAAGACCAAGTTTGTTCTCCTAAGATTTTTTGGTTTTCATTGCAGGGAAAATGCTAAGCTGAGAGCCAACAGACCAGCCATGGAGCCCGCCAAGGTCAGGGCTAGGCATGAGGAAAGGGAATGTTCAGAGTAGGGGCCAGGTAATCGATACTCCAGAGTTTCAGAGGAATCTCCAGTCCTGAAATGCCAAGGGGAAGCTAAGGCAGCAAGCCCCAGGCTGAGCTGGAAAAGATAAGATGTAGATTTGCAGCAGACATTAGCAGAGGCTTGGAGCAGAATGGCCAGCTGTAATGCTGGGCCAGCAAACCCCTGGCCAGAGAGCCTGCTTCCCCCTCAGGCCTCTCAGGTCACATAAACCAGGCCTCCTTCCCTTCTTTGCCATGGTATTGGAAAGGAGGATAGAAGGGAGCATGGAAGTCTAAAGACTGATGTATTAAGCTGAGTCATCCAAGCAGAGACTGCTGTCAGCCTCAGGAAAGGTGATACGTTTCAGGGGTGAAGGGTCCCATGACACACGGTAATTGAAAGTGTTTTCTAAATAGCAAAGCACATTACAAAGTATACATTTGTAAAATGTATTCTGTTATCAAGATACCTACCCTTGTCTCTTTGGCATTTCTAATTGTCTCAGTCCACCGGGACTATTTGGCCTGTTCGGCTCTTACACTGAATCCCATCTTACAAATTAGCCCTTATCAGTAACGAGGAGGATATTTCGGCCCCTATCTGCTGTTACCTTATTTTATTTCTCAACCTGATCATAGCTCAGACAGGGAAGAAGGTCGGAGACCCAAGCAGGCAGCTCACATTTCAAGAGTTATCGTCCCGGGGTGCCTAGCTGGCTCAGTTGGGAGAGCATGTGACTCTTGATCTCAGAGTTGTGAGTTCAAGCCCCACATTGAGCATGGAGCCTAGTTAAAATAAAAAATTTAAAAATATGTATATTAATGAAGAGTTTTCTTCCTATTGCCTACAAGTTTACTTCCGAACTAGGAAAGACTACCAATGACCAGTTAGTTGTCCAACCGAAGCAGTTTTTCTCCAGCTGAGGTCATCTGCCTCCAAATCACCAGGAAGGTAGAAGTGGAGGCCTACTTAAAATGCAAATTCTGGGCTCAACCCAGAATTTCTGGATCAGAATAGCTGAAAAAGGAGTGGAGGACGGAGGTATGGCCAGAGGTTTGCATTTGATACTGAGCTTCCCATGGTGATTTTAAAGCACAGTTAAGAAAGCATTACACTAAATAGCCATTACCTGTTCTAAGCAAATCCTAAGTAACCTATAGGATTATGGTGACCAAAGTCAACACACCGAGTGACAGAGGAGACAAAAGCAAATAGGACTCAGGAGCGAAAACTTGCTGTGTTAAGAACTGGCAAGTGCTAGCAAGGAATAACAAGGAAGAAAATATTCATGGGGCTATTAAAGAAATAGATAAATAGCTTTCCCCTATTAGGGATGGTGCTTCAAAGCCAAGTGGCATCAAAGAAGAGGGAACAGGACAAATGAAAGCTGTGGGCTTCAATTATTTATCAGCATGGTGAAAAATGAAATTTGCAGATTCAGAGCCTTTAACGTACTCTAAATAAACTGTTCTTGCCTAGATTAATTAGTTTGTTAAAAGACTGGGTGTTAATTAGTTGCTTTTACATTGCTCTACCTACCCACAATACAACTGAGGAGTTATCTCCTACTTGTTAATTGCCTATTAACAGTGGGAAGTAATTGCTTTGGAAATTATTCCCCGGAAAGTGCTTAAGGTCTAATGTTGAGAAATGTTATCTGTATACATGGTTGTGTAGGATCCAGAGAGCAGCCCAGATCCTGATGCTTTCTCATACTGCCTGGGCCACAAAGTAGGCTTCTGTCTTTCTCCTCTAACTGTTCACATCCATTCTTCCAAAACCAGGTACGAGGGGGCACCTGGGTGGCTCAGTTGGTCAAGCATCCAACTCTTGATTTCAGCTCAGGTCTTGATCTCAGTGATTCGCGGGATCGAGCCTTGCATCTGGCTCTGCGCTGACAGCGTGGAGCCTGCTTGGGATTCTCTTTCCCCCCCTCTCTCCCTCTGCCCCTCCTCTGCTCATGCTCATTCTCTCTCGAAATAATAAATAAACATTAAAAAGAAAAACAGGTAGGAACCAGCTTCATGGCCAGAGAAACTTCTCTAAGCAGATTCAAAACATGGCAAATTCTCATGTTTGTGTGACATACTCAGTTTAGTTCATTAGTTATCCTATTTATGCCTAGTTTTTTACATTTGTATTAGAAGACTTATGACTAGCTTTTGTTGAGGCAAAAAATAACATTGGCATGCATTAATCTTAATGTAATAATTGCTGAGATCTATACATCCATGTAACTTCCAACACATGGTACCATTTCCAGAAGGTTCTGTTGTGCCATTTCCCAGTCTAGAGCCATCCCCCAGAAGTTATCACTATTTTGTCATTTTGACAGTTTTGCCTTATTTTGAACTCTCTCTCTCTATATATGTATATAGTTATATGATATATATTCTTTTGTGTCTGATTTCTTTACCCAACATAACACTTATAAGATTATGACTAGTTTTAAGTGTTTTTTTTTTCTGGCCAAGGAAAAGCTGGCACTTTCTTTAAAAGTGGAACTAATGCAGGGCAGCTCATGCTCTGCTTGGGGACTTTGGGCTCTGAGATGCATCCATGCGCTCACTTTGGTAGCAGGAAATGGCACTGGGGTCGCCAATATCAGCACTGAGTCTTGAAAAACAAGAGCACGTGGCCTTGCCTCCACAGCTGCCTTTGATATTCTTGGCATTCCTCACAGATGTACCCAGCATACCTAGTTTTATTGCACCTTGCTTTTATGGCACTCCACTGATATTATATCTTTTACAAATTGAAGGCTGTGGCAACCTTGGGTCAAGCAAGTTTACTGGCACCGTTTTTCCAATACCATTTGCTCTTTTGAATCTCTGTGTCACATTTTGGTAATCTTCACATTTCAAACTATTTCATCATTGTTATATTTCTTATGGTGACCCGTGATCAGTGCTTATGACTTGCTGAGAGCTCAGATGATAGTATTTTTAGTAATAAAGTAGTTTTTAATTGAGGTACATCCTTTTTTAAGATGTAATGCTATTGCACATTTAATAGACTATAGTATAGTGCAAACATAACGTTTTTGTGCACTGGGGAACCAAAAAATTCATGTAACTTATGTGATTGTGCTATTGACTATAGTAATGGCCTAGAACCAAACCCACAATATCTCCAAGGCAGGCCTGTATTAACAAACTTCTGTAAGTATCAGAGTCACCTGGAGAGAGTTTTTTGCAGGTCTCACAATCTGAGTAGATATTGAAACTCCCCAATACATACACCATCTCCCACCCCTCCTGGAAAGCCTTGATTCTGCCTACCCATTAAATTTCTATTTCTCATTTCTCTTTGTATCCTACAGTTTTAATGTAAAAAAAAAAAAAAATCAAAACTAGCATTCTTCATTCTGTCAAACTTAAATGTATACCCATAAATGTTAACCATAACCATAGCTGTAGACTACTGAGTATAATATCCCAATTACAGGTAGATCAGAGAGCATAGTAAAAACCGACTTTTTTACTTTATCAAGGTCATCCCGTAGCAGAGGCTTTTAAACTGTAGTTTGTAGACCCCTGGGGATATGCTAAGACTCATTCAGGGAGTGAAAATATCAAATGTCAAAACTATTTTTATAATAAAATTAAACATTATTTGTGGGGTTTTTTTTATTACTGTGTTGACATTTTCGATGATGACGTAAAAGCAGTCGTGGGTAAACTTGCTGGCACCTTAGCACAAATCAAAGCAATAGCTCCAAACTGTACTATTAGTTATTGATTCCTTCACTCTCATAAACTCACAATTTTTTATGCCAGCTTCACTTAAGAAAGCCCTTTAAGAGGATTGCCTGGATGCCTCAGTTAAGTGTCTGACTCTTGATTTTGGCTCAGGCCATGATCTCAACATTCTTGAGATGGAGCCCCTCATCGGGCTCTGTGCTCACAGCACAGAGCCTGCTTGGGATTCTCTTTCTCTCTCCCTCTCTCTCTGCCTCTCCCCCATTTGCACGTGTGTGCGTTCTCTCTCTCAAAACAAATAAATAAACTTTAGAAATTAAAAAAAAAAAAAAGGAAGCCCTTTATGAAGCAACACAAAATATCACTTTTGTTAAATCTCAACCTTGGAGTACATTCCTTTTTCATATGGTGTGACAAAATGGGAAGTCTGCATAAAATGTTTCTGCTGCAAACTGAAGTTTGATAGCAGCCTCATGGAAAAGTATTTGTGTCATTATTTGAGTTGCTAGTTGAATTAGCCACTTTTTTCGTGGAACATAATTTTCACTTGAAAGAATAACTGAAAGTCTAACAACTTGAATATCTGGCAGACATTTTCTCAAAACTTAATGAAATGAGCTTGTTATTTCAAGGAAAATAACTGACAGTTTTTGTTCTGCTAATTTTAAAATTAAAACTTTACAGTGAAAATTAAGATTTTGGAAAACGCATTTACCATCATGAACGTGCCAGCTTCTTAATATTTAAAGATTTTCTTTTTTTTAAATTTTTTTTAACGTTTATTTATTTTTGAGACAGAGAGAGAGACAGAGCATAAACGGGGGAGGGGCAGAGAGAGAGGGAGACACAGAATCAGAAGCAGGCTCCAGGCTCTGAGTCATCAGCCCAGAGCCCGACGCAGGGCTCGAACTAACGGACCGCGAGATTGTGACCTGAGCTGAAGTTGGATGCTTAACGGACTGAGCCACCCAGGCGCCCCAATATTTAAAGATTTTCTAACGAGCTCACAGTGATATTAACATGTTATTTAACAAGTTATTATATGAAATGTGCAAACATTCAAAAATCCAACATATTCCAAATGACCAATGATATTACAAAAGCATGCATGATTTTTCAAAACTCTCTTCAAGAGTATAAGACAGACCAATGGATTTTAATGTAACAGAATACAAAAATGTCATTGATACAGATGCTTTCACACAGCACATCATTACAAACCTTTACAAAATACCACTTGTCAAATTTTGGTGTAGTATGAAAACACAATAGCAACAATTATCTAAAATGCTGTTAAACGATGATCTAAAATGCTGCTAACATATGTATTCCTCCCTTTTCCATCGACATATCTACATATGGCCAAACTTGCTTTATGTACTTCAACCAAAACAACACATTGTAACATACTGAACGAAGAAGCAGATAAGAGAATATAGCTGTACTCATTTAGGTCAGACATTGTCTAATTTAATCATTAATCATTCATTGGCACGCATAGTATTTGTCATGCGTCCTCGCCTGAAAGAGCCTCTCTCTGATCAGATACTGGCAGCATCACTGCATACTGTGGAAAAGAAGCATTTTGAGGGCAGGCAATCAAGCCAGAGAAAACAAAGCATGAAAACACACTGATGCAATTTTCAAAATACTTGATTGAAAGGCAAAATTAAAACATTAAATACCTTCCACCACTTTTCAAATTGCCAGAGGTTTTCCTTATTATTAGTGATATTATATCAAACCTGGGCAGAAACACATTCGTATATAGTGTTCATGGGAGCATTAATCAGCACAAACTTTTTGGAAGACTGGAAGTTACAGATTTTAAGAATCTAAAAACAATGCTAAAGGACTGTGGGATTTCTCACAATACAAAGGGATGCTATTTACACGGAGTGGGCATCTAAGTGGGGTTAACATGGCTGTATGCGGTGATCCTACATGCATACCCTTTGGCTCAGATATTCCAGTTATAAGAATCTTTCCTAAATGAATGATGATGGAAAACTAAAGTCTTCATCACCATGTAATCTACAGTAGTGTCAAATGAGGAAAAACGTAAGAATCAATAATAAGTGAAATAATTGGTACATCTATACTCTGCAGCCACTGAAAATTAAGAGATGGATGTATATTCAGTGGACTTTAATATCATAGCATTAAAATACGTGGCTAAAATAGTGTGTATGTGATGATACATTTTCCATTAGAAACCATTTTCAAACATAGTTGAGTGTCACTGTATTATAGTGGTAAATTACACAACTGCGGTCAGATTGCCTCATTCAAATTCAGGTGTTCACACTTATTAATCAAGTGGCCTGGGCAAAGCTCTTTGCCTAGTGGGGATTTGATATGTGGTTACTGCTTATAGTTATGAGCATCTGGAGAGAATAGAGGGTGATAAGGAAAGGTTCCATCTTTCCACTTTCATAAGAGGCTCGTGGGAGCAATGTTCCTTCCAAATCTTTCCATACCATCAGAGAGGCTTCCTGGCTGGCCCCAACCAGGACGGCTCTCAACAGCCTCCACAGCTGCATAGCAGCTATCAACCTCCCAGCCACATCCACATCAAAATGCCCAGCCCATGTTGTTGAAGTTTATTTACTATGGGTAATTTGGCTTCTTTGAAGTTGAGAGTCTGCTTTTTATTTATTTATTTTCATTTGGAGCAAAATACCTAATTATAGATGCAAAAACATTCCAGCAACTATTATCATCGGCTTGCGTTTCCTCAGCACGGAAGTAACTGCCTACAACATGCTAGTGATAATCTGGTAATAGCACATACACCAAGATCAGCAAGTTGTCCACAGAATGGCTGGCTGCATGGCTAATTATGTTGACCTTCTCACTCTGTAGAGCTTCTCCCATGTTGGAGTGCCCTGAGTATAGGTCCTGAGTTTTGAGGTCTGTAAAGAAAATAGTTCTAGAGCTCAAAACCCTCCTCCACCATTCCTGAAAGCTTCCCTGGTCCTGGTCTTTCTGCTGCAATGACTTCAGTCCACATCAGTGCCTGCTCTCCTCCTGGGCACAGGGGTGGCACTCCTCTGGCCCCCTGGGCTCAGGTGTGGTCATATCCCTTGCTTCCATGGATGAAGTGAGAGACAGAGTAACATGTGTCACCTGGATGAAAGGTTTAATCCCCAGTGTGAGAGTCTCCATTGGTCCCTTCACTACACCGTGGTAGCCCTTAATGCTGCAGATGGTGGAGCCACCATTAAGCAGCGTCCTTCTATGGGAAGGACATGGAACAGCCTTCCGGAATGGAGAAAAATAACCCACTGTGGTGTAAAAGTCAGCAAACCTTTTTTTGTACAGGGCTGAATAGTAAATATTTTCAACCTTGCCAGTCATATGGTTTCTATCACAACTGCTCAACTCTATGTAGCATGAAAGCAGCCCTAAATGACGTGGAAATGCTGAGTTCCAATAAACCTCTATAAAGTCAGGCTGTGAGCCAGATCTGACCCTGGGCCATAGCTTGCCTACCTCTATTGTTGTTTTTATAGAAAATCTTTGTTTTGAGTAGAGACATTCTTTCCTTTTTTCCAGCCTTATGAGGCAAAATTGACAAATGAAAATTGTGTATATTTAAGATGTGCAAGATGATTTGATACATGTATATTGTATGCATATGAAATGATTAACATAATCAAGCTAATCTACACGTCCATTGCCTCACATAGTTCTGTGTGTGTGTGTGTGTGTGTGTGTGTGTGTGTGTGTGTGTGTGTGGTGTAAGAATATGCCTCTATCTTCTTTAAACCATCGAAATGTTGGGGTTGTTTGTTACCACAGATAACCTGGCTTGAACTGACCAATAAAGCAACAATAGGTCTGTTAGGGCAACACACCTGTGAAATAAAGCTGTGACCTTATCATAGGAACTTAGATCATGGTAAAAAGTCTTTGAAGTAACAGTCCTATGAAGCCAAGGTGCCTAGCTAAAGCAAAAGCAGCATGGGGATATTGATGAGATATGGGGAAGAAATAGGTATTTCTAAAGAAGAAATCAGACATGTCCTAATTGCTGAGGACAGATGGTTAAATCCCTTCAGGAACTGCCAGTGCATTTCAGAACCATGAAGAACACATCCTCCCCCAAATCCTTCCCTCTGTGCTAGCCCTAACACCTGCCACAGTCCTTCCCGAGAGAAAACCTCTACAGCATTGGCTCTCAAACTTCTGCTTGCATCAAGAACATCTGAGGATCGGTCAAAAACCCAGAATGGTGGACGGCCCCAGCCCCAGAGTTACTATCTCAGGGGGTCTGAGCTGGGGCCTAAGAATTTGCATGTGTAGGGTGTTCTAGGTCATTGGGACTGCTGCTGGTCCTTGAGAGCCACGGTTTTTCCCCAAGTTCCATCTTTAGATTCAAAAACATCCTGCATTCTCAGAGTGGCATTTTACCCATGGTTAAGAGTGATGGCTTCAAGGCTAGAGTGGCATAAAATCAAATCCTAGCACCATCATTTACTAGCTGGGTGACTTTGGACAAGTTACTTCCCTGAGCCTCTGGTCTCTGTTCAGATAAGATATGTTGAGAATATCTATCCCACAGAGCTGTAGACATTGAACAAGGTGACACTTGTCAGGCATCTAGAATGGCACAGTCTAGAAATCTAAGAAAGCTTCTCCCCCATATGACCTCTCACACCACCAGCATCTCGTCGCTGAGTCCAGCCTGAGCCTCTTTACACAGTGACTGGCTCCCCCAGAGAGAACATGGCAGCTGCCAGGTTTCTTACAGGACGCATCTAGAAATGGCACGGCATTGTTTCTGACATGTTCTATGGCCAAAGCAAGTCACAAGACCATCCCAGACTTAAGAGGAGGTCAAAGTGGGTGCCTGGGGGGCTCAATCAGTTAAGCACCCAACTCTTGACTTTGGCTCAGGTCTTGATCTCACAGTTCGTGAATTCGAGCCCCGCCTTGGGTTCTGTGCTGAGAGCACAAAGTCTGCTTGGGATTCTGTCTCCCTCTCTCTCTGTCTCTACCCTGCTTGTTCTTTCTCTCTCTCTCAAAATAAATAAAAAATAAACTTTAAAAGAGAGAGAGAGAGAGAGGAAGACAAAGAGACTCCTGGTGGGCAAGAGCTGCCTGTGTCTAAAAGGGAGATGAGTGGCTAGCGGCCATCCGTCAAGAGTATGCACCTGCTTGAGAGGAGAAGGAGCTAACAGGCAAAATGCTTAGCACACAGAATGGGCCAATACACATCACTAACATGGGAGAGTCCCAGTGTTGTGCAAGCTACTGAGTCACCCTTATTCTTGCCAAGATGACAGCAGCAACTTCCCTGTTGGTCCACTTTTGTTTCTACTCTCCCATTGTGTTTATTAAAAAAAAAAAAAAAAAAAAAAAAAGCAAGTCAGATGATGTCACACCCCTGTTGCAAACCCCTCAGCGGCCTCCCATGACACTTAGAATAAAATGCAGTCTCCGTGCCCTGGCCTGACTTTGCCCCTGCCCAGCTGTGCAATCACTTTTCCTCCACTCTTGCAACTCCTCACGCCACTCTGGCTACACTGGTCTCTGCAGTCCTTGACAAGCATGCTCCTGTCTAGGGGACTTTGAACTGGCTGTTTCCCTTTTGTAGAGAACCCTTCCTTTATAAATCCAGATGGCTTAGCCCCTTAATTTTCTCAAGTGTCCACTCAAATGGTTTCATCCAAGAGGTCTTCCTGGCCCATCCTTTCTAAAAGGGCATGCAACATCATTCTCCCACCTTGCTTTTCCATCACAGCAATTATCACTATTGAACCTCATATCAATGTATTGATTTCTTTGTTATTATCCCTCCTACTTGCAATAAGCCTCATCTGGGCTCATTGATTCTGTTGTATTCACCTTTGAATCCTCAGCACCTAGTGATTAGCATTAGTATGAGCTCAATAAATGTTTGAGTCAGGGAAGGAAGGAGGTGGGTGGGGAGCCTTTGCACAAGATATCACCACCTTAGATCTGACATTCGTCGACTGCATGTATTTCTAGACTTGACTACAGAAATGTCGGCAGTTTCCGCCACCTCCTTGCATGGCATGACTCTTTTATAGACGTCTTATTTATTGTGCTGCAAACTCTATTTCACTTACACCCCAGGAAATCTTGTGAGAACCGAACGTATTCTTAAAAGTTACTCTGTGCCAGTTTCCCCAAATGCAGTGTTTCAAAGGGTACTTCTGGCCACTTGTCTTGTTTTCCCTTTTCTCTGATTAGTTATGGTCAAGATGAAAGCAATCTGCTAATAAATCTTTTTAAAGGTACTTTAATGTAGATGCTCATGTTCAAATGTTTTAGCCTCAAAACAAAATGCTCAAGGGAAGTCATGTTAGATGAGCTGAAATAAGATCTAGGGCTTTGTTTTTAACAAACACACTGCTAATGGCTGGGCAGTGAGGAAATAAAGACTTTTGAACAAAGCAGGAGTTGTAGGGGGCCGGCTAGCAGCATGGATTTGGTATCTGGTAGAACTTGAATTTTGACCTTATTTATAAGGTCTGTGGCCTTGAAAATGTTGCTTAACAGTTTTCTCACATATAAAATAGGGGTCAGAGGCGCCTGGGTGGCTCAGTCAGTTAAGCGTCCAACTTTGGTTCAGATCATGATCTCACAGTTTGTGAGTTCGAGCCCCGCGTTGGGCTCTGTGCTGACAACTTGGAGCTCAGAGCCTGGAGCCTGCTTCTGATTCTGTGTCTCCTTCTCTCTCTGCCCCTCCCCAACTTGTGCTCTGTCTCTATCAAAAAATGAATAAATGTAAAAAAAAATTTTTTTAAATAGGGATCATAATTATCTATCTCATTGGGTTGTATTTGGAAATAAATGAGTTCATGAATACAAAATGCTTAGCACAGTGCCTGTCAATATTAAGGGTCTTGTTAACATGGGTCCCCACCACTACTGTTAACACAAGGCTGTCTAGAGCCCTAAAGTGATGTCCTATAACACACGGCACACCCCATGTTTAAGACAAAGAGCTTGTTTCCAACCAATGGATAAAGGAGAAGACAGTGCAGGGAAAATTGGGGGAATGGGTAAACACAAATGAAGCCATGGGAGAGAGAACCAGTCCCTCAGCCAGCAGAGCAGTGAATTGCTACCATGAAAGGAAGTCACAGAACTGGTAAAACTGAGATTTGGGGGAAGGCCCTTCTGACAGAGGATATAAACAAAGGATCCTGGAATCTGAGACCTGGCAAAGAAGACCACACCATTCCCAACCACCCCGGAACCTGAACTACCCCCCGCCCCAGCTGAAGCATTGTGAACAGAAGACCAACTCAGTAGGCAAAGCTGAAGTCAGGAAATCATAGCTCTCTGTGAACACAAGCCAGGCTTTAATTTTCAAAGGAAACCCTAGATCTGGGCTAATGTTAGGTCAATGACTTACTCCACAGGAGCTGGCCTGAGATGAGAGGAAACAAAGCATTCTCTCATTCTTGAAACCAAAACAAGCCTCTTTCTATTTCAAAACAAAACCTTATCTAAGATGATGGTCAAGAAGCTGGCAATGGTACAGGAGTGCATTGAGCCCTCCAATGGGGCTATCTCCACACAGACTGTAAAAGGAAAAATCTCCATTTTCTTTGAATTTGAGTATAAAGTAAACCTGTAGGGCCACATCCTGCCTTTTCTTTTAAGCTGTTGATTCACCTTAATGGTGAGCTCAGACATCCTGGGGCAAACAGGAAATGAGTAAATATTGTCAGGAGTTTTAAATTACTATTTTCCCCCTACAGCAACGTGTGCACAGCAAGGGACTCCAGTGAAAGCAAGAACATAGCAAGGGACCCCAAAACCACTCAGCAAACCCCCTTTGTTCTGTGCTCATAACTCAACCTTAGAAAGAATACAACCCCGAAACTTCTAGAACCCTAATTCATTTTTAAATGCTTTTCAGTAAAGATTTTTTTATATGACTGATATAGAATTTTATACCTTTTACATAAATGAAACTAAAACAGGGGTCTTTTGTAAAGATCAAATGGCCAAATGTTTTGGTCCATATTCAATTTCGATTCAATTTTAAGTTAGCTCCCAAGTCCCTCTTTTCATGTCGCAAGTATTCTCTGAGGAATGCCACCTCTTTTCTGTACCTTTATACTGACAACGCCCAAATCCATACAGTGGATTCACATCTTACACAGCAGCCAGGACCCAAAGTCAGAGAACAAGGTGAAAATGTAAGCATTACCAATGTTATCCTTTAGCTTCTACGCTCAGCTAGGCAAAATGTTCCCTCCATGAGAGGCACGTAAGAGCAGGGACCAGGAGGGGCACCTTGGTGGCTCAGTCTGTTGAGTGTCTGACTTAGGCTCAGGCCATGATCTCACAGTTTGTGAGTTCAAGCCCCACACTGGCTCGCTCACTGTTGTAAGTGTAGGGCCCACTTCAGATAATCTGTCCCCCTCTCTCTTTGCCCCTTGCCCCCGCCACTCTCTCAAAAATAAACAACAAAAAAACAAAAACCAAACAAACAAGAACTGAGACCAGAACCACACACTCCTGCCTCCCATCACATGCTCACTGTACAGAATAGTAGATTCCACCCATTCTCGACTTGTTATTCTTTTCCATTCTCTCTCGCTCTTTCGGTGAGTGCAACACCCAGGGTTCAACCAGGCTCTCGTGGTTCAGGCAGAAGCCCTAGGAGATGTGTATTTCTGTAAGGCCGTTCCCCGTCTCTGATGCTGGAGCCTGAAGTCTCCAGGCAGGCAGTTGGGAAGGGAAGAGAAAGGTGAAGCGGAAGAAATCAAGAACAAGCTGGAACCCACCAGTGGTTCCAGTCCAGTCCCCCAACCTCTTGTTGCTTCTCACCTTGAGGGTGTGTGTCGGAGCCCTTCATCATGGAGCTAAGCACTCCCACCTGAACCATGGAGCCAGTGGTGAGGGAAACTGAGGCAGGAGGCGAGGAAGAGCTGTGCACCTGCGCAGGTGCTGTTGCACACCAGTGAGGGGTGGCAGCAGGATCAGCAAAGATGCGTGTGAGCTGTGAAATGACCGTGGCTTCCTTCCACCCTCCAGATCTCCCAAGATTCTCTGTTGTGACCCACTCTAACTAAAATTATACCAAAAAGGGGGAATTCTGGGAAATGTAGATCAGACTAGTCAAGTTCACATTCTACAAAACCATCACCGGGAGTACTTGGATGCTGTAGGCTAAAGGTGACCAAGACCCTGATCCTGACTTTGAGACTCCAAATGTGGAAAGGGTTCTGGGGCGCTTTCTGGCCTGAGCCAACCAGGCTCAGTTAGGCGTGGGACTGTTGATTTCAGCTCAGGTCATGATCTCGAAGTTTGTGAGATCCAGCCCCCCATCAGGCTCCACGCTATCAGCGTGGATTAGGATTCCCTCCCTTCCTCTCCTTTCCCTCCCTACTTAGGATTCCCTCCCTTCCTCTCTGCCCCTCCTTCACTCGTGCTCTCTCTCCAGATAAATAAATAAACCTAAAAAAAAAAATGTTTTCTGGACCTCTCCACCCTGCTGTTCCCCCCAGAACTTCAAACTCACTGTGCTCTTTCCGTAACAACTTCCATCTCCAAGCTCCAACTTCCCCCGCCTCCTGATTTGGTAGATAAAACCACCTAAGCCTGATACCTGGGATCACCCTCTTCTCTCACCTTCCCCAGGTCTATTCAGTTCTGAGCATAGTTGACCCTAAGCCTTCACTATCTTTCCCCTCTATCCAAGCTCACCACCACTTCCTCTCTCTTCCCTACTAGCACAGCCAACCTCCCAACTGGCCTTTTTGCCTCCTGATTCAGTGCATCAAGATCACTTGGAAAGCTTATTAAAGCATAGATTACTGGGCCCTGGGCCTCAGCCCCTCTGTCTCAGCAATGCTGATGCTGCCAATTCACTTGGAGCACCCTTCTCTACACCATTCCCCATCAGAATTAGCTTTCTAAAGTGCAACACCAACAGGTGCCTTACATCTATGTGAATAACACTCACTTTTGCCATGTTACTTCATATCAGCTAGGATCTGTCTCTCTCCCTTGTCTCTCTCTCCCCATTCGTCCCTCTCTCCCTCTCTTCCCAGGAGGCAGATGCCATACTCAAACAAAATAACTTCAGGAGAGATTAATGAAGGAACTACTTAGAGGCATTCAGAAAGCATAAAGAAGAGTACGGTAACAATCATGCTCCACTACACCCCTGGGCCTGAGAAGAGAAGCAGAAGGAATTGTTACCAGAAGTGAGAGAAGAAACTCAGTAGTTTCCTGGAGATGGCCACTCAACAAGAGTTGAGAACTTCAGATGGGAGAGGTAGCCAGGCAGATGTCCTATTCTCCCCTCCTCCAGTCTTCTGCTGGGGCTCCCCATTTAGCAGAACCTATCTGGAAGACAGAGAAGAGAGCCCACTGATGTGGCCCATACGTGTCTGCCACAGGGGCTGCAGAATAGGGGAGAAGGGGGTGAAGGAGTGGAGCTAGAGGAGCAAATGGAAGACACTCGGCACACTAAAACCATACCTAGAAGATCAGTAAATATTTAACAGAATCAATTAACCTTATCAGCTCAGAGCAGTGAGTGACCTCTTGGTCTGAGGATCTCAAATGACACTGTGCACAAATCCTAGTGATGAGCGGACAGAGGCTTTCCTGATGATGGCACTGCCTAAAGAAGGGGAACCCTGGGGCGCCCGGGTGGCTCAGTCGGCTGAGCGTCCGACTTCGGCTCAGGTCACGATCTCGCAGTCCGGGAGTTTGAGCCCCGCGTCGGGCTCTGTGCTGACGGCTCGGAGCCTGGAGCCCGTTTCCGATTCTGTGTCTCCCTCTCTCTCTGACCCTCCCCTGCTCATGCTCTGTCTCTCTGTGTCTCAAAAATAAATAAACGTTAAAAAAAAATAAAAAAAATAAAAAAAGAAGGGGAACCTTCTTGATGTGCCTGTAGGTTGGATAGAGGAGAACCAGGTGACAGCTCAGTTCTGGAAAGGAAGCCAGACATCGCTGACTCCCTTGAGAAAGGCACCGTAAGGAAGAGCCCCTGATGGCTCACAGTCTTGTTTTGCAAAGGTTCCAAGCCCAGGGTCTCACTCTGCATGAATCGCCAACATCATAATCCTACACAGTTCCCGTGGTGGCAGCCTGTACATCTGGAGAATGGCTTCTTGGTCAGCTGGTGTGGATGTGCCTCTCACACCCTTCCATTTGTTACTTGGCTCTTCTTAGCAACAGAGCTGTTTTTGCCAAAGAAGATGGAAGTTGGGGCCTCATGGAGAAGAAAGAGATGGCTTTGATGGAGACAGAGATAGATCAGTATGGCTGTATTCGACAGGACTATTTAAAATGTGGTAATACGTCATTTATTCCCATTATTTAACAAGTTCTATTAAGCACCTATTCAAGCAGGAACTAGGGTAAGAGATACGTTAAAAAAAAAAGATGGAATCAAAAAAAGGAGTTTATAGTCTGGAACGGGGAATAGTTAGAACAGAGGGTGATGAGTTTATGACAGGTGACAGATGAGATGCAGATAAAGGGACAACACTGGGATCCTATAAAGACGGACAAATAAAAAGAAGAGGTATATGCAAACGCACGTGGCTGGAAAAGCATTGAGTGCACACAGGGGAGGCTGGCAGTGGGATTTAAAGTTAGAGAACTCAGTTGGGGCCGGATCATATAGGGCCTCACAGAGTAGGTTAATGAGTACGTACTCCATTTGTTGCACATCACAACACCAACTAACTGTTTTGAGTGAGGGATGATGTGTTCACAGCTTTGTCTCTCAGCCAGTAGCGACATGTAGAAAAGATCTTTGGGCTCTGAACTTATCTGATCAAGCATCCTGTAAATAAATCTTTAAAATTTAAGATTGCAATAGATGCACATTTATTTGCAAATTATATGATGAGCCACTGTCCTGGTGCATGGTGTACATCATCAGGCGTGCATCAGAAACAGGACTAAGGGGAAGGAAAATTTTTACGATAATATTTTTCCCCACTCCCTAGTAGATTGCTTTGTGTGTTCCCTTAGGTCTATAGACTCTATCTTAGAGACCACTGGGAAAGGGGTAACTTTCCAAGTAGAAAGGGGAGCCTTTCCAATACGTACCTATGTTTTGGAGTGGAAGATCAGATGTACTTCTTGGGAGCGAGGTTAGCTGTGAGCAGAGACCGAATAGGGGAGAGGCAGGAAATGGAACCCATGTCAGGGGGGGGTCAAGTGAAGGCTCAAACTAAGCCACCCCCAGGGGAAGCTGCTCAGCTCTTTGTCTCCCAACCATTTCTTGAATTCATTCTAGACACTGCCCATGACACCAAGGACATAAAACGAGTCCCTATCTTCGGAGTTTACTCTTAAGCAGAGTAAACAAAGATGCCTAGAGGTGCCAAGAGATGTGTATTATTAAAATGCACCAAAGGGCGCCTGGGTGACTCAGTCGGTTAAGCGTCCGACTTCAACTCAGGTCACGATCTTGCGGTCCGTGAGTTCGAGCCCTGCGTCGGGCTCTGGGCTGATGGCTCAGAGCCTGGAGCCTGTTTCAGATTCTGTGTCTCCCTCTCTCTCTGCCCCTCCCCCGTTCATGCTCTGTCTCTGTCTCAAAAATAAATAAACGTTAAAAAAAATAAAAAATAAAATAAAAAATAAAATGCACCAAGAGCTGAAGAAGTAGAGGCTAGGGTTGGCTCGCTTCCCACAGAAGGGGACTGAAAAGAGTGTTCAGAGGGAATGATTGAGCTGGAGAGGTGGGCTTGGGCTAGATTACAGATGGCAGAGGACTTGAGTGTCAGGCCCAGGAGTCTGGGCAGGCAAGTAATGCGTGCCCATGAAGGGTCTGAGGACAACTGCTATGCCAACAACCATACCAACCACTATTATTTCTGAGCCCTTACTATTTACCAGCCCCATTCTGATCTCTTTAGTGACCTCCTGTCATTGAACCCTTACAACAATCCTCAAGACCTGGGTGCTCTCATTGTCTCCATTTCAAAGAAGAAAAATCTAAAGCAAATCATTTCATTTGTCTGAGGTCACACAACTGGTTTAGATACCTGTTTGGGCTCACATCCTTCAGACTTCCAGCCCAGGTTCCTAACTACAGTCCCATCCCAGGGCACTGGGGCAAGTCTATGCCCAGAAGTATAGGATGGAAGGGAGCAGATGCCGAGATGAGGAGGTCTATGGATCAGGAGCTTGCTAGAGTGGGAGATGATAGAACTCAGGACCGAGGAACCTTGGAGGAGAGCAGAAAGGGAGGGAGAAAGAGAGAACCAGAGCTGCCCCTGTAGTAAGTGAGAAAGTCTGACCTGAGGGAGAAGAGTAAACAATGTCTAAAGATGAGGTTTCCATGACCATGTCCTCTCTTCAAAGGCAACAAAAATGATGGAAAGAGCATGCATTCTGGAATCCAAAGACTCTGGCTTGAGCTCAAGGTCCACCATTCACCAGCCTATATGACCTGGAGCATCCTTACTCTCCTGACCCTTCGTTGTCCTCATCTGTAAATCAGTGATGGCTCTGACTCCTAACCCCCACTCCCACAGGGCTTTTCTGAGCATGAAATAAAATGGTACATTAAAAAGCACTAGCCCCTAAGCCCTCAAGAAATATTCATCCCTTCCCTTCCTCCTCCTTAAATTAAGAAATCAGAATTTTTTTTTTCAACGTTTATTTATTTTTGGGACAGAGAGAGACAGAGCATGAACGGGGGAGGGTCAGAGAGAGAGGGAGACACAGAATCGGAAACAGGCTCCAGGCTCTGAGCCATCAGCCCAGAGCCTGACGCGGGGCTCGAACTCACAGACCGCGAGATCGTGACCTGGCTGAAGTCGGACGCTTAACCGACTGCGCCACCCAGGCGCCCCAAGAAATCAGAATTTAATGAAGTAGGAGCAGAGGATATGTTATTTTAAAACATGGTGGCAAAATTCCTTTTAGGGAGAAAACTGTTATTTAGAAAAACCATCTTGAAGGACTATTCTGGTTGTGAAAAAGACAGGTTCTAGCTGTGATAGGGAAGATGGAGATGATAAAAGGTAAGTAGATCAGCAGAATAAAATAAATTTTATTTCTCCAGGGCAAAGATGGGGGGGGGGGTGAGAGTGTCCAGGCAGAAATTGACAGATGTAAATTGTCCACAAAAGAAGAAGGGCTCCCACAAAATGGAGAGGGTAGTAGAGCTTGAGAAGAGAAGACAGCCAGCAAGACGTTCCAGACAAAGGGAAAAGGCCGAGGAAGATTTATAGACTCGCAAATCTAATAAATGATTCAAGCTATCCGATTCTGGGCTGTGTTGTGACCCCTCCTTGGTAAAAGTCTACTACATCGGCTGTCTCGAGTTGGCGGTGCTTCCAGAAATTTTTTAAAAAGGGTTTGTGGCACATTTATGTGCACGTGGGGTAAAATGGAAAGG
Organism: Puma concolor; assembly: GCF_028749965.1. Classification (NCBI taxonomy): domain Eukaryota; kingdom Metazoa; phylum Chordata; class Mammalia; order Carnivora; family Felidae; genus Puma; species Puma concolor. Next base: position 70,271,835 of record NC_141677.1, read on the forward strand.
AGAGCCACAGGAGGTGAACCAAGATCAAGCTCAAAAATCATTCAGTGACAGCCATAAATTGGAGAGAGAGGTGAGAAAAAGGAAACATAAGCCTCTGGGTGAACATATGAAAACATCAAGATTGGAACTGGGCTTCTGTACGTGAGGTCAGGAGTGCAAGCCTTTTTTTGTTTGTTTTTAAATATTAAAAGGCAGGATGACCCATCATAAGTCCTCAGGACTTGGATTCCTAGACAGCTAGCACTTGAATTATTTATGTAACCCAGATATCACTGCAGCTCCTTGTCTCTTGGTGATCAAGCTGAACTTGGCTTGAACTCCACGTCCTTGGCCTGAAAGTTCAAGAACTACTGCCCGCTTTCTCTGAATCCTCAACCTTATTGCCTTATGGGTCTCCCAGTCCTGCTCCTTTACCAGCCAACCTCCATTCTACTCCCTGCCGATTCCCACAGAAAGGTCCACGCAGGCCAAGCACTTCCGAATCTAATTGCTTTATGGCACAGTCATCTGCCAGGTGTCCCCACCTGACACAGCCTGCTGCCCACAAATGCTCCTCCCCACCTGCTCAGCCCTGAGATGTGTGGCTGACCTGCTTGTCACTCAGGCACAGTCCCCAAACCTGCCCCACTTACCCTTTCTGCCACCCACCCCCTCAACACTATGCATTATAGTGCTTAATCCTTTACCTAAAGAGTACCTTAGCAGTTTTAAGCAAGCATCAAGATTTAGGGGATACTGTATACAAAAGTTGAAGAGTAGTTTTATTTGGACTTTTCTTTTTCTTGACTCACAAGTTGGATCAAGCCAGTTAAAAGTGGAGTAATGAGAATGGTTCTTATGGTTCCACAATTTTTCTCCCAAACCCATTTGAGACCTCCTATGGTGTGTCTATCTCTGTCATCTGTCTCTCTGTCTCTGTCTCTGTCTGTGTCTCTCTCTCTCTCTCTCTCTCTCTCTCTCTCTCTCATACACACACACACACACACACACACACACACACACACACACACATGCCCATCATTCTGCCCCTGACTGAACCTCAGGACAGTCAGGCTAACTGAGGCAGGTCACTCTAACCAATGGTACCAACCCAAGAAGTCCAGTTATGTGGTCAGCAGAGGTGACATCCAGACAAGGCGAGACAGAGGAAGCACAAGGAGCCTAGGTCTGCTCAAGCTCATCACCCTCCCCCACTGTCTGAGCTGACATGTAAGAGGCCAGCCCTTGTCCTGGCATAATTCACAGACTCATCTGTCACCTGGACAGTGAGTAGGGCTTGACGGGAACTCAGCCCTCGGCTCCCTCTACTCTCAAACTACTAGAATCTATAATCTGCCTCTGCTTCTTTCTGGCCGTGTGGTCTTTGGTGAGACTTGTCTTCTGAGTGTTTTCTCATCAATAAAAGCTGGGTGTTGGTGGGAGACACGTAAAGTTCCTCTCAGCTTTAACATAACCTCAGTTATGTTAACAGACTGAAAAGGGAAACTTCTTTGTCCCCACATGGGAGGAAGCACTTCCGTTGTGATTACAATTATTACTTTGTCTAGAAAGTTCTCAAATAAAGGAGGGATTAAAATCCTTCTTTTATCAGACATTCCCAACTCAGGGTGCGCGCGCGCGCGCACACACACACACACACACACACACACACACACACACACACCTTTCCTTTGGAAATCAGTTTCACATTTAAAGTAAGTACACTTGAAGTTCTCTGAGATGACAGCAGCACGTCTGTAGCACTTTCTGTGTGTCAGCAAGCACCCTCCTAAGTGCTTTTCATGCAACTCAATACTGCTCACAGCGGACAGTAAGGAAGTCATTCCCAAAACGGACTCTGACAGAATGCTTGACTGACAACCATGATGGACACAAATGCCCTCAGACACGCTGTGGAGAGTCTCTATCTCCCATTTTGCCTGTTGGGTGTGTTTTTCTCCAGAAAAGGGAGAGGGGAGGGAAGCCTGAGCTCTGCCTTCTCAAAACCCACGGCTCCCCACGCTGCCACTGGATTGGCTCCCTAACGGCGACACCTCCCCAAACCAGCACCAGGAGGTCCATCCTTTTTCTATGCAATTATATCAGTACCTTCCTCCAAATCAACCTATCCTCTGGGTACATATAATTCAGTTACAAATGTTGAGACAAGGCCGCAGGTGATTGCACATAAAAAACTAGACCTCATGGGCCATTCTAGAAAAAAAACATGTATAGGTCACTGCTGAGATCAGATGCAAAGGTTGGAAGGGACTAAAGGAACAAAACTGCCACTTAAGATCTCCACTTACTTCCCCAACAACAGCTCTGTCCACTCTTCTTATTTATGAGCTTATTAAATATTTTATCTGTTTCCACTCCTTAAATCCTTTCATCCCATCTATTTGATATTCCAAACTTTCCACGGGAAAAAAAAGAGTGCCTTCATTGTTTTTCTTGGAATAAAAAAGTTCTTCCCATCTAGATGACTCATTGATTCATTCTCATCATTGTTAGAAGAATTTCTTAAGTACCTAGTCATTTGCCCCCACCCCCTAGTCATTTCTGGAATTAAGAAAATTCTAGAATCCAGAATACGGCCTCCTACAACCTTCTGGCAGGTAGAACTAAACGTGTGTGTGCACACATGACTGTAAGCGTGTTCCTATTGATTTGTTAGAATGACACAATCATGCCCATTGCAGAGAAAACCAGGAGCCACCTCTTCTGGGGGTCTTTTCTCAGACTTCCCTCCCATTTTCCCAACAAGACTTACTCCTCTCTTGTACACGCCCCCATCATTTTATGGCAAATGTTTGCTTGCATGTCTGTCTCGCCTCTGGCTAGAGTTCCCAGTAGCAGGAACTATCTGTATAAGACACAACTTTATTTTATTTTATTTTATTTTATTTTATTTTATTTTATTTTATTTATTTTATTTTATTTTATTTAACATTTATTTATTTTTGAGAGAGTGACAGAGTGTGAGCGGGGGAGGAGCAGAGACGGAGACAGAATCTGAAGCAGGGTCCAGGCTCCAAGCTGTCAGCACAGAGCCCGGCGCAGGGCTTGACCCCACGAACTGTGAGATCATGACCTAAGCCGAAGTCAGACACTCAACTGACTGAGCCACCCAGGTGCCCTTGGAAGACACACCTTTAAAATCCCGGGCCCTAGCATAGTTCTTGACACCCAGAAGGTACTCTGGGTAAATGCTTTTGAATGAATGAATGAATGAATGAATGAATGAACAAACTGTTGAATGTCTATTCTTTACATAATTCTGGAAAGGCACGTCATCTCGACAAAAGTGTCTGAACACATTCCACTGTTCCTGCTGACACTAGTGTGTCCCATCCCCTGTCTCTCTGATTTAGGAAGATTTATTTTTCTTCTTAGGTCTTTTGTGTGTGTGTGTGTGTGTGTGTGTGTGTGTGTGTGTGTGAGCACAGGGTCTTCACATTTTACCATGATTGTCAACGGTTTCTTTGGCATAAGTGCTTATCCTGCTGATGATAAAGTCATCAGCTACCTGCCTAGTACAGTTTTAGAGATGGCTCAAGGCTGTGCTTTCCCAAAGTATCCCTGCTGCCATCCAAGCCTGCCCAGATGTCAAAGCACTCCTCCAACTGGGTTGGAACCAAGATCATAAGAATCTCCACTGCTAGAGTTCCAGAGGGTCACTCTTACAGTATTTGGATGGTGAGGCCAGAGGTCCACACCTGCTAGCACGGACTAAATGCACAAATTGGTTTGTAGGCCCTTGGCAAACAGCACCACTGTGGACAACCGGTGAATCTCCAAAGAGTCTTTCATGGGAGGAACAGCATCAGGAATAGGGTCCTTATCTTGGAGGTCACCCTGACCCAGGAGCACTTTGTCAGGTTGTGGGTCTCAAGTTGTGCCTTGCAAAAGAGCTTGCGCCTAAGGCTCCCCGCCTGCAAAAATAGAATTTTGCCATGCCTTTGTTCTTTATTGTTCCTGACCCCACCCAGAACAACCTCTGCTGACTTCCTTTAAAAAACATCCAAGTCTATGTGTGCCTTCTGCCTTTTGTAATGAACAAGATTTCTTTAGTACGCTTGTCATCAAGGAAAGCTTCTGGCTGTGTGTCCCCAGGGTGAAGCAAATCTCACCAAAACAATATTCAGTGATGGTCCCCTCCCCCTCCTTAGGAGGAAGTAAGGATGTGAAAGGAAGCTCTATTGTTTACCCTTTGAGTTCCTTCTTCTGTCCCAACCCCATTCCCCTTTTGTCATTTCCGCGTTCGCATAGATTTTTCATATTTTGCTCCCCAGGGCCCCCTGACTTGCCTCCAGAGTTTGAAATCAAATCTGCCTTCCCCACAAGAAGGACACAGCTACTTCACCTTCTGACACATGTAGCCAATCACATTATAATCACTTCAGAAAGGGTCTGCCAAGGCTCCTCAGGATAGTGCACAGAATCTTCCCGTGTTGGAAACAATCATTTCAGTGGGAAGCCAAAGCCGTGCCTAAAAACCAAAATGATTTCACCTCACAGAAAGCGGCCTTCCTGTTTTTAGAAACAAGCCACAGATTTTTAGATGTCCCAACAGAAGATATCCAACTCAAGACCTGTCTCCGCTTTCAAGGGCAGCCTCACGTGAGCCAAGTTACCTTCTGTTGTGGGCCATGCTTCCTCCCTTTGGAGTCTGCACATTTAGCAAGGCCCCTTCACAATAAATACACATATTGTTTTCACTGTGCCAGGCAATGAAGACATGCCCTATAGTTTTAATGAATTGACATACATAGTTCCCCAAATGTCCAAAAAGTAAATTCCCTTTCTACAGATGGAAAAATTAAGGCTTTGATACCTGCCCCCACATACACAAAGTCCTACAGGTTGGTTAGGGGTAGACCAAGTCTTGAATGCAGGCTTTGCAACCAGCCTCAGTATTCTTTCCACTGCTCCATACCCAGAGGTTTATTTATTTTTTTTTTAATTTTTTTTTCAACTTTTATTTATTTTTGGGACAGAGAGAGACAGAGCATGAACGGGGGAGGGGCAGAGAGAGAGGGAGACACGGAATCGGAAACAGGCTCCAGGCTCTGAGCCATCAGCCCAGAGCCCGACGCGGGGCTCGAACTCACGGACCGCGAGATCGCGACCTGGCTGAAGTCAGACGCTTAACCGACTGCGCCACCCAGGCGCCCCCATACCCAGAGGTTTAGATCCAGGACTTTCCACAGAGATCATGACTTGTTTCTCTTGTTGGCAAATTATCTCCTTAGCCCCAGAAGACACTGTAAGAAACTAGGATGGCAGGACACTTTTGATATGTGTTCTTTCCCTTAGGAATACCAAGGCTCCAGAATGCAGCTATCCATTAAGGGCTTACAAAGGGCTAGGTATTTTCCAGGCCCTAGGCTTTCAGCAGAGAGAAAGACAAATGTCCGCCCTTAATGGAGCTTGCATTTTAGGCAGCAAGTAAGGAATCAATCCTTTTTTGATGGTCCTGGTAGAAGGGAAGTTTCCTAACATCAGGACTCAACCAGCAATAGTTCATTTATTTCACATACACTAACTTGTACAGAAATTTCTATGTGCTCCGTGCTGTGATAAGCACCTCACAAATAATAGTCCATTTAGTTACCACAACGACCGTATGAGGCAGATGTTGACGACTTCATTTTAGAGATGAGGCACCTGAGGTACAAAACTGTGAAGTGACTTGCCCCACATGGCACAGTTCGAAGGGGCAGGGCAGGCTTCTAACCCAAGCAGTCTGGCTCTAGAAGCCACACTCCCCACTTTGCGGTGCTGCCTGGGCAACTTGGGGTTGACCAGAAAACATTCTGTGCAGCCTGGCTTCAGAGAGAAACCCCCTACAATCATCACTGTAGCTATATCATTTGATGGGATGGGAAGTCACTGCCATGAGTGATGTTGCACAAGTTCGAAGCCAACAGCTCATCTTCCTCAGATGACAGGTATTATACCAAGAATTCTTCATGGAAACCCCAATTTAATATTCACAAACACCACCCTGTGCACACTAGCACTATCCCTATTTGAGAGATGGGGAAACTGGGATTTCGGGAACTGGGGCAAAGACTGCTGGTTGTCCTCCCATCCCCCCACCTGACACACACATTCAAACGTTGTTTCTGCTTCTCTAGGATTATTGGTTTGGCCGGATACATGGACTCATTGCAGCACTCATTACCATATGAGTAGATTCTAGATGATGATGTGTAAGCGGAAGCAAGGGATGTGACTTCCAGGTAATAAAACAAAGGAAGAGCCCCTTTCCCTCTATCTGTGGCTGAAAGTGAACGTAGTAGTCACCGTGCAGATGAAGGTGGGGTTGAGAGAGGAACGAGATGGTAGGAACGTGTTCTCCAGTGTTGTCAAGTGGCCATACTAGCTATGCACTCCCCACCCAGACTGCTATGAGAGGGGCACTTATAATGCCTACCTTCTTTAAGCCACAGTATTTGGGGCCTCTGGTCCCAGCGGCCTAGCCTATGTTCTCAAAACTATGCCCAAGGTCATTCAGCTGGGCGCAGTAGAGCTAGGACTTAGATGCAGGCTGTCTCATATTTACCTTAAACTAGAGACCTTTCTGTCCCTTACAGCTACATCACACTGGGCAGTTAACTGCACTCACAGGATCAAAGTTATAGTAATGGCATGACTCGTGCCTCAGAATGGAGGGACCCACAGACAGTGTGGTGTGGCATCCTTCCCCTCCAGCCCAATACACTCCTTCCTGCCCACCGTTCAATCTCTCATGCCCTGACCTTTCCATCTGCCGTGCTGGGAAAGGGGCAGTTCCCTAAGCCAAGCTGCATCTAGCTAAAGTCCCTGGCATTTGTGAAGGGTTAAGAGCCTTTAGCAGGCTTGATTTCAAACACCACTGCAAGGATTAGGGGCTCTTCAAGGACCTAAAATATCCCAAACTTTGGGTGGGTGAGACTTTTCACATATCTGTGCATAGAAATTTGAGGGTTTTCGTTTTGAGTTTGAACATCCCTTCTCTCATTAATATGCAAGCAGTATAAAACACAAATAATAATATGCATATAGCCACTGCAAAATACTATTCAAATGTTAAAAATTGAAAAGCAAAGATTGGTAAATAAATAATAAAAATGCTTGCAATATGATGTGGAGGAACAAAAGGACCCGTAGCAATGGCATGGGGAACCCAAAAAACCAAGTTCATGTTGGAAGCGATTTTGTTTCACCTAACCGATGTCACAGACATATTGGATACAATCAAAACTGCAAACTCAACAAAATTCAAATAAAATAAAATGTAATCATTTAATGTGTAAATGGGAAGGGATTTTACAGCTGCCCGGGAGCTATAAAAGGGTTTACGCTGAGTTTTATGTTTTTATATATGTAAGTAACTTCACAATAAAGATACTTATTAAAGTCAGCATCGGAGATTACCAAGTTTGAAGAACCTAATACTTCAGGTAAACCACATAACACAGCAGCTGTGAACGATTCCAAGAAGAGGTCTCAGCCCATTCTTGTTGTTGCCTTGGAAAGGTCTATATCATACGGCCTGACCTTACCCCTGAAACATCAATATCCTACTCTCTATTAGGTTTATACACATCTGCCTTATTCTGAAATGGAAGTATTCAAGCTCCTGACATCGGACTGCACATGGGCACTGCCGATCTGTGGCACGAGATTTCCTCGTTCCAAGTAATTTGACATGAGAATCAACATCTTGTTTCATCCTTCTCAGTTAGGTATGAAATTGTTTCCTCTGGTAATTAACATGTGGGACATAAGAGGAAATTAACTGATGGCTCTACAACATTGATCCATCGCATTAAATCAATCTTCCTACCAGAAAGCAAGCCACTGCCATTAGCTTGGGACTCATTTTTGCTGGTGCTCAGTTACTATGCTTGAACAGATTAGGCCAATTAAATGGATTCAGGGACACAATCCACAAATCCAAGCCTAAAAATCTATGGTAATCGAATTTAAGTCACAGATTGGTTTCCTTGGCCTGAACTGAATAAGAAATAGGGTAGAGCAAGCACTAAAAATGATACAGGAGAGTCTAGAATCTCAGATGACTCTGAAAGAGATATACTGACTACCCTCTTAGGGGAATTTCTCTCTCATCTGTACACCAACTCCCAAAACACAATTTACTTTTCCAGATCTTCTTCATCTAACAGACACTGCCACACTTACCCTCCTCTTCCTATCCCTCCACAGTACCCCCATTTCCTTTCAAGGGAGGTGCCACATGGCTGGTATTGCCCCTGAAGGCTGATCCTAGTAAACTTCCCAATCCTAGCACCTTCCCTTTGATGCCAGACCCCACAGCTCACCTCCTGGTCCCAACATTCTATACAGCTCACTTTTCATATTCTCCCCCATCCCTCCCAACCTCCACTAAACTATATATCCCATGGAGGACGGGACTGTCTAGTTACCACTATATGCCAGCACAGCAGGTACACAGTAAATGTTAGCTAAAGTACTGTGTGTTTCCCCCATCTTGGAATGCCCCCCCTGCCAAAAGCTCCTACTCGTGGCAGGATAGGGCACTGTCTCAGGTCTGTCTGAAGACAAAAGTGCATCCTGCCAGTTTACATGTTGGGCTTTCTTCTGCAAAGATTTCAATGATATTAAATGGGATAGTGCTATGATTTGATTATATTACACATTTAAATATTTTTGTGACCTATACCCTAGATCTAACCACCCTTTATAACATTCATTCTATGAAGAAATATATTCTAAAACATGATCAAGTATATATATTCATTTCCTAGAACTGCTGTAATCAAATATCACATATTAGGTAACTTTCAGAAAAGACAAAAATTTATTCTCTTACGATTCCAGAGACCAGAATTCTGAAATTGAGGTGTCAGCACAGACACCCCACCTCAAAGAACTCTAGGGGAAAATCTTTTTTGCCTCTTCCAGTTTCTGGTGGCTTCTGGAATTCCTTGGTTTCTAACAACATACCTGTAATATCTGCATCTGTCATCATTCATATGAACTTTCCCTTCTGTATCTGTGTCTAAATCTTCCTCTCTTTTCTTTTATAAAGATACCAGTGGATCTAGGGCCCAGTTTAATCCAGTACGACCACATATTACCTTGATTACGTTGGCAAAAACTCTTTTCCATATAAGGTCACATTCACAAGTACCAGGCTTTAGAGAGTTGAACATATTTAGGGGACATGAGGGAAACACAATTCAACACACTACCGTGTAATAGTACCAAATTCCTAGTAGGTATACATTGCATATTCAAGCAATTGCTCTGGGCTAGCCTGGGAACCTAACCATGCTCATAACATTGAAACTTGGAACACATTTTTACCATTGGTGTAAACTTACCACCTACTTTTCAAATGCAACACATCAAATAATTAAGGATGTGTAGAAGGATATTTAACAGAGCAATATTTGTAATAGTAAGAAATTGGGAAAAACTCAAATACCCAATGATATAGCTTTCATTAAGTTATGTTATAGCTATAGTATTATATAGTTGTTATATATATAGTTATAGTTATTATCATTGCTATTGTATAGTTACACCATTGATTACTGTGCAACCAATAAAGTGATATAGTAAAGTATATTCAATATAAAAGTATGTTCATGATATAATTGCCATAAAAAACCATATACATATATGTTACTCTATGGGGAATTTAAAACATACATGTATATGGATAAATATATAGCTATATAATCTCCATATAGCTATATATGTGTATGTGTGTGTGAGTGTATGTGTATATATATATACACATGTGTATGTATATATATGTGTATACATACATACATATACATACTATATATACATATGTGTGTATATGTGTGTGTGTATACACACACACACACACATACATACATGTAAAGGCATATACTGTCCTTACTACAATTCTACTATATATAGACAGTACTCAGTTTGTAAGCTGATTTCAATATACTTTTGTAAACTTTTATATAAAAGCAATCTGCTTATTTTAAAAGCAATATAAGCTCATTACAAAAATTAAGCACAAATAGATAAGCAAAATATTAATTTGTTTAAGTACCATGATTCTAAGTATCCAGAGCAAACAGCTGCAAGCACTATAGGGTGTAAAAGCACAGAAAATGAGGAAATGGTCTGGAAAAATATACCCCAAACTAGGAGACACTTTGGTGTATCTACACTGGTAGATGAGGCCATAGGATGAGCCATGGAGTTGCCAGTGTGGTTATCAGCAAAGATTTCCTACATCAGTGAAGTCAGGAGGCAACGTCACTGGCTTCCCATCTACTCAAAACAAAGCAAAAGGAATAGACATTCATCTGATCTATTGATGGCGGTAAAAACTCAGTAGTTCAGCCCAGGAAATCACCTCACCATTGGAGGCCTTTCTACTCAAAAATGATAAATTAACTTGCTTTTTAATTTTCAAATCCTATTCTATTTCTGTTCATTATTTCTTCTTTGCCTCCTTCCGTCTTCAGAATTTGTCTCCCACCCATTTAATTGCTTTGTAAAAAAATGTTCATTTTTTATCTGCCCTGTAACTGTCCTCCGAAGATAGCAACCAATAATTGCACTCTTCAGTCACATGAAATTTGCTATTTAAAATGAGCTTCTGATCAGACAGGGTCCTTGGCACATTATGACTAATCTATAGCAAAGACAGTGATGCTCTCATTTCTAAATGCTGTCTCATTAATAGGATTCATATCTTGAGTCCATAATATGGCCAGCTCTACTTTACAGGCTGAACAAATAAAACTCTAAATTATGTAGAGGAAAGGAGCAACTCTGAAAATTAGAGTCTATGGAAATAGGAGACCCTCATCAGACAGCCCCATAATCCTGGTGTGCAACATTTCACTTCTGAATGCACTTCAGAGGGCACGGGTTTGCGCTATTAGGAAAAGCCCACAGGGCGTTTATTTTTCCTGGCAGGAAAAATGAAATCAACCTCCTCTTCCTAACTTGATGCATTGTGGGAATAATAGAAAAAAATCAGTAACAAGTCTGAAAAACTATCTCCTGTTTAAACAGAAGGCAAGATTTTTGTTCTGGTTCTTTCATATGTATACACACACACACACACATATAATTTGATATATACTACATGTGTATATAATATGTATGTATATTGCATATACATACAACATATGTGTGTGTATTTAAATCACAGGCAAAAGGAAAAAAAGAAGCTGCCACAGGGGAGGGAGGAAAAGGGGAAATGGCCAGATATCAGCCTATATTTCAAAGGCAGAGAAAGAGAACAGCAGGATTAGGAGAAAGTGTCCGTGCTGACACTGGCCCCATCGCCTGGATATCACCTGCAGTCCTCATCTTCTCCCTTCCAGCTACGTTAGGGAGCTGACAATGTCATGAGTGGCCCTGTTCAGGAGTTTGCTGGAACCAGGGTATGCCACCACCATCTAGCTCCTGAAGACCTACTGCTAAATTTTTAGGACTTTGGGAAATTGGTTAACATCACAATGGTAGCCTGAAATCAGTCATGGTGGGAGTCTTCACAAAGAAAGTAACAAATGCAGCAAATCATAGATCGGGACTTATTTTCCGTGAGAGAGCCAGCTGTTAAACATTCACCAGCACACCAGTGTTTCTTTCTCTTTCTTCTTGCGGGCTTTATTTGGGAGATGCCCAGGCCTGCTGAGTCACACGGAAGCACACTTACAACGAAAGAAGAAAAGCAGCGCCTTCCAGAAGTGTTCCACGAATTGAGACACAAGGCTATTTAAACAGCAGGGCCACATCTGAACATTGTCTGGTAAAGCCGACCCACCCAGCGAACTATTCCCTGGAACCAGAGGTTTTTAGCTTGCTCAGCCCTCGCCCTTCCTCACTCTGCCTTGAAACACAGTGCTGACTCTCAACAGAGGCAGCATGTCCTCAGGCCCCAGCACATCACGGTCACTCACCAGTGAGTTTCTCCCAGGATCCATGCCCCAGAGCCTTTCCGGACAAGTCCCGCTCTTCTCCGCACTTCCTGCAAAGCAGGCTCTAGCCTCCCCAGGCCACTCACCAACCACCAACTTGGTCAGTCCCATCCCCACACACCCAAAGGAGAGGCCCCAACTAGACCCGGTGTTAGTGTAACTAACAAAAGCAGCGACGAAAGTAGTATTTGTTGGGTACCTCCTGTGTGCTGACCAGCATGCCTATTTACAAACCTAATTCTCATGGTAACCCTATGAGGCAGGTTTTCGCACTCATGCTATGGATGACAAAACTGAGTCACAAGAAGGCCAAAGCTGGCAGAACTGAATGGCAGAACTGGATTTGGACTCAGATTTGACTGACTCCAAATATCATAATTTTTCTAACTCATGGATGAGCAACCAGAGATGACTAATATGTTTTCTTGGGACTAAACGCGGTAGACAGGGCAAGTGTTCAGCCCCTAGACTCTCTCACCCTTAGGCTCACTCTGAATCTCGCCAATAAACTGAGCTGTTTTTACAGTAAAGGACAAAGAGCTTCGAGAGCCACATCTTGCTTCTACTCTCCCTTCTTTGGTTGCTATTTTGGAGTTTTCTCCTTTCCGTGTCATTTTTAATATATTCTTCCGTCTTGCTAATGATAGGGAACTTGCTGCTGCATGGTTCCATAAAACATTATCTCATTATCTCATTTTGCTGCTCACTGTAAAGTACTTTGTAGCATTGAAAGTGGTGTATGAAAAATATTAATTTCATTAAACTAATGGAGAGTGTCATGATTGCTCAGTTATGACTTAGATGCGTTTGTAGAGGGAATTATATGCATCAAAGCTTGTCCTTTATTTTGCCATTTTTCCTCCCACTCCCATCCATAAATAGTATGCTTTAAAGAAATATTGTTGCCACCAGCAACCTCGAAACTCCCAAATGCAAAATGTGACTTCATGTGGCCAATCGAAAAATTTTTAGAGCCAATCCTGTTATTAATACCATCTTCCTAAGAGATACAAACGCCATAGCTGGATACACCATGTTGTGATTCATAGCAGTACACGAGCTGACCCATGGGAATGATCAGCTATCACTTAGTACTTCATTTTACATTGAAATTTTATTTTTTCGAAAGTTGTTAACCATTTTCCAAAGTGTCCACTTGCCCTTTCCCTACAAAGTCTACTCATTCTTCCAGGTCTTTCTCAAGTGCCCTCTTTTATAAGCAGTCTTCTCCAGTGACTCAAGTTCATAGCACTCCCCTGTCTCTAAGTTCTTTTATTCACTGGTTCACCAAACATTCATGGAGCGATGCAATAGGCACAACACTGTTCTCAGCACTGGAGGTACTATGGAGAAGAAGACGGACTGGTCCCTCCCCTCCTGGAGCATGTTGTGTCTGCAACGCACAGTTCACTACCCAACTAATGGCTCCCCAACCCTCCACCAAAAAAAATTAGCATCTCTCTTAAAAAAAAAAACTTCTTCTCAATGTGCTTGACATAGTCTAAAACAGAATACCCATCTTGTTTAGCCTCTATAAATTAATTCAATATTCCTACACTGGGTAATGCCCCCATAAGGCTGTCCTATATATCTGCACTCTATTTGGAAGTCCATCAGATGACCTCCCATTTGTTCATTCAGTTAGTTCTTGGTCTCAGCTTTGGATCCCCCAATTCTCTGCCTTGGCTTCATAACTCAGCTCTAACTCAGGTCAAATATTCTGTGAGTACCTACTATGCATCAGGCATTGTGCTTAGTGTTCTACATACACAAAGTCTAGTTTTTGCAACAACTTAGAAAGGTTATGATGCTATGTCTATTTTACAGAGGAGGAAACTGAGGTTTATCAAATAAAGGAAATTATCCCCAGGTCAGTTTACACACAAGGGCAGCACCAGGATTTGAACCCATGTGTGTGGTGCTGGCGTTTTATCATTTCACACAACCTCAATCTCTGTCTACTTCTTCACTTGCAAAATGAGACATATTAAGTCCTGCAAATACACTCTGAGTACATGTCAAAGACCAGATCAGCCTGCCTCTAAAACCCAGATGCTAGCAAAATCAGAACCTGAGAGAATCAGAGATGAACCGCTGTTACCTTTTCAATGCAGTGACTATATACTTGGTGTGGAAAAATGTGATCCAGCGAAGCTCTCTACAATCAACTGGACACTCATTCTCTATTCAGAAAAATGAGTAGGGACTGGAGAAAATATCCCCTCCAGCATTTTTCTGTTCTTTGGAAGGAAGCAGAAACCCCCACCAGTAGAATCACAAAGAAAGAAAATCAGAGTTAGTCATATCATAAGATGGAAAGTACCATACCACTGTTTACATTGTTTTCATATCACTTGCTCATTACTGTTCCTATTGAGCTCAGCACACTTTTACATTATATTGCCAGATAATTAGTCATTTTTCATCTGACTCAACTATCAGACCAAATTCCTTCATAGAAAAAAATCATTTTTTTCTTTGTGCAAGCAGGGGAGGGGCAGAGAGAGAGGGGGATAGAGGACCCAAAGCAGGCTCTGTGCTGGCAGCAGAGAGGCCAATGTGAGACTCGAACCCATGAACCGTGAGATCATGACCTGATCTGAAGTCAGATGCACAACCAACTGAGCCACCCAGGTGCCCCATAGAAAAAAATTATTTTTAAAAAATTTCACCTGAAATAAGTAAGTAAATAAAAATAAAAAATTTCACTTGAAACCCCAAGTCTAATGCCATGTCTATCTCAGAGTTGGCATGAAATATTTATTCAATCAAGAAATGAATGAATTCAATTGATATATCAACACAAAGATTCTATGGAATGGTTGGTTTTCCAATTACAAAGCATGTTCATATTGATGCCTCATTTTGCATTTTTTAATCTTTGCTGTTTACCTCTCTGCTAACAGGTTAAACTAGATTCATAATTGTCTCTTTGAATCATTTTACAATTCCCTATCCATGCAATGGGCTTGTGTTTCACAAAACTGGGATCACACATCTACTATTTATTTAACTATCTCCTTATTCAAAAGAGGAAACAGAAGGATGATATACAATATAGGAAAACAAAAATATATTTAAAAATAAGTAAGGAAAATGAAGGAAGACCATCAAGAAATGTTTACCTTTCTTACACTGTTCTTACTGGAAGTGTTCATCTGTCTACCATAGTGTCAAGACGGCATGGCAAACAACTTTTCAAGAACATTTCACTATTTCTAAACAGCCCAATAACTTCCATCAAAAAAGAGCTCAGACAATGTTGACAGAGGCTGGTAGTAAGTGAGGTAACATGATTCAGCCTTGGTAGCTATTAGCAAGTCTAGCAGACTTCACAAAGATTCTCTGAAGACACCAGACACAGATGTACTTAAAAATAAATCGACTTTTAGTCTGAAAGCATTAAAAAAAATGAGGAAGAGCCAAAGGTCAAGGCTGTAGTGGGTCGATAAAGTACTGTTCCCTTGAAGGTATCCTCTTCCGTCAAGAGGCACTCCCTGCCCCATCCTCCTGCTGAAGAGCAGTTCTCTCGACAGTTATTAAGGGGCTAAGAGAGCCTGTGTTGTTTTGTTTACAGGCCAGAACCGAAATTCACGATGGTGCCATTTAGATCACACCCCCATAGGTGATCCCAGTGGAGAAATCTGGAAACATCAGAGAAGCCAGATGAGGCATCTGACTCTGAGAGATGTCTGAGTGTGTATATGGCTGTTGTTGGCTATAGATCACTTTCACAGTAAATGAAGGGAGGGGGGCGGTGAAAAGAATCAAATCAAAGGGAATCTTTTTCTCTCTCTCCTTTTTTTTTTTTTTTTTTTTTTTGGTTAATCCCCCAAAGTTGACAGAGGACAAAGTGTCCATTGGGACTTAGAAAAGGCTAAGGAAAAGTATGGAATCTGCGTGCGTATACGAGTATTTTTTGGAAAATAAGAGAAGGCAATCCAACTGCATCAGGGCAATGATGTCAACACGCTTCAGAAGCCCTGACCTGGGAACGGCCCTTTGAAATACTGAGTAATACATTTCTGTTCAAGGGAGGAAGATGGGGAAGTTATACCACGGTCTTCTTGTCACAGAACACTGCCTCACCCAACTGCAGTACTGCTTTACAACAATGAGGCAGTGGAAAATACGCTGAATCTGGAGCCGAAAGTCCTGGGCTCCAGTCTACTTACTAATGTAATTCGTGGCAGGTCACTTTCTTAGAGTCTAGTTTCCCTATCTCTGAAACCAATTAAACATTTCTACCTACCTTCAAAAACAGTGAGAAATCACATGAAATTGTGTATGGCAACAGTCCTCAACTAAGGCTACTTAGCCCCCAAGGGGACACTTGGCAATATCCGGAGACATTTTCGGCTCTCACAATTGGTGGGTGGAGGCCAGGGATGCTGCTAAATATCTTAAAACGCACAGGGGCACCTGGGTAGCTCAGTTGGTTGAGTGTCTGACTCTTGATTTCGGCTCAGGTCATGATCTCGCAGTTTCATGGGTTCAAGCCATACTTCAGGCTTTCCTCTGGCAATGCAGAGCCTCCTTAGCATTCTCTCTCTCTCACTCTCTTTCTCTCCCCCTCCCTGGCCCATGATGTCTCTGTGTCTCTCAAAATAAATAAACTTAAAAAAAAAAAAACCTTATAATGCACAGAACGGAACAGCTCCAACCACAAAGAGTTATTCAAGCATTTTTTTTTAAGTTTATTTATTTTGAGAGAGAGAAAGAGCGAGCAGGGGTGGGACAGAGAGAGAAGGAGAGAGAGAATCCCAAGCAGGCTCTGCACTGGAAGGCTCTCAGTCTCACAAACTGTGAGATCACAACCTGAGCCAAAATCTAGAGTTGGACACTTGACCACCTTAGCCACCCAGGCTCCCCCAAA
This sequence comes from Puma concolor, assembly GCF_028749965.1. Classification (NCBI taxonomy): domain Eukaryota; kingdom Metazoa; phylum Chordata; class Mammalia; order Carnivora; family Felidae; genus Puma; species Puma concolor. The sequence continues at coordinate 70,288,647 of NC_141677.1, forward strand.
GAGTTATTCAGACTCTAAATGTCAATAAGTCACAACTGAGAAACTTTAATGTATGCCAAGGGCTATAAAGGCATAATAATTCTATCAATTAGGATTGCATTAAGCAGTAAGTAACAGAAGTGGATTAAATAGTCAATGATTTGTTTTTATCACATAATAAGTAGTTAGGATGCAAGCAGGCCAAGACCCATTCAGCTGCTCATCAAAGACTCAAGTTATCTCTAGGTTCCTGCTCCACTCCCTCAATATCTGGCTTTTGCCCACCTGGTTGCAAATTGGCTATCACACATGAACTCATTGTATCCACATTCAAGATAGGAATAGGAATAAGGGAGTTGCTGGAAGGATCTGTGCCTATACTGGGAAATCAGCAAGAACCTTCAGCTTATGTCTCATTGGCCAGAATCCTATCACATGACCACCCTTAAACTGCAAGGGAGTCCAGGTAAGTCTTTTAGCTGGGTAAATACCCTACTCAAACAAGATCTATGGGTAAAGAAGACAGCAAGCTGTTGGGTAGGCAACTAAAAATGCCTGCCAGAGACATTATAATCTCCATCAGCATCAACATAATGGAGAACCAAGATAAGGAGAAAGTTAAAAGAATAGAATCTGATCAGGAAGATGTAGACTCATGTCCATAGTTCCACCATTTCCTATCTGTGTCTTAATGAGTCAAATAATTCTCAAGCCCAGTTTCCTCACCTAGAAAATAAAGGTAACAAAAATATTATAAATGATGGAGTGTTTTGAAGATTTCATGAATAATGTAAACTGTTTTCAATCACTGAATGCTGGGAATTTGATAAATGGTATATATCATCATCACCATTTAAACACAGTGGTTGGCTAATTCTGAGGCACCAAATCAACGTCTAATTTCCAATCCCTCTCTGCACTCTGATCTGAGAGACCCAGCCTGCATTCCCTCTGAAATGTGCATACCCAGCACGCAGGTCATAAACTAAATTTGAAGAGGGAGGCGATATTTCAGTTCTTGATTCACAGAAATCAATACACAGATGACATCATTGTTACAGAGGTCAGGCTTAGTACTTGCCTGATAGAACAGTCTGATCTTTTGAATGTATTTTCTGTGTTTGCAAAAATGTCAATGCAGGGATACTGTCAGAGGGACATCACATTTTCTAACAGTTTACTTAAGTGAGGTTCTTCATGTTTCATTGTTAACATTTCATTAACTCTGTTTACCAAATTATTGTTCATAAGAGCATTTGGATTAACATTTACAGTTTATTTGGAACTGAAACTAACTGGAAGTAATTATTAAGAATTTCAAAAAACCAGGGACGCCTGGGTGGCTCAGTTGGTTAAGCAGCTGACTCTGGCTCAGGTCATGATCTCACAGTTCACGAGTTCGAGCCCCAAGTCGGGCTCTGTGCTGACAGCTCAGAGCCTGGAGCCTGCTTCCAATTCTGTGTCTTCCTCTCTCTCTGCCCCTCCCCTGCTCATGCTCTGTCCCTCTCTCTCTCTTAAAAAATAAAATAAAACATTAAAAAATTAAAAAAAATAATTTCACAAAACCAATTCCAAGTTAGGTCATCACTGGGAGCTTACAAGCATTGGAAGACTCAAGTTTGAAATGTGTGCTAAAGGGAAGCAAGCATTCCTTCGATATTTCAAAAGCATGCTGAAGAGCAATCTTTCAAGAACATGACCCCCTCTCACAGAACCTATAATGGCTTCCTATTGTCCATAAGATCAAGCAACAGTTCCTCTGTCTGGCTTCATATGCTCTAGTTCTATTCCCTCTGCTATGAATACGCAAGGAGCTGGGACCAAGTCACAAGAACACTGACTCCTTTTGCTCTCTTGAGTGGCTGCATTAAGAAGTGTATCTTGTTTACTAATTCCCCCAAATAACCCCTGAATATTCATTTCCCATGGCCCCACTTCCATTTTCTGCATTCCTATCCTTTCCCTCTTTCTCCTGTTGATTCCTGCCTCTGTGTCTTTACTCTGTGTCTAGCTGCCCCTGCCTTGAATTACCTCTCCTTTCTAATTCTTACCAATTTATCAAGACCCAATTATCAAGAAGACCACTTGGCCCTACAGTTAACCTCCATTACTCCATTTCCCCCTCATTAATCTCTTTCTTCTCTGACCTCTTATAGCACCAGTAGCTGCCATGTACGACTTAGCACTGGGTGACTTGTCAACTTGTAGGCTTGTCTAATTGTTTCTGCACACACATCCTATCTGCAGCTGGACTGTGTAGCGTTCGAGGCCAGGGTCCAGAGAGCCTACGTCTCTGCTAGTCCCAGAGGGAGGAGTGTGGTCTGCATTGTAGGTACTCAAACACTTCCTCTTCCAGGGCTCACATGGGAAATCAGATCAACAAATACTTACTTTGCACCTGCTGGAGGCCATTTCTGCTTCCTTGTTTACATAGAAGCATCACAGGTGAAAATCTAAATGAGCCTGAGATTAGAAGGAGCTGGCCAATGTTAACACTCATGAATATTTAGCAGGGGTTGCTCATTAACTGGGTTTAGAGAGGTCTCCCTTACAATCACGAAACTCTATTAACTGCTGGCATCTAATTGTGCTCATCCAATGGTAACTAAGCTGCAGGGTTTTGTGAGCTGAGGAGTGCAATATGGCATAAAGGAATGGTTTTAAAACCAAGCCTCCTATAATTCTTAGGTCGTTCAATTTAGAGGCTGCCTGAGGGACAAAGGGGAGACTAGCACCCTCCATTCCCCGATTTGTGTGGGGCAGCTTTCTTCCGACAGGCTTATATATGGCACTTTGCTTCAGAAAAAGTTTTGTTACTAAAAAAAAAAAAAAAAATTCTTTAAGAAAAGCACTGTAGGAGCACCTGGGTGGCTCAGTCAGTTAAGTGTCCAACTTTGGCCCAGCTCATGATCTCACGGTCTGTGAGCTCAAGTCCCACGCCTGGCTCTCTGCTGTCAGCGCACAGAGCCCGCTTTGGATCCTGTATTTCTCTCTCTCTCTGCCCCTCCCCTGCTCACTCTCACTCTCAATCTCTCTCTCTCTCTCTCTCTCTCTCTCTCAAAAATAAATAAAAACATTAAAAAAAATAAGAAGAAAGAAAGAAAACCACTGCAAACAAAAGACTGCTTGAAATCAGAGGACAAGATATTTTTCAGGATTAGTCAATTATTGCCTGTGGAAAACTTAGGGTCTTTCTGAGCCTGCAGTATAAGTAGGACTCAAACACACAGAACCTTCGTAATTTTTCTGAACCTTGAGATATAAGTATGGCTTACACTAAAAACACTAGGTTGTTATGAGTTCTAAATAAAGCAATACATACAAAAGCTCAAGGCACACAGTAAGCACTTAAAACGTTGCATAAAAGAAGCACAACCTCATCATCATCTCGAGTGTAGACATTAACTAAAATGCTGGTCTTCAGGGTATCTAGACCTGGTGCATAACAAGAACCCCCACACGCCCAGTTCGGAGCAGGAGGACACCCTGTGGTCAGGCTCACCTGGCAGCTCTTCCAGCCTCCAAATCCCCTGACCCTGAAATACCCTGATCAGGTCTCCATTGTGTGTTTCATGGCAACTCTGTCCTTTTCCTTCAGGCTCTATCAACAGCCATTAATTATTTGCCTGACTGTTTGCTTAATGTCTGTCTCTGCCTAGATTGTAAGCTCACCTTTGTCTTGTTCAGGGTCAGAGCCCAGAATCCTGCACTTATCTTGCCCTGAATGTCCCTGAATATGCCTGGCTGAATAAATGACTAAACAATTTAAGACGGACATCTCCATGCTGGACACTGGGAACCTAAAACTGAACAAAATAGAATTCCCTGCCATTAAGGGAACTTCGGGCCCTGAGAATGACACAGACAGATGCAGATGTGTGGTTGTAGTCTATCTCATCTAAAGGAATAAAATTAGATTTCTATGTACATCTGCTATTGCATCAAATGAAAAACCACTGGACTGATTACCCACAAAATTGGAGGACGTGTTTGGGATGGTCTGACTTAAAACACAAGCTACACCTGTATATGAAAGCCACTCTGAATTTCACAGCTGAAACTGAGATGCAGTGGGAGGACCATTCAAGAAATACAAGCTGTAAGCATTCCATGGCTATAGAAAGGGAAATAACGCTAAATAAAGGTTGAATGGGTGGGTACCCCAAATTGCAGGTAGTAAGCTATAATTGAGCTGCTTTTCACAAGGGCGACTCTGTATGCTAAGTCATGTTGAGTCCTATCCGGAACTGGTTATTTCATGATGGCTAGTGGTTTTCAAGCAAAGCCAGATATCAGTAGTTGTGATTCTTACTCATGGTGACTACTGAGCACCACCTATCTCTAATTCTCTGAACATCCCTCCAGGCCAGGTATTATTGTGTCTATTGTACAAACGAGCTAAATCAGGATCTGAGAGGTTAATTGCCCCAGTGACAACTCAGGAAGTAGTTCATCTGGGATCTGAACTCTAAACTCTCTGACTCCAAAGACTAGGGTCTTGGCCCGTGGTCATGCTTATTTCTGGGAGAGGACAGAACTGGAACTTGAAACTTCATACCTTTGTTCTAGACTCATTCCAGGCACTGGGGCATCACCAATGAGATCTAGAGCTGAAGACCTAGGATCTATATCCGAGCTTTGATACCTTAATTACTATATGTGAGACAATAGTGGGAAAAAGGGAAAGAAAAAAAAAGCCTCTCCTGAGAAATCACATCAATGGCCAATCCATAGAAGTTTTGAAGGAACTCAGGTCTTTTCCTACAATAAGTAGAGAATAGCTCCTCAAGGAGTAAAGGTTTGCCAGGAAGGGAGCCAAAGTATCTTTGTAAAACCCAACCTATCTTCTCCTGGCCCAAAGCACACTCTTCTCTCTCCCTTCTTTCTCCTCTCCCTCTCCAGAAGGAACTGCTCTCCTGAATTGTATGCGAATCATTCCCCTGCTTTTCAAGATACATCACTTATATTTGCCAAGAAATTTCCACTTTATCCTGAGAGATTGAAACCTTGGCAAAGCTTATGCAAAAGGAAAACCTTGTCTGGCCCAGAAAAAAGTTTTGAGAAGAATAGCCACGATTGTCACAGTCAAATATATATATAAAATAGGGGCATCTAGGTGGCTCAGTTGGTTAAGCATCCGACTTTGGCTCAGGTCATGATCTCACTGTTCCCAAGTTCAAGCCCCACTTTGGGCTCCGTGCTGACAGCTCAGAGCCTGGAGCCTACTTCACATTCCGTATTCCCTCTCTCTCTGTCCTCCCCCGACTCATGCTCTTGCTCTCTAGCTCTCTCTCAAAATAAAATAAACATTAAAAAATTAAAAATAAATAAAAATACATATGTATAAAATAATCACCATCCACTTTCCAGTCACACCAAGAAGGAAGATGGGGAGGCAGAGCAGGGAATTGGTGATGCCTCACTTCTTGGTCCTCTTCTAGAAAGTCCCTTCTGACCTCTTATTGCCTCACATGTTTCTCCTTCTAGGGAAATGCAAAGACAGGACACCTATCTCCCAGAGTTATTCGTTTATGTTTTATATTTAGAAGATATTTCCATGTTTACATATTCATCATTCTTTCCCTAACAAACCAGAAACATTTCTACAAATTCAATATTCTTGTCTCCATTAACTGCAGACAAAATAGAACTCAGAAGCACATTCTTTACCTCTCCTATGTCCCTCCCCTCCCTTCTCATGGTGCCTTGGACTCCAAAGTCCTCTTCTTCTGCCCAAGCATCTTCATCCCCCAAGATCCTTACTGATCTTCTATGATCTTTTCCTTTATTCACATCTTTGGTTGATCTGCTATCTCAGATCTTGGCCAATAGCCTCAGTTTTTTTTCTTTGTAGTGGACTCGAAATCAGATAACTACCTTTCCTTCTATTGAATGGATACTTGATGTCTCCTGTCCTGAAATAGTTTATAACATATTTCACCTAGAAGTCTGACTCATGTAAAAACATCTCTATGCCACGCCTTCCATTTTCCTCTCTCTGTAGCCTCATCTACGTCTCTTTTGACATTTTATAATTTCTCATGGTCATTGGAGGCAATGTCTCAACTTCCAAATACCAACAGAAACAAGCATGTTCCACGATAATTCACAATATTACACAAATAATAAATCAAAGGGCAATTGCTTTCTGTAGGAAAATCGTAAACCAAAGTTTCTTTCAAACATCCCGCTGGGGTGCCTGGGTGGCTCAGTCAGGTGAGTGTCTGACTCTTGCTTTCAGCTCAGGTCATGATCTCACGGTTCATGAGTTTGAGCCCCACACCAGGCTCTTTGCTAACACTGCAGTGCAGAGCCTACTTGAAATTCTCTCTCTGTCCCTCCCCCACACACATGTGCGCACTCTCTCGATCTCTCTCTCACAAAAATAAATAAACATTAAAAAAAATAAACAGCCAACCAAGTGCCTTCAGCAACTACTACAGTCCTATACAAGTAGATGATCTTCAAAGTAGGACGGTCATCTTGCGTGCAATGACACACACACACACACACACACACACACACACACACACACATCCCCTTATAATTTCTCATAATGCTATTCATTTTCCTTCACAACTAGTAATAATGAAAATAATAATAGCTAAACATAATCAAGAGCTTGCGGAGTTTCACTCACTGTGTGAAGGCCTTTCCATGTATTATCTCATTTAATCCTATCTTATTAATACCATTGCACTTGAGTGTGGCGAGGTTTGGTAACATGAAGGCAGTCACACAGCTGGCAGGTGAAATCCCAGAGTATAATTATTTGATGGATATCTATCTTCCTCACTATACTTCCCCTTTCCCTACGGGGGAAAGGACAGTGACATTTTTGTGTAAGCCCATACGCTGAACTATGTGCCACTTTACTGGAACACCATAGGTGCTCAACAAAATTTGTTAAATGGATGAAATCAGAGAATGTTTTTTGGTGACAATGCTGGTGATGCCACCACCAACGCCCTTTAAAACGGGACTCACAGGGGCGCCTGGGTGGCAGAGTCGGTTAAGCGTCCGACTTCAACCAGGTCACGATCTCGCGGTCCGGGAGTTCGAGCCCCGCGTCAGGCTCTGGGCTGATGGCTCAGAGCCTGGAGCCTGTTTCTGATTCTGTGTCTCCCTCTCTCTCTGCCCCTCCCCCGTTCATGCTCTGTCTCTCTCTGTCCCAAAAATAAATAAACGTTGAAAAAAATAAATAAAAATAAATAAATAAATAAATAAATAAATAAATAAATAAATATAAAACGGGACTCACATAGTTACAGTATGACTTGGGCAAACCTTCTCAGGAACAGAAGAGGTACATTAAAATAGTCCCGAATTAAGTTGAAAAATCTGAAACGGTTAACTCTTCCTCTGATGTTTATGTAACCTTAGGCAAACGCCTTCCTCTCTCTGGGGCTGTCTTCTCAGTGATAAATGGAGGTGGGGCCTTCTGTTAAAGATGGGAGACCAACAACACACCTTCACGTGGGCTAATCCTCTGAAATTTCAGTAAATGAATTTAAATAACCCAATAAGACAAAGGGAGAGAAGATGATAGCAAAAAAAATCTTAAAAAGTAATTATGGTAATAAATTTATAGATAGCAAAAAATCCCTGAAAACAAGCTGGCAATTGAAGGGGCCGGAAATGATGCCTGTCTATTCTGCAGACTATTAGGAAGGCTCAGTAGTTGGAGGCACAAAGTGCTTCTGAACAGAAGGGTGTGGGTGGCGCTGGAGAGGAGGAAGGTCTAAGGACTAATCAGACTCCCAAATCTCCACCCCACCCTAGTCCACACTGCTGTCAAGCAGATGTCCCTACTCTAGGCCAGGAGACTGGAGCCTTCGGCAATTAGAACCAAAAGGACTCTGAACTCAGGGACTCTAGGCACCCCCTGTGACTGAGAGTGTAATACTGAAAACAGGGCCCCTATGAGAGTATGTAGTACATGGTGATGTGCTTAGCCCACTTTTCCTCATTCGCCCATAATGCTCAGTCAGGTTTATATGCCCAAGCAGAAGGCTGGATATAATTTTCTCTGGGAAAATTGAAAATCCCAAGAAAATGACCAACAGGTATTGAAACAGTTGGAATCTCCCCATTGAAGTCACCAAATAACTTCCGTAGTCACCAAAGTGAAGCCCACCATTGGCAAGTCTTGCTTCCCGTCACTCTTGTCTGCTTTAGTTAAAAACAAACAAACAAACAACAACAACAAAGCTGAACAGGGAGCCAAGGATCTTCAAACATTTGAGAAAAGTGGCTAATAAAAGATAAAAATCGCCATAACACACAGAAAAAGAAATTCAGAGAAAATTGAGTGTGTAGGAAACAGGAAAAAAAAAAAATCCAAAGAAAGCTACAAGCAGACATGCTCAGAGTGATAAAAAAAAAAAAAAAAAAAAAAAAAAAAGGACATTGCAGGGGCACCTGGGTGGCTCAGTTGGTTGGGTGACCAACTTCGGCTCAGGTCATGATCTCACAGTTTGTGAGTTCGAGCCCCACGTCGGGCTCTGTGCTGACAGCTCAGAGCCTGGAGCCTATTTCAGATTCTGTGTCTCTGCCTCTCTCTACCCCTCCCCTGCTCAACTCTCTGTGTCTCTTTGTCTCTCAATAATAAATAAACGATAAACGTTAAAAAATTTTTTTTAAAAAGGACATTGCAACCATGAACTAAGAACATGATGTTATTTTTTCAAAAGAAACATGAAGATATGAAAAAAAATACTGAAAAAGGAAAATATGATAGAGGGAAAAATTCAGTGACAGTCTAGAAAATGAAATTGAGGAAACCTTCTATAAAGTAAAACAGAAAAGGAGATGAGAAGGGAAGAGAAGATTAAAAAGTCAGCATATAGATCTAGGAAAACCCACTCATAAGAGTTTCAGAAAGAAAAAGCAGAAACACAGGAAGAAAGGAAATTACCAAAAAATTAATTAAAGAAAATGTCTCGGAACCAGAGGGTTTGAGCTCCAGGTTAAAAAGATCCAGCAAATACAGTTCAAAGAAAGAAAAATGACTCAGACCAGGACTCATCATCATCATGTTTTACAACATTGTGAATGAAGTGTGGACCCTCCACACTTCCAGAGAGAAAAAGTAGGTAATACCAGGACTGGGAATCAGAATCAAATCACATTTTTCAATGATGACAATGAAGGAATAAGAAAATGTCTTTAACATCATGAGAGAAATTATTTACTACCAATGTAGCACTCCCAACTACCAGAATTCTGTACCAAGTCAAACAATTGATCAAATGTGAAGATAGAATTATACATTTTCAGTCATACATGTTTTCAAAGGTGTATTTGCCATCTACACAAGAATGATCCTCACCCAAACAAAATCCAAACAATACTGGAAAGACACAAGACCTAGGAAATGGGGGATCTGATATGGATGACAGTCTAAGGGAACCACTAAAATGGCAGAGAAACTCCAGAATGATGGGACACATACACACCCATGCACATATGGCTTATTAGGTGGGATTAAATATATTCATAATAAGGTAAACACTGAGTGTTGAATTGACAAAAAATTTAACTGTTGAAAGAGTAAAGGAAAAACGGCATAAAATTTTCAAGAACTATCTTCAACTGTAGGAAGTCAATAGATAATACGTAACAATGAACAATCAAAAAGAATAGTATATTTGCATGGTTTTAAAAAATATGAAAGTAATGGAGGGAGAAACCAGTAGAGAACTGCAGTCGCCTCTGGGAACAAGGGTCACGAGTAGAGAGAAGTGTGACACAGGACTGCCTCTTTCATTATACATCTTATAGAAAAGATGAGATTAGCTAATCCACAGTCCCCTGAGTTCCTAATTGGATTTGGAGGATTTATGTTTTGTAGAATGAGTTAAATTTGAATTCCCAGTATCTTACATGAATCCTTATTGTTCTAATATAAACCCTCCTGCCTTGTCCTTTAGGGAAGGAAATTGCTCGTTCTTCCCCATTCATCCCTGATGCCAAGATTACACATCCAACATCATTGTTGGGGGCTGACTGGGCTCCCACGTAATTATGTACAAGTGTCAGTTTCCCAGGGTTTCCATTTGAGCAGAAATTTGGAATAGGTTTTGTCACAAAAGGAAATAAAGCAGGTTGGTGCTGTGCTTAGTGAAGCAGACCCAGAATAATTTAAAAAGTTAAATTCCTTGTTCTAAATAAGGACTCCAAATTTTCCTTTTCCATCTCATTCAACCCTCGATCTTCAAAGGGGCCTTGTAGAATTTCCTTGACCATCGCTAAGCCAGGAGCATTTGCAGGACCAAAATAGGTTCATGTCCTGGCTAATTGTATTTTAAATGGAAATTTTTCTGTGGGACATTGTTTAATGATGGAAAACAGGAACAACTGCATCTTGAAGCTCTTGGCCATTGGCTTTGCCAAGTTAGAAATAACCTGACTTGTCTTTCTAACTGATAGCATCTTGCCTGTGTCTTCCCTGCCCCCTCGCTCTTCCTTCCCTCCGCCCACTGCCGGTTCACTGACCTCCTGATGAAGTAATTCATCTCGCTACTTGTCTCTCTCAGCTGTCTCCACTCCACTTTACAACGTGGCAACCCTTGGGAGCCCCAACATGGAAAACAAAAACAGAAATTCTTCCCTACCCTACAGATCAATTCTCTTGGGGAGCAGGTGGCTTGATTAGGATACAGGGTAGACGTTGTGGAAGGAGGCAAGTGTGATGGATGTGAGGGGTGTGCACATGTGCTCTCACACTTGGGCGCCCCGCTCTCATCTTCATAATGAAGACGCATGCAGTAGATGGGAAAATGTGTCTCACTAATGTTCCCTTTTGCAGCGACGGGACATGCTCCAAGTGCCAACATCAAAGTGTAGGGGTCTAGGATGACTGGGAGTGTGGGTGGTCTCAGACAGGAAGCTCTCAGCACAGCCCTGGTGGCTAAGACACCTGCCTGCCATCCCTACCCTCTCACAAGCCCGAAAAACCCATTTCCAGGAAATCAAGCCTCTGGTTTCAGCAATCTCATGGCCTAATTTCAAGGCAAATACAAGTGCTTCCAGCACAATCCTGGCTAAAACAGACACAGCACGTAAACGTGTTCAGTGATGTCCCTGTTTTCTAATGGTATATCTACGCATCGAGGCTTCTGGCGCAAATCGCTTCTCACCCCACTCCATAGCTTCGTCCAGCTGCATCTCCAAAAGATAAACAGAATGTGTTTTATTAGCTTATAAAGGCTAATTACATCACTTAATTTCAACACGCTGTACTTTCCAAGGTTTGATGGGTTTCAAAAATGTTATTGACCTGCATGAGACTGAATGAGCCAAAAATATTAGCATTCTTAAGGAGAGTTCATTCCAATCATGCTGTGCTTCACAGAGGACTCCTGTGGAAGAAGCGTTCAGCCTCAGGATTGGGGTGCTCTGACAGAGCCCCTCTCATAAATGGAGACACCTCTGCTGGCCAGACCCGGAATGGACACTGATAAAATTGAGCTCGTCGATCCCCTCAATTTACAGCTGAGGACACTGCAGGTCACATAACCAGCCAGTGCAGAGCAGGACCAGGATTGCGTTCTCTAGGTTTCTAATTCAGCTTCATAGGCGGCACGTGCCTCAAGGAGGTGCCTTCTCGCTGACTCAACCTTCCAGGAGAGCTCATTGGCAACTTTTTCTGATCTTTGCTTTTAGTTCTCTGGGCTCCTTTTCTCTTCTCTGAGAGTCCCAGCCCACACACTCTTAATTTGGGATCTCTGTTATTAATCGAGCTAATCAAACATAGGGGAGAATATATTAGCCTTGATCATCAGAAATATCACTCAAAAAAAAAAAAAAGAAAAAAAGATGCCAGAACCATACCCGGACATTCCACACCCTAGATGTGCACTGATAGGTATGGGTATGTTGGTTTCCGCACAGCCTTACATATCAGCTTGGTCTTTGTGTTCATGCCAGGCCATTTCTGTATGACGGGAGAATGGCTTCCAGCAAACTCAACTTAGCAAACCCAGCCGAAGGAGAAATAAGTTTCTTCTTTGAATTCATGTATCAGTTGCAGAGAAGGACTCTAACTGGTCTTGCAATGATTACCTGCTCATCCCTCAGACTGTTGTTGATTATAATTAGCCATGCCTCGCTCACAGGACCACCCTTTGACTATAAGGACACAGTCTGTTTCCAGAGAAAGAAATTTCGGAAAACCTTTTATGTAAACAAAATACGATAGCTGTTTTAATAGACTAAACTCATCTCTGTGAGAAGATCTCAGAGTTACTGTAACCCACTTCCTCTGTGCAGGGCATACCTCCCTCACTGTAGGACAGGAGACTGGAAATGTATACCGACCACCTGTGCAAGCATATTCTAGCATGATCCGCTGGAGAATATTCAGGCAGTGACATGATGTTTCATACAAACATTTTAAAGCAGCTCAACTGACTGGGGCTTAGGTAACAGAAACACATGAGGCTCCACTGAAGGAAGGCTTATCCCCAATATAGCAGACTTTGATGATATCCAACCTCTCTCCAGAGTGGAGGCCAGCTGGCCTCTGCTGAAGGTTCCACCTTGCCTGTTCTCTTGAAAGAAGCCTGTTGAAAAAAGATGCTAGAGGCACTTGGGCCACTTAGGCATCACATGTACCTAGTTGGTGGGTGCTCAGTTCTCAACCTTGAACCCAATTTCAATAACTAGGCCTCTTTCTTGTTCCTAAAACCCAGTTCCTCATTCACAGAACCTTGTTTCGTGCTCCATGCCTCAGTGTCTGCCTTGGACCTCTATCCCTAAAAGGATGGAAGTTCAACCCTAACTTATCAGTCTTCAGAGTGATAGAGGTGCCAGCCCAATGACAGAGAACCCCATGCCTTCTCTGGTTCCATCCATATAGGACATTAACTCCTCCGTTAGACCTTCACCTTATTCTACCCCAACACTCTGGAGTGGCCTTCTCTGGAGCTGACCATTAGCAAAGCCACCTCTTACTGACATTTCTTCCAGACACTGTCTCTGGTGCCCATCCCTACTCAAGGAACAGATCTATCCTGGCCCCAGCCTGACTCACACAGCAATAGGCACTGTGGCGGCTATGAACCTAAACACCAGTCGCACAACCCACCCCTGAAGCCCAGCTTCAGGTGAAGAAGGAAAGGATAGAAAAACCCAAATGACAGCCATCCCAACACTATAGCTACATTTGTACTTTCCCACCGAAGCATTGTAAGCTGAAGTAATGCAATGGAGTTCATGTAGGAAAATATCCATGACAATCTTGTCACGTCACATCATCTAACCTAAGCAACGAAGGATGGTGCATCAAGGGACATCCAAACACTTGTGACTTTATTAAATTGTTCCTGGAGCTGGGAAAACATACTACTAATTTGATCTGTCTTCAAAGTTCTTCCAGACACAGTGGAAGGGAAAACTGGAGACCGCCCCCTACAGAATGGGGTTACAGGCTCGAATTTAGGCATCGGTATGCTAAGAGCTTAGAGCAGAACAGCAGCAGCAATGATATCGCCAAGGAACTTGTTAGAAATGCATATTCTCAGGCACCACCCAGACTTACTGAATCAGACACTCTGGGAGTGGGACCCTTTGATCTGTGTTGAAATAAGCCCTCCAGGACAACTGGTGTCCATTAAGGTGACTGCACTGGGAGCGTTGAAAAATTCACATACTCACTCCCTACTCCAAAGATCCTGATCGAGTTCAGCCTCACTGGGGCCTGGACATCTCTGCTTTCAAAATTCCCAAAGCGATTCTAACAGTCAGCTACCACGGGGAGGCACTGCCCTGGGGCATGCAAAGCCCTGCAGTTTTGCTCCGAGGCAGTTCCTGCATTGGCTTTCTCCACCCCACCTGTCTTGCTTCCCCGAACATGGGCAGCTCCATGAGTGCACTTAATCTGCACGCTCAGCCCCTGCAGGAGAGACTAGCGAGGCTTGGCAAAGGCTCATTTTCAAAGGCTCCCTAAATGTCAAGCCTCTTGTTATTCACAGTGTTTTTGTGTTAGTTACGGTTGTTAATATCATCATCAAATCACATCAGGAGATTTTAAGAACTTGCTGTGAAATTGTATCTGGATGTCTGCAATTCCAGCTGAAGGCCTAGTTAGGCCAAGTCACCATATGCTATCTGTGAGGACCCCAGTTTGCGAGGAGAGGAAACACCAGTGCTAACCAAGAAAAGGAGAGGAAACAGTATTCAAAATGAGTAAGTCATTCAAACCTTAGTTAAATCCACTCACCATGCTCCTGTTCCTCATAGAAGTCCACTTAAAACCAACTGTTTGGGTTGGATCCAAATCTGTAGCTGGTGATCAATCAGGGCCAGGAGCTATATGAGGGCTGAGACTATGCCTTATCCTTCCCTCTAAAACAGTAGTTCTCAGCCTTTACGTATGAGGATGTTATTAATGACAAAATATTTCTCAGTACCCCACCTAATGGCAATTATGCTTTTAGCTCTGTTGGATTGAAAACATCCACAAAGGAATCTAGTCTGAATTCATTACACTTATAAATGAGTTTGTAGTGCATCTAGCACGTGAATTTGAAGATTTGTACCTGTGTGCGGAGTATTGGTTACTCAGCCTAGAGGCAATGCTTGAGACATAAATGGATCCCAGGGCCCGCTGCGGTCACTGTGCAGACCCAGAGGAAGCACTGCCTCATGGCTGGGACCCCAGCATAGGAGCAGGTGCAATGGGAACTCAGCAGCTATTTCATGCCCATTTTTTTTTATACCCAGGCGTCTCAATTATCCTGCATCCATCACCACCCCAAGCCTGAAAGCTTCCCAACCATCACCACTCACTCTTGAAAAATAAATCTGGTCTATTAGAATTAGTTGCAATTCCTTGGGAGAAAGGAACAAACATGAAGGTTGGTTCTGTCTTTTTTTGGAATGACTTGAGCCTTCATCTCCAGGGCTCGGCAACATCGTCACTCCCAATCTGTTACCAGCCCTCCCTGCCTCCACCAGTCTCTTGTCCTCCTGGAATCAGAATGGGAATTCTAAAATGCAGAGCTGACTGTGCCCTTTCCAGAAATTTCTCCAGTGGCCTCGGGAAAAATCCAAATTCCTGAACCCAGTATACAAGGTGTTTGTGAGCTGGCCCCCCTTCATTCCACTCACCTTCCACTCAGCACACCCCGTCTGTGGCACATGCTGGATCCTGGCGAGCCACTTTCATTCAGTCCCTGGAATTTATCACCACCAGCCCTTCCCTACTCCCCTCTCTTCACCTGGCTCGCTCTTACTCAGGTGCATGCCTCATCCCAGCCACCTGTTCCCCCCGGAAGGCGCCTTCACTGACCACACTGATCCGAATCAGGTTTCCCTCCCGGATACTCCCACAGCACCTTTTCATTCCTCAATAGTCACACTCAGTCACATCATGCCATAGCTGCTGATTTTCAGTGGATCCTAGGACTTATCACAGAGCAAGAAGACAGGAGAAATGGATTCAGGTGAATTGTGCTCATACATGACACGTAGACACTGTAGTCTCCGGATAGCGTTCTCCTTGGCCGGTTCTTTCGGATTTGTCCAGGGTGGCTGCCAAGGCTACAGGACACGCAAAGACACTTTCCATCCATGGCCTTGCCTCACCCGACCCCCCACCTCATCATCATTTCCTTTCACAGAGAGGAAAAGGCGGAACAAATCTATGCAACTGGTCCTTCCCAGGGTCCTTCTTGATATTAAAGTGGAGGATTCCTGTGGACAGTTCAAAATAACATGCGACGCAGAGAATCAGTTTTCCCTGGCAATCTAAATAAAGCCTTGGATAATTTCATAATTTCCTCATTATATTCAATTCATGGCGCTTCAGTGAGATTTACGTGCCATTTGCAGAATACAAACTCTGAACCACCTAAATAAATGTTCCAAAAATGAACATGTCTTTTTTAATTTTCAAAACAAAAATAAATTTATAGCACTTTTCCCATTGGAAACTAAAATGTGCTCATTACATGTGTTCAAGAAAAAATACAGATTTATGCCTAAAAAAGAAAGTAAATAAAACTCAAAATTTCAAACTTCAAGCCAGGCTGAGCTTTGTTCAGTTCCTCCCATCAGGGTTTCTCTCAGACCTTTCCAAAAACAGTCCCTTTATCTAAAACAAATGTTTGGTCCTTCTAACCCCCTGCCTTTGACCTTCCATGGTCCTAGCTTAGACATCATTATTGTTATTCATTGTAATTAATTTTTAATTAATGATGTCATTGATGATGTGACATCGTGCAATGAAATACAGCAAATATAGTGCACCACAGTGCAATATAATCTAATAATTATTGGATGTCATATCCTCCAGGAAGTGCTCCTTGACTTCCCAGGGCAAGGGTAGTTGGCCCTCCCTTGTGCTCTCCCAGCACCAGCCCCAGTACAACTCACCCTGAAATAGTGCAATCACTATTGACTCTTCTCTTTCTCCCATGACTGTAGGCTCCACAGGGGAGGGGCCACTTCTATCTAATTCACTGCTATAATAAGTGCCCAGGGCACATCCACTATCTCTCTGACCAAGGGACAACTGTACATGCTGTTCTATAAACTGCCTTATTCCTTGACTGTAGACAGTGGATATATTTCTGTGTTAATCAAGATAGAGCTATCTTACTCTAAATGACTGCCTTCCATTGCTTGGAAATCATAACTTCTTTAGCCAGGCCTGTATTGACTGCTGCTATAACACTCTTTCAGAACTTTGGGTATAACAGGAATCACTGGACTGTGAATAAGAATCTAAGGAACTCAGGTATGAGGAAATTTTTTTGAGAGAGAGGGTGCAAGTGAGTGGGGGGGGGGGGGGAGGGGGGAGAGAGAGAGAGAGAGAAAGAGAGAGAGAGAGAGAGAGAGAGAGAATATCCCATGAGGGGCAGAGAGAGAGGGAGAGAGTGAAGCAGGACTCACCTGAAGTGGGGGCTGGAGCTCACC
Source organism: Puma concolor (assembly GCF_028749965.1). Classification (NCBI taxonomy): domain Eukaryota; kingdom Metazoa; phylum Chordata; class Mammalia; order Carnivora; family Felidae; genus Puma; species Puma concolor. Next base: position 70,305,549 of record NC_141677.1, read on the forward strand.
TGATGCGGGAACGAACTCACAAAGGGTGACATCATCACCTGAGCGAAGTTAGAGGCTTAACGACTGAGCCACCCACGTGCTCCAGATGTGAGGACATTTAATGCAAGAGTTTCCTTACACTTTCCATCTGCTCCAGAGGTCTTTTGTTGTTTACTCCCTGGGTCTTAGCTACATTTTCATGGTTGATGTTGCCAGATCCATGACCTTCTGCTAAGTGTTGCAACACTGTTTCCAAATACTTGGTATTTTCTGAGCATCTGTACTCTGCTATTTTGTGATGTCAGCCTAGGAGAAAGATGCCATCCTGAGATAAACACTTTGTCTAAAAGAGACCATGAAATCCACATGCTGACAAAGTAAAATTGACCTTTTTGGTACATTACCGAAAATCCTCTAGGTCTTGAGCACATTCCCGCCCTGAAATAAAACAGTCCACGTATTTCCTATTACATTGGGTTTACAGAGCTCACCTTGGAGACCCAGGACCATGCTAGGTACTGCGAAGATGTTAAGTCATACTTTTAGCTCTGGGAAAGTTTACAGTCTCTTTTAATGACAAGATGTTTATATCGTAAGTTCTGGATGCCCAAAATTCAATGCACAGCCCCACAGATGTACAAACACACTTGCATTTAAGAACAGACATGACCCACCTTCTCCTGGGAAAGGAGATGAGCCAGTATAATGGCTCTCTGAAAAATAATTCAAGGACTTAGGGAAAAGTCACTAACTGTTGAGGAAGGGGTCTTCAGGGCTACTCAGCCAAGACACGAGGAAGCTGAGCTGTAAGTATCGTCACTTTTTGCCATGTCAGGATGTAGACACACAGCTGAGTAGCGACTGGAGCTTCAGGGCCATCAAACAGCTTGGCAATGTCAATACAAGTGGCAACTGGTGTTCCATCTTTGTAGTAGAGACCATGGGAGTCCAATAAGATTGGAAACAAAAGTTGAGCATGTAACCAACATGCATGTCTGACCCAACACGCTTTTTCCTCTGAACTCCGCTTACATTTTCTGCTTCTACTTCTGGTTTAGTTGCCTGCTGTGGCGAAAACAATTCGCGCTCATAAAATTCTCTATGTGTCCCCCAACTCTTCCCAGACTCCCTTAGAGTTGGGTCAGGACCGACTAAGTAGTCCCAGTCAATAGACAATGAGCGGAGGCAAAGTGTGTCACTTCTGGGTCGAGAGAGTTACAAACAAATGCCTCTGCCATCACTCTTTCCCTTGTTGTATCAAGCCGGGAAGCCATGTGGTGAGATAGGGGCCTCACAAGATGGAGGGACAAGGGAGCATGGATCCAAGTCAACAGATGGTGACTTAACCTGTGTCAGACTCTGATTGTGAAGTCAACTTTTGTTGTGCTAAAGCCACCGGGAGGCTGGAGTTTCCTTGTCACCATAGCACAGCCCATCCTCTCCTGCCAGGTACTATCCACCAGCCACTTCTATCCCCTCCTTCCGTCCTGGCAAAGTCTCAACATTATCCATGGTTCAGTCTCCATGGCCACATGATCAGAGTAAGTGGCTGCCTCTCCAGCCCCAGGAGGGTGAGTCATCCATTGATCTCAGCAGATTACAATGGTTACATTTACCTTGCCAGAGACTGATTTAGGCTTGGGCATGTGACACTGTTCTGGGCCAGGAATTATAAGGGAAATCTCCCAGGAAATTCTGAGAAAGGCATTATTCACACATCTTTATGTCTCAAGATGCAACAAGAGTGATAAGGAGGTAATGCATGGCACCACTGCTGCCATTTTCCAACCGTGAGGCGGAGGCCAAAACCAACATGGCGAAGATGGCAGAGAAGAAATGTGAAAATAAGGCGGGTTCTTGCAATAACTGAGCCATATATTGACCAACTGTACAACCACTCTCTCCTTTTTATTATTTGAGATGTGGAAAACACCTGCCACTTAAGTCAGCAGTTTTCAACCTGAAAAAGATGAGGAACATTTAAAACATTCCAATGCCCCAGTTCCACGCCCAGAGATTCTGGCTTCATCAGACTATGGTGGAGCCCAGACATTGCTTTTTTAAGCTCTCAGGTGATTCTAATATTCAGTCAGAGTGACAGAACACTGCAGGAGTTTAACCTTCCTGAGGATAGGAACTATGTCTTTCTGATCGCTGATGTCCCTGTAAGCAGCAAACATAAGGCCTGGTGTGCAAACAGGCTCTTCGGTAATTGAAAACAATAATCTATAAAGAGGACAACATGGGCTCATCTCTGCGGAGGTACGTTTCCTCACAAAGGAAAAACCGAGCTGCATCTTGGAAGGAGAGTAGCTGTGACTGGTCACAGGGGCCTGGGAACAGGGGTCAGGAGCGGCTCTCTGCTGTCTGTGTCCTTCACTTCCTGGTGCCCGCCTTGCTTCTCTGTGCCTTCAGTGTCCACTGCTCACACTTCCCAGGCCCGGACTGTTATCCTGATCAAGTCTGACTGGGTCTTTTCTACGTGTGTTTAAAGCCTGAGAGAGTGAGGTTCGCCCATGTTCCCACCATCCAACACAGAATCAACACCAATCTGGTGTTCCTTTCCTTTGAAGTATCCAGTTCCATAAAATAAATTATAACTTTACTCGATGCTAAGCGTTCAAACCCTGTACATCAAGTGAAGGCAGAGTCTGGAGGCACCTGGGTGGCTCAGTCGGTTAAGCTTCCAACTTTGGCTCAGGTCATGATCTCACAGTTCGTGAGTTCAAGCCCCGCATTAGGTTCTGCGCTGACAGCTCAGAGCCTGGAGCCTGCTTGGGATTCTGTGTCTCCTTCTCTCTCTGCCCCTCCCTCTCTCTCTCTCTCTGTCTCAAAAGTACATAAACATTAAGAAAAATGAAAAGAAAAAAGAAAAGAAACGAAACGAAAAGCAAAGCAGAGTCTGGGCTGCAGAGAGCAAAGAGCCACCCCGCTGGGCAGGCTTCCCTCCAAAGAGAGCTTCCTCCTTCCCTCTTCCTACTTTCTCAGAAATGGGAGAGAAAGCCCTGCCTTCCATCCACCTACCCATATTTCCTCTCCCTCACAGAAGAGCCTAGAGGCTGAAACTCTTTACAGCTGTCTACCCGTTACTGGCATACTCCCACAGAAGCACCTCTGCCCGTAAGAATAGCGACTGATGCCTATCACCACTTAGCATGCACAAGGCACTGGGTAAGAGCTTCACGAGCGTTGCTCTGAGATAACATTACAACACCCATTTTGCAGTCAAGGGAACAGGTACAGAAAAAATTAAGCAACATGTCCGTGATCTTGTCACTAATACAGCTGTTCGCTATGGCTGTTACAAAAAGCCCCAAAACTCCTTCAAAATTTAAGCAAGGCTCAACTATGCATTTCTTCTCCTCTTGGCTATGTTCCCTCCTCTTTGCCATCTACTATGTGGTGATGCTTCTGGATGTTTCTAGGTATCTCTGTTCCGGGCGGTAGGCTGGCTGTTGGCTAAGGAGCCTCCACTAGCCTCCACGTGGTCTCCTGTGCTCCAGCAGGCTGGCTCTGGCCTGCTCGCAGGGCAGACGCAGTGCTCCAAGTAAACGTGGAAGTATGTAGGAACTCTTCCGGCCTAGCCTTGGTATTGACACAATAGCACTTTCCCTGCATTCTGTTGACTGGAACAGGTCACAGGCTAGCCCAGATTCATGGGGCAGGAGACAGACTCTGCTCCTCAACGGGAAGAGCTTAGACACATTGCAGAGGGCACGGATTGGGGGAAGCCATTAATCTACCACAGCTAACGGTGCTGGGACTGGATTGGAGCCCAGGAAGGGTGGATTGGAGCCCTGAGTTCTAACCACTGCATACTCAGGTAGCCGTTCACACTCCCAGATGTCCAGATTCTGTGGTTCTGGTTTGAGCTCCCCCGGTATTTTCCTTCCAAGTTAAACCTCCTAGTTATTATGCAAACATATGTTCAATGCCACATCGATAAGCAATCATTTACACCTTCGTCAGCTATTCCAAAAGCTGGAGCCAGTAGAAGGGGAAAGCCAGCCTCACTTCTACCTAAGGGAACACTGTCATTGTGAAAGCTCGGGCCCCAACACTCTGACAACAAACGTCCACGGGATTATGTGCTATGGTAAAAAAGAAAAAGTGCTAAAAATTAAAGTGCCCGCTTACATAGAACCGCAAGAGAAGCCCCTGAATGGCGAAGAATTTTTAGAACAGCTGCTGTCCCCCTGGGGCGCTGCGAGTTCATCCTCAGCGGAGGACCCAGTCCCTGGACTGACAGCTCAGGACTCAGACTGTAATTTCCAAGAGAAATTTCACCCCAAACTCCATCATATAAAGACTGTTTGATGTTCTTGAACTCTCAGCACAAGAGAGCACACTTCATTTTTCTTCAAATTACCTCCAAACAATTACATTTGTATTGCACTCATGTCCTGTCATCCAAACCCCATTCCTTCAAATTGTCTGCAATAAGAAACATGACTAACTCCTTCCCTGGGAGAATAGGGTTTTGTTTTTTTGTTTTGTTTAGTTGTTGGTGGTTTTTTTTTTCTTTCTTTTTTTTTCTTTTTTTTCTGGACATGTGTGTTGACATCTTTTAAGCAGATTCTTACAAATTGAACTTGTTACACAGTCTGTAAGTGCTACTTGGAATGTGTGAAGAAATCCTCCCTGCATCAACCCTGCCACTCCCGGAGAACATGAGCTCTTGCCCCCACCCTGCCCACTCCCCTCTTGGACCATATGGAAGTTCCCAGGTAAAGCTGGACATGCCCAGAGCACCTGTGCACACCCCTGTGTCTACTGTCCCTGCCCTGAGGGGTCCAGCTCCAGGAGATCGCTATTTGGTGAGCAGTTCTTAGACTTCTCAAGGTTTTCCAGGTAGAGGGAAATTTTGCCTGTTGCAAAAACACTTAGATCACCTTTCTCCCATCTTCCTTCTCTTTCCCCTAAATAAAAATATTAGAAAAATGCTGGAAGCCTTATTTCATTGAGGGACAAATAGGGAGGGAGGGAGATGACAATCGAGAACCCCTCCACCTGGGTGGCTCAATCGGTTAAGTGTCTGACTTCGGTTCAGGTCATGATCTCGCAGTTTGTGAGTTCGAGCCCCATGTCAGGCTCTGTGCTGACAGCTCAGAGCCCGGAGCGTGCTTCAGATTCTGTGTCTCCCTCTCTCTCTCTGCCCCTCCCCTGCTTGCTTGCTCTCTCTCTCTCTTGCTCTCTCTCAAAAATAAAGATTAAATTTTTTTTTTTAAAAATAACCCCTCTTGGCGACCAAATGGATTTTAGTAACAAAGGATTTGAGTTATCTGGTGCTACAGATATTGTCCCTGATCTAAACACTCCCTTCAGCCCTTCCCTATTTCAGGCAGGTCATATGCTCCTAGCTCCATAGACCACCACCCATTTCCTCCCACTGTGCCTTTTACAGAATGTTGGCCCATCCTGCAGCCTTCAGGAAGCCCCCACACACATACACCCCAAACCCTGACTCTTTGGCATGAAGCCTGACTCCCAGCTACTCACTGATGCTAAAACGGCTTAGCTGCTCAAGTCCTGGCTACAGGCAAGGCCTGTGCTTCAGGGGAGCATCTCTCACATGCAGAGGATCTTCGGCACCACTGAGGAAGCCCCTCACATTTTCAGATTCCTGTCCTGACTCCGAATCTCCATGGGAGAGGGCTAGGCATATCTACCTCTAGAAGGTTCTCCTATCATTTTTAAAAAATTTTTTTAATGTTTATTTATTTTTGAAAGACAGAGAGCAGACCACGAGTGGGGGGGTGGGTGGACAGAGAGAGAGAGGGAGACACAGAATCTGAGGCAGGCTCCAGGCTCTGAGCTGTCAGCACAGAGCCCGACGTGGGGCTCGAACTCACAAACCATGATATCATGACCTGAGAGGAAGTCGGATGCTGAACGAACTGAGCCCCCAGGCGCCCCATCTCCTATCATTTTGTTGACTGGCCAAGTTTGAAATCAGTTAAGCAGAAAACCTTTGAGGAACCAGACTTTGCCAAAAAGACAGGAAGCAAGGACTTTGTCTTGGGAGGGCTCAGAGGGGCCTGCTTCCCTCAGGCACATACCACTGCCCAGACTTCATTATGAGGACCCTCATGGTCCACAAAAATGAGTCACTATCGATTGCCATCACTCTTTTTTTTTTTTTTTCATCTTAAATCCAAAATTTCCAGGGGCACATAGAAGAAAGCCCTCCAGTAGGACTCCACATTTTCAAATTGTTCTTTTTTTCTTTCTTTCTTCTTTTTCTCGCTTATCAGTTTGTGATGACCTGAGAAATGACGAAGTTCCTCCTTCCCAGCAGCTCAAAGAATAACAGGGAAGTGTGATGGAGTTCACCACCATAGGTAGTCATGGTAACTTCTGATCCTGGTCTCTCTGCCTCCGTTGCCTAGAACGATGAAGGTTCGTTTGTGACACCAGGAGACATGTGGCAGTGTCTGTAGACATTTTTGTTTGGCACAACTGGGGAGGTTCTACTGCTATCTAGTGGGTAGAGGCCAGGGATGCTGTTCAATATCTTCCATGCACGGGACAGCCCCCAGAACAAATTATCCAACCCAAAATGTCAAGAGCACCCAGACTGGGAAACCCTGGCTTAAAACAATGTTCTGAACAGTACTTAATCAGCAACTAATCAACCTCATTTAGTTCTAATTTTTTTTAACGTTCATTTATTTTTGAGAGAGAGAGAGAGAGAAAGAGAGAGAGGCAAAGAGAGAGGGAGACACAGAACCCAAAGCAGGCTCTAGGCTCCAAGGTGTCAGCACAGAGCCCAACACAGGGCTCAAACTCAGGAACCGCGAGATCATGACCTGAGCTGAAGTCTGATGCTTAAGTGACTGAGCCACTCAGGTGCCCCAACTTCATTTAGTTCTAAATGAATGAATCCATTTCTATCCTGATGGTGAAATAGTCAATATGACAGATGAAGAATACTGTAAACCTTATATTCGTTCACTCAGGGACTGTCTTAAGCAAGCATTATATGTAAGCATTATGCTGGAAAGACAGTTCTAGAGCAAAGAAAACATGGTCCTGCCCTCATGGAGCTTACCTTCCACAGGCATAGTCTTCTGCTGACTCACCCCATTATGGCCATTGTTGGGGAGAGGGGCACGAGGCAGAGAATCACCTCAACCACACCTGTAAGCTATAAGGAAGTGAGAGAGTGAACAAGTGTGGGGAAAGGGCTTGCCTGAGGAAATGTGGTTGGGCTGAGATCTGCAGGATGCATAGGAGTCCACGAGGTCAAGGGAGGTGAAAAGAGCTTTTTCCAGCAAAGGGAAGAGGATATCCGAAGGTCATAGAAGGAAGGAGTCAGGTGCATACCAGAGGCTAAGATATGTACACAGGAAATGAGAGGCTACAGTAGGAATGCAGAGCCCAAATCCTAAGAAACTTTCATTTAGGAGACATTAAAGGGGTTGGACCATATAAGTCTTTTAAACTGGAGCTTGGGGTTTATGAAGTGTTGAAGTACCTCCTAGTCCACTGGCCCCCAACTCTGTTTGCACATGAGAATTGCCTGGAGAAATTTTTAAAAATACATATCTTCAGGCCCCACCTCAAAACAATGAATCAGAATTTCTAGCGATGTTTCCCAGGCATTAGCAATTATTTAAAAGCTTGAGATGGGGTGCCTGGGTGGCGCAGTCAGTTAAGCGTCCGACTTCAGCCAGGTCACCATCTCGCGGTCCATGATTCGAGCCCCGCGTCAGGCTCTGGGCTGATGGCTCAGAGCCTGGAGCCTGTTTCCGATTCTGTGTCTCCCTCTCTCTCTGCCCCTCCCCCGTTCATGCTCTGTCTCTCTCTGTCCCAAAAATAAATAAACGTTGAAAAAAAAAATAAATTTAAAAAAAATAATAAATAAAAAAAAAGAAAAAAAAAAAAAGAAAAAACAAAAGCTTGAGAAACAGTGTCCTAAACCATCACAAAACTCCAAATCCACATATACCTCTATAGCCTGTAATTTAGTCCATAAATCTATAATGTAGGATGAGTAAAGATTAAGTTACCCAGAGGCAGCTGGAAAATTCCATGATTGAGAAGTGATTCCACGCTAATGTTTGGGGGTTAGTCAAGCGTATTTATTAGCAAAGGGCCTCTCTCCAGCTTACCAGCCTATGATAGACACAATTCTAATTCTTATTTCTGTAAAAGTACAAATAACTACAGTTGCTTTAGAATATAGTCAATCCCATGAGTTGGGAAATCTGCAAATGCCAAGGATCTGCTGTAATCAAAGGATGGAAATGCTAAGGCAGAAACCAGATTTACATGACACAGTGAAGCCATGGTAAAAGAAGGAAAAAGAAAAATTGAACCAAACAGCAGGCTCTGGTCACGTGCAGAGACGCTAGCTTTTCAAGTAATTTCCAGGGGAACAGGAATGGAGTTCATTTCTGAAGTGCGTAGTTTCAATGTTCACAAATAATTTATGAAGTTTAACGCGAGCTTACTCAACGTAGGACCCCCAAGCAAAGGGCGTAGTCTTCTGCTGACTCACCCCATTATGGACCAAAAAAGGTGCTTAAATCTAACGGAACACCACAGAGATAATTGCACATCATATTAACATCTACCTTAAGCACCACCCTCATTAAAACCCACAAATTTTAAACTAAAAAAGACAAAGAAGTGGGAAGAATTTCAACACAACTTACTATGCCAAACAAGACAGATAACTCAATAAAACAACAGTGGTTCCATGCCATCGGCTTTGTGCCAGCAGATAAATTCATTTGCTTCAGTTCACCACGCATGCAGCACTATTTACTAGAGACACCTGGGAAATACAGCATGTCTCAGTAGAATTCATGATTGTTGCACCTTGTCAAGGCCACAGGCAGAATGAGTGAGAGGTTACCAATAATCCCTTTGGGATTGCTTATAGAAGAAAGGCGTGGGAAGGGGCAAAGGAAAGGAAGAAAATAATGCATTTGGCTACCCAGACCAAAGTCAGGCCCAAGTATCTCCAACTTTGTACACAGAAGATTAAAATAAACTGTGAATCTTTCCAGAAGATACTATCTGAGGATGATCTCAAAGTAGTATGCTGAGCTAATAGTCCATGATTCTGCAACACCGGAAATCTAAGATTAATGGAAACAAATAGAGCAACAGATAGCACCCAAGCCATGGAGACACTAAGAAATTTGGAATATTTTCACCAAAAGAAAGACTGATTTCTCTTTTCTAATTCCAATTCTTTGTAAAACCAAAAACAATGTGAAGCCTTTAGTAATCCAGTGATCTATACTCTCTCAAAGGCCAAACACCTCTAGTGAAATAAATTTCGCTGCCCATCTTTTCCATTCAGATGACACACGCTTGAGAATTAAAAAGGGTCAAACCACTGTTAGGATCATAGATTATAACATCACAACTTAAGTGCTAAAAATTTCTCCAGGCAAGAGAACACATAATAAATATTTCATAGGAACTGTTTATTATTTTTTTTAACCGATTAATTGATTAATAGTGAGTGGTACACAAGGCATTTTGGACTAAATGGCAAATTGTGACTTACAGCACTAATCAGGAAAACTCCATTTAATTATGGATATCTGCAAGATGTGCATTTGCACTGTTTGATTTACCTTTAAAACACATTCCTCTAAACTCAAAGATAGATGTGGATGGCATTTACAGAGGGTACACATTATTATTTCCAGACAATGAAGTATTTTGTCTTTTTCGGATCAGATTTACAACTCCATCAGAAAATGGATAGATGGTGGGGTCATTTTGTTTTCAGTTTATTTATAGCTAAATGAAGCAAATAACTGGTAATGTTCCTAGAAGGGGGCCTATTTCCAACCAAACAGGCCAATGTCCTTTAAATGTAGGAAAGCTTTTGCTCTGGACAAGAACAATTACCCCAAGAAACAGCAAGTCAAATAATAACCTTTTAATAAAACAACAAGCCTGCATACTGTGTATATGCTTCCTGAACAAAAAACTTTTAATCACTAACAGAACAGCATTGGGGATGGGAAAGAGAGGATAAACTCAGTGAAATATATAGAGTCTTGGTGAATAAGAATGTGATTGCTTAGCCCTGGGCAGAGGGAGAGGAGGGGACTGAATGATGCTGTTTACCAGGCTACACAGTATAGAAGGAGAAGAGAAGTGACAAGTTCATTTTCAGATATTTTAAACATCAGATTTCTACGGGGCTTCTAAGTAGAGACATATGCAATAGGCTGACGGATGTAAGGTCAGAAGTGCTTACAACATGCACTTATAAGAACAATAAAGGTAATAAAGCAATGGGAAAGGACACCTTAGGCTCTCTGATGGGCCAGTGTGGACGGCGTATACACCTGAAGAATGGGAGGCAGCCGCAGAAGGCGCATTCTCTACTTTCACCACATGGGGGCAGCACAGAGACTCCTCCTCCTTGGGGACCCGTTCCCCTCTGGCTTCCCGGTGGAGTTCAGTGCCTGATTGGTGGCCCAGGATACACACGGTTACCTGCAAGATGGTTTCCAAGGAGGCCCTAGCTATTTGCCCTTCCCTTCTTCAACAAGGAGACAGGCTGGCATAAGCAGTTTTCCTTTGAGCAAATTAGTCCTGACCATCTCAGCCCTGGTGACGGGTAAGTAAACTAGTTTCTCCTCTGTCTAAACACATCCGCTTATAGAGACCTAAAGTGTGCCAGAGGTGAAGTTTTCAAGGATGCCACGTGGACCCTCAGTCATCAATAATTCTACATGCCCCTGCATGTTTTTGCCTTAAAGTATTTCACAGTTTATAATTTCATCTGTATGTGATTATTTGATTAACGTGTCCCTTGCTATTTCTGTAAGGGCCTGTATCTGTGTTGTCCATTGTATTCTTGTTAACATTTAGCATTCAAGAAAATAATATTAAATGCCTACTGTGTGTCAGAGGCAATGCTGGGTCCTATGGAATCCACTTGGCCGGCACCCAGTTTGTAATTTCAAGTTGCTTATAGCCAACTGTGACTCCAGTATTGTCCTCTTGGTTAGCCAAGAACATGGATTCTGACTCTGGTGAAAAAAAAAAACCCTCTAGCCTCCCTGCACCAGCCCCTGAAGTGCCCCTCTAGATCTGTCCCTAACGTTAAATCCAAAGACAGCACAGCGTGGGGAGAACAGAGCTCCCATAAGTCATCACACTAGGAGAAACCTGAGATGAATAAAACACTTCGGATTGCTCTTATAAATATAACATTTCCATCCTTAAGTGAGAGAGAAATTGTACTTGTTTCAAGAGTCTCATTTGTCCCCTTTCATTTGGAACTGTGAGATGCTTCCCCATTACCTCCTAATCAGAAGGCGCTGTCCATTTCCCATGGCAAACATGGTCTCATACATCAACCCCCTCAAAGGTAGGATTTACATATTTGTCCTCAAAATTAAGAATTTTCGATCTTTCTGCTCAATAACAGAAATTGTCCTGAATTAATATAAGGAATTAGAGACCGAACACATGATCAGAAGTGATTAGTCTGGCTTATGGGGAGAAAGACATTCTACCATTATTACTTTAATACTGAATATTTTCTTTGGCTACTTTCTACTCCTATCAGAGAATTCTGTCATTAGAATGCCCTTGATGTCAGATTCAGCTAGTTTTTCTGTCTGACTCCCTCTCTCTCTCTCTCTGTGTATGTATGTATATATATATATATATATATATATATATATATATATATATATACCCATATATAACATACATGTATACACACACACATATAACTGTATATAATTGTATTATATATACATATAAAATTGTATTTTATATATTTACATATATAATTGCATGTTATATGCATATATAACTATATTATATATACATACATATATATGTTTGAGGTATAATTTACATATCATACAATTCACCCATTTAAAATGTGCAATTCAATGGTTTTTGGTATGCTCCCTAACTTGTGCAACTACCACCATTATCCAATACATTTCATCACGCCACAAGGAAACCTCACAGAAATGAAATTATACAATATATAGTCTTTTGTGACAAGCTTCTCTCAGCATAATCTTTTTAAGGTTAATCCACATTTTGTTTACCCATTTATAGTTGATAGACGTCTGGGTCCTTTCCAGTTTTTGCCTATTATGAATAAAGTTGTTATGAACAACTCAATTCACACACAAATACTTGTGTAGCCATGTGTTCATTTCTTTTTCATGTATATACCTAGGAGTAGAATTGCTGAGCCACGTGGAAACTCTACGTTTTACCTTTTGAGGAAGAGCAAGACTGTTTTCCAAATCACTGCACCGTGTTACATTCCCACCAGACGTGTTGGAGGGTTCTCCTTTCTCTGCACCCTCACCAACACTTGTTATGTCCGTTTTTCTTACTGTGGCCATCCTAGTGATTAAGTGGCATCTCATTGTGGTTTCGATTTATATTTCCCTTGTGGCTAACGATGTCCATGGCTTTTTGAAGCTTAAAGTTGTGGAATGTGATTCAGACATCTCTGCCCCCAACATCAAAGTAAAACCTATATTCTGAGGACATAAACAACTATATAAAGTTAAGGGATCTAGAAGGTCCCTATATTATTAATAGGACCTGAAAGTACCATCAGTGATTTCAGGGGAGACATTGGAAGATGTAATCAAGATGAATAGTGAATGGAAAATTATGTCCTTGGGCTTCCAGAAAGAAGGGAATCAAGAGCCCCATTCTAGTTCCAGCAAGAAAGGAGACACCAGCTGAGGATTTGCCAAGGAGGCACCATCCCCGTTTGCTCGATTCATGCCCTCATGTGGATGATCTCATGAGGAAAAACATCATAACCTGATAAGATAAGCGGGAATTTGGTCTTGCTGACTTGCCTCGCGGTGAGATCTGGTTGGAGTTTGAGAGAGGCTTACACAAAGCCCCTTTATGATCTTGCTTTGATCCTAAAGGGGCATTGGACCAACGATTGGACCACAAGAAGATGGTCCAAGGCTGTAAATCAACGTGGGAAGGCTGTCCTGAGCCTTTCAGCCAGAAACATCTTGGACCCCAAACCAATTCTCACCACAGCTGTGGTCTTGGCCACTATTAAATACAGTACATGTCAGCGTGCTCCCCTCCCCTCCCCATCTCTCACTGGTGGCCTCACTGCAGGGAAGGAGGCACCGCAAAGCAGAAGGCAGAAGGTCAAGGTGGGCCTTCTAGTCCTGAGGTTTGTGTGAGGCAGCTTGTGTTACGGGAAATCGCAGGAACCGCTGGGTTGGTTGACGGAAGGTTTAGAAGATATGCCAAGACCTGCTCTCGCTTTAAGAAGCTTAGACGTTAGAGGCGCTTGGGTGGCTCGGTCGGTTAAGCATCCAACTTCAGCACGGGTCATGATCTCGCGGTCTGTGAGTTCGAGCCCCGTGTTGGACTCTGTGCTGACAGCTCAGAGCCTGGAGCCTATATCAGATTCTGTAACCACCCCCCCGCCCCTCCCCCACTCATGCTCTGTCTCTCAAAAGGAAACATTAAAAAAATTTTTTTCTAAGAAGCTTAGACATTAAAAAAGAAAGAAAAAAAAGTGATGTTTTATGCTCATCTCTAGGACTTCATGTGGTATTTATCACTAAATTCATCCCTGGACTTTACTATTTTTTTTAATCAGATATCACCAGTTAGGATGTGATGACTATCAGTGAAATCAAATTGCCAGCCAAGCTTATTATAGAACAGATGGGAAATTAGGGGGGCAGGAATGCTTTGTGTGACCCCCGCCTGATCAGCAAGCTTGTGGCTGTTCCGTGTGGAACAGCTCTCACTGTTCCATGTGGAACGAAAGAGATCAAGTTGCACATCTGAATCCATCAAGAGCCTGTGAGGTTACCCCCCCCCACCCCGCTTTGAGTGAGGCCCCTCCCTTACTCCCGGGCCATGCAGTTTGGGTGGGCCTGGCCTACACCTCCCGTTTGAGGGAAGCCTGGAACCCAGGACTGGCCCCTGAGACTCAAGTCAGGGCATAGGTTTGGACCGATGAGAAAGAGAAGACTTTTCATTCTTAGGACTTGAAGCAAGGCACACTGGGCCCATCCTGCAGAGAACCCACCTCTGGGAGCGGCCAACAGAGGAAAGTATTGTCAAGAGAAACAGAGCCCTACTCCTATCCTTTGAGCTTCTTGACATTCTGTGCCTGAAAAAAATTACCTCCGAATTTTCCATTAGGTTACTTAATGACCTGCACACACTCACTCTTGTTTTCTGCTTTGTTTTTTGTTTTGCTTAAATCAGTTTAAATTGAATTTCTGTTACTTACAAACAAAAGTCCCGATGGGCGCATGACTTAGAATTGTTTTTCCACAATCACCATCCAATCCGCATGGACCTCCTTCAGTACCAGGCTACTCTCTGAATATCCCTGTTTGTGCCTTGACCACACTTTCCTGATGTATGGATAAGGCAAATCACTGCCATGTTCCACTAAATATGCCAACTGTCTTCCCCACTGACTTGTCTTTTTTTTTTTTTTTAATGTTTATTTATTTTTGAGAGAGAGACAGAGTGTGAGTGGGGAGGGGCAGAGAGAGAGGGAGACACAGAATCTGAAGCAAGCTCCAAGCTCTGAGCTGTCAGCACAGAGCCCGGCGCGGGGCTCCAACTAACGCACCGTCAGATCATGACCTGAGCTGAAGTTGGACACTTAAACGACTGAGCCAGCCAGGTGCCCCCACTGACTTGCCCTTAATGATGGATGCCACCCTCTTCTCTCTTGTGACAATTTGTAACCTGCCCACGACAGCACAGGTCCCAAGCACTCACCATCCTGCTCCTTTACCATGATCTACTCAAGTGCACCTTCAGCTACCACACAATAACCTTGACACACCGATCATAGTGTGGCAATAGTGTGGCAGCATCTCATAAGGCATCCCTAGCTCATGAGCGCTCTGCAGGTACACTGGCCTCCTACTCCACTTCTCCTTGCATTTCTCTATTTCCAACCCACATCTAAATTAAGGGGTTTTTAACTACTCTAGCAGTGTGCTCATTAGCAGAAGCAAAACCATTCTAAAGGATGCCTTTGCTTTTCCCCTACTTGCTAATCTTCAGGGAATAAAGCCAGGCACAGTGGGAGCCCTCCCAGCACCATCCAACCCAAAGCTCCTATTATCCCATGGGGCTTGCTGGGGGTGTTTGTAAAAATTCACAAAGAGCTTTGCCAAAAACCTCCCAGTGGGGAAGGTGGGTCTATGTCTGAGCCCCATTCAGTGTCCTCTGGCCCTCGTCTTCACCACCACCTCCCCCGCTGCTCTTCTGCACTCCCTGGCACTCCAAAACTTTTCGAATAGGTGGGAACATGGACAAAGGAAGTGCCTGACCACACACCCTGGGTGGGACTTCATTCTTGTGCTGCTCCCAGAAGGCTGAGGTGTCCTGGTCCTCCATCAGGGAGGCTTAGCTCAAAAAGCACCCCAATGTTTATAGCGGCACTATCAACAATAGCCAAAGTATGGAAAGAGCCCAAATATCCATCGATGGATGAATAAAGAAGATGTGGTGTGTATATATATATATATATATATATATATATATATACACATACACACAATGGAATATTACTCAGCAATCAAAAAGAATGAAATCTTGCCATTTGCAAGTACGTGGACAGAACTAGAGGGTATTATCCTAAGAGAAATTAGTCAGAGAAAGACAAATATCATGTGACTTCACTCATATGAGGACTTTAAGATACTAAACAGATGAACATAAGGGAAGGGAAGCAAAAATAATATAAAAACAGGGAGGGGGACAAAACAGAAGAGACTCTTAAATATGGAGAACAAACAGAGGGTTACTGGAGGGGTCGTGGGAGGGGGGATGGGCTAAATGGGTAAGGGGCACCAAGGAATCTACTCCTGAAATCATTGTTGCACTATATGCTAACTAACTTGGATGTAAATTTAAAAAATAAATAAATAAAAATAAATAAAATAAATAAAAGCATCCCTTAATGCTTACTATTATTTGTTTTCACCTAAAATAGTATTTCCCTGGCATTTGGGCAGGAACTGCGGTGTATTTTTCAGGAAATGAGAAGAAACATGTATATATATGCAGCACAGTGATTTATAATGGGGTCTCTGGAGCCAGATTGTCCACGTTTAAATCCCAGGCCAACCGTTTGGACACAGGATTTAACACACACTTTTCTTGTTTGTTTCATACGGATGATAACAGAAGCCACATCATAACGCTGCTGGGAATATCAAAAATGATCATCTATGCAAAGAACTCAGCACAGCGTTCTGCATAAAGCAAGAGCTCAATAAACATTCGTTATTAGAATGCTGACTTCCCAACATGACAAACCAGCCTGGTGGATCCTAGCTCTTCATGTCCAAATGGCTTCTCAGGAGTTGAGGGAACTTGGTGGACCTCCCTGTCCCGTGAGGGTGTGAGTTATGTGCTGCTGTGATGCTCCCCAACCTCCCACTCGAGAGACTTGCGTCTCTCTCAGGCTATTGCCAGGCTCAAAAGTCACCCAGCCACGGCTTCATTTAGAGGCATCTCTGCCTCAGTGGTGATGTGAACCCCTCTCTTCTAATGACCTCTTTGTGTTGATCGAAGCGTGTGACTGCAAGCCCCGAGTGGAAGCACTGTCTATGGCAGTGGTTCTCAACCAGGGACAATTTTGCCCCGGGGGGAAATTGACAGCGTCTGGAGGCATTTCTGATTGTGCCAAGTGGGAGTTGGGGGCTGCTGCCAGGAGCACTGACGTGCTGCAAATCTCAGGGCCTCAAGGATGCCCGCGTCCCCTGCCCTCCCCTCCACAGTGATCTCCCCCTGTTCCTTCAGTGGGGGGGCCTTCACTGTGCACCAGGCCTAGAGCCGCGATTACACTGTAGCCACCCCCGTGGAAGGGAACATTTGGACTGAAACGTGTTCCCCTTAAGAAGAAGAAAGCACGTTTCACTCCACATTCACGCTCTGCAGAAGTGGATCCACAGGAATAATTTCCCTGCCGCTGGGGGAACGTGGCTCCGCCCAGCTGACTGGTGGAGGCCACACTGGGCGGGTACCCAGGAGGTCACACGGCGGTCCTCGCGGTGCTGCTTGTGTCTCCCCCTCTCTCTCCCTCTCCCCTGCTCGCCCTCTCGTCTCTGTCTTTCAAAAATAAATTAAAAAATTTAAAAATTAAAAAAACAAAGACACTTAATCCTGGGATTTGGAGTTGGGACCTCTGAGAAGGAAAAAACTTGCTCTCTCGCTCTCTCTCTCTCTCTCTGTTACTATATTTGAAACTGAAGCTGCTGGGGCTAGCGCACCAAGAAAGCCCACCAACACAACAGAAAACACGACCAAGAGAATGAGTGGAGGCCTGATGACATCGTTAAGACCCTAGATGCAGCTGTGTCTGAAGCCTTAGAATTTCTTATATAAATAAATTCCTCTCTGTTCGCCTACACCAACGGACCTGGATTCTTAACATTAGCAACCACAAGTCCTCAGTAATACACTCACTCGCCAAGCCTCTGTTTCTTCATATTACAGTGGAGATGATATATATCAGTGCTTAGCCTCACATGGTTACGGTGACGTTTAATTAAGATACGGCAACAAGTATGCAAGTGTTGGCCTTTAATGCCAATTTCTCCTAAGGTAAAAAACTCGACTAGATTAAATGGTTGTGGCAGAACCGACCATGCTCCCCAAATACTCTGTGTACTCTCAGCCTTTTTGCATGTAAGAGAGGCTGTATGACGAGTCCTTGCCGATATAACTGACATATAAGAGCCGATAATTGACCCTCCATCTGCCGTCTCCGGCCACTGTGACCGAGAAGCTTTATGAGGAGCTGATGGCAC
The DNA here is from genome assembly GCF_028749965.1 of Puma concolor. Taxonomy (NCBI): domain Eukaryota; kingdom Metazoa; phylum Chordata; class Mammalia; order Carnivora; family Felidae; genus Puma; species Puma concolor. The sequence goes on from NC_141677.1 coordinate 70,323,326, forward strand.
CACAAGATCAAAGCAGCCAGAATTGCTGAGTTACTACATAAAGCACAACTGCACCAGAGAGTTGCTGGACGCACCTCTGCCGTGTTAAGTCATTGCGATTCAGGGGGAATGTTACTGTAGCATAGCCTATCCCACGTTAACTAATAGAAATTTCTTCTGAAGAAAGACCTCCACAGCCAGACAGATGAATGTAGTGAGCATCTGAGCCTGCATGAGGGGAACGAACCATCCAAGGAGGTGGACACTCCACCCCGAGACAAACTTCACACATGGCCTAATTTTGCAGGCTGTCTTTTCATTTTCCAAGTGTGAACTTTCATGGCATGTCCTACAGGAGTCTTCTTGACCTCTCTACTGAAAGCAAGTCCCCTCAGTATTGTCCCTCTCTGCTTCCTGTTTTTTTTTTTTCTCCTCCCCCCCCCCATACCTTCTTCTTCCTCTTCTTCTCCATCAACATAACTCACACTGACTGGTTGTTTTCTATGTGTTGCGAAGAAGTGTAAGCTCTCTGAATGGATTGTGTCATTGAACCCAGCTGCAACCCTCTGTATCCATCAGGAATCTTGAGTTCACACAACAGAAATCAAGCCTATTTAAGCAGAAAATGCATTTATTGAAAGGGTATTGAGTAGCTCACAAAAGCATTGGGATACCTGGAACCAAGCAATACTGGATGGCCAGAATCCCAGCTCCGGTCAAACCACAGGCCAGGAACAACCACTGCCACTGCTGAATGTGGGTCACCATTGTTGTCACCACCAGCCCCACACCTGGGCACACTCACGCTAGTTAGTCAACTCTAACTGGTCTTGTGTCTTTGAGCCACAACCTTACTCGAGTCAAAGCCTGAGGCAGAAGCACCCAATTTTCCAAGCCAAGGGCAAGCAAGGTCCTCACTGGGCTGCTCCATCAGTTTCCATGAATGGCTGCCTAGTGAGATGCACAGTGGATCGCTCCCAAAGAACAAGAAGAAGATTTGGATGCTGTCTGGCTCTAAAAGCAAGTTCCCCATGTTCCTTGGGGCAGACAGAACATTCCAGTCACAATTTTTAAAACCCCTTGCTAACACCAATGCCACCCCCACTCCAAAAACAAACGAAAAAAAAAATGTTGAACAACTATTTAAAGACCATCCATTTGAAGAGGGGCCGAATTATTAGCTTGACGAGGGCACCCACACTTTCCTGTCTCATTCTGCTGGTGAGGATGAGGAGAGAAGTTTCCCAGGTGACTTCTTATAACCTTAGTCTCTCACAGATTTGTAACTTCCCACAGCAGAGCCAGGCCTCTAAGCCTTCCAAGTCCTGCTACACAAAGTGTGGCCCTGGAACCGGACAGCGCGTATCACCTGGGAGCTTATTAGCCCCAGGCCCCACCACCGTCCTACTGAATCAAAACCTGCATTTTCTCAAAGTCCCCAGTGATTCATGTCCACGTGAAAGTTTGAGATGTCCTGTTCTTACGCAGTGATTCTCAACCTCAGCCACACAAGGAAATCACATGGGCAAGTTTTACAAAGTACTGAGGCCTCATCTCACCCCCAGAGATTCTGCCGTAATTGTTCTGAGGTGTGGTCTGTGCACTGAAATGTTGAAAATCTCCCCAGATAACTCCGAGGAAAAGCCAAGGTCAAGAACGACTTAGAAAGACGTGATTAATCCAATCCAGAGCACCCTCAGAATGAAAAATTATTCTCATGAAAGCTGTGTCAGTCCAGGATCATTTCCCAACATTTCCCTCAGAGAGGGTCCCAGAGTGTCGTCACTCACTAAAGTTGATTCCTGGAGAAGTGATTTTTAAAACCACTGCCATTCTGAGCTTCTTACTCTAGATCTCAGTGGGTTTTTTTTCCTATAAGAGTTGAAGCTCTAAAAAGCATTTTTACCCGAGAGGTCAGATGGTCTAACGCTCTCATGTTACAGTTGAGGAAACTGAGGCACAGAGAGAGGAACTGAGCTTTCAGGCACAACCAAGGACCTTAACTCCAACCTTCCAATGTCAAGGGCAGTCCCTTTCTGCCACATGCACCGTGTGCTTCTCCAGGAAAGCATGCTTATGAGGAAAGATGTTCAATGAGGGCATGGTCAAAAGTTCATCGCCAAAATGTTTATTATTAATAATGAGGCTACAAGCTTTGAAGCCAATCCCGTGCCAGTAGCTCCCACAAAAGCCATTTTTTCAGTTTGCTCTCATCTAATTACCGGTAGGTACAGTAATTGGAAACAGGCTATCTCCGATGGGCAGGGTTTCAGGAAATGGAACCCTCTAATACAATTCTGCCTGGGAAGAGTCTGCGTCCACCGTCACGTGCAGCTGGGACTCTCGCAAGGCCCGCCCTGGGGAGAAGGAAAGAGGACACGTTCCAGGACGAGTGGGGAAAACAGGACTAAAAGACCAGATTACCGAGGTCTGGGAGAGTGACAGTCTCACGAGGAAAGCAAGCACCTGGCCCCTGCACTGTGGGGACTCTGTGCTGTGCCAGTGCCCGAGGGGCCGTTATGTGTCATGGGCCACGCAAGCCCGGCATGAGGGTGGTTGGTTGTAGTCTCCAAGTTATACTTACTGGATAGGTACCAGGTACTAGGTGTCAGGTACTGGCCTAAGCACTCTGTTTACATTACTCCATTGAATCCTTGTATCTATTGCGGAAAACGAGGCTTACAGTGCTTTGAGTCACTTGCCCTAGTCTCACAGGTCAGGGCGGAGCCAGGATTGGGGTCCAAGGTCATCTGACCCCAGGGCTCCGGTACCCACTGTGCTCCACCATCCAGCCCTGCTGCTTGCAGCAGCCTCCATTCTTCATCGCGACCAGCCAGACCCTTAGAGAGGGAACTAAGCACAAGCACTTGTGCCGCCAGAGCAGAGGGGCAGAGGCTGGCCAGAGGAGAGTGGCCATCGGAAGAAAGAAAATGGCATTCACGTAGTGAACAGATGCACCTCTCAAATGCTCTGGGAGTGCCAGCAACATGAGTCCAGCTGACCCAGGAGCTGCCCACGCAGGCCGGGGCCGCGGGACCACCACCCCCATTTGCGCCATCTGGGCTTCCAGGGGCAGAGACGCTGCCACCGTCTGCAGCCAAGTGTAAGACGATCGGGTCTCCAGTGAATACCGCTTAACAAGTTGATGGCTCAGTGGCTCCCAAGATGGATTACCCGAAGCCCCTTGCTCGGAAGCCAGATTTTCCGCAAAGCCGGCTGCAGGTGGTTTCTCATGGTTGCCATCAGCCTTGTTAACAGCACCTGATCTGCACATCATCGTTTCCCCATCTGCTGCCTACCAGCTGGGCTGCTGGTGGCTGGGGGATTGATTTTTCAATCCCTCTCCCTGCTTCCTCGCTTTCCCTCTCTCCCCTTCCTCTCTGCACTTCTATTCCAAGCCAAACTTTTCATTGGTTTAAAACCCCATATCCTATTTTGTCCCCATTTTCTTTTTTTTTTTATTTTTTTTTTTTATTTTTTATTTTATTTTTGGGACAGAGAGAGACAGAGCATGAACGGGGGAGGGGCAGAGAGAGAGGGAGACACAGAATCGGAAACAGGCTCCAGGTATTTTGTCCCCATTTTCAAGCCCAACTTCAAATTTGTATCAGCGAGGTGAGGGGAGAGACACTCTTTTTTGCCTGGTTATGGTGGTGGAATAACACCGGCCAATCCAGGCCTACCCTCCTCTTGCCATGAGGTTGCCCAGGAGTTCCAGGAGGGCCGATGCAATGCTGAGGTGGGGGAGGGAGAAGGATTTTGACATCATCTCCCCTTGCCAGGTTGCTACCGTCATCCCCATTCTTGCCCCTGAGGCCCCTGTTGCCCTTGACCCTTCTGGAATAATCTGTTCTTTTTTTCATTTTAGGTCGGATAAAGGAGGCAATTCAGTGCATTCTTTATCAAGACTCATTAGGGTGTCCTTTCCCCCTGAGGCCATGCTGCCTCTGTGGAAGACAGACACAAGTCTCCTCTGCCCTCAGGCACATCTGGCAAGGTGGCTCCTTCTCCAGGGCTCAGCCTGGGGAGCAGGAAGCCAAGCCCTGGTGAGGTCTCTCCATGTCTACTCCTCCCCTGCCTCCCTTCCAAGTTGCCTCCCCACCTGCATCCCAGAGGCTCTTTCTGGTCAGAGACGGGGGTGGGAAGAGGGTCTTGCTCTCATGTATCTTGTTTCCTCTGACATGAATCCTTTCTAGGCTACTGAAACTCAAAAGCCAGGAAGAGAGAATTTTCCCTTCTCCTTTCTGCTCTCGCGGGAAGGCATATGGAGAAAGACAGGACTCCCACTAATGGATGGAAGGAAGAGACGGGAAGGAAAAAGAAATAACCAGTTAATATTTTTTAAGTATCCCACCACAGATTAAGAGACAGGCTCAGAGACGTGCAGCATCTTGCCCAAAGACACCAAGCAAATGCTTATGCGAAAACCTGAACCAGGAGTTCGTAGCACGAATAGGAGACATAGAGGGGCGCCAGGGTGGCTTGGTCGGTTAAGCGTCCAACTCTTGGTTTTGACACAGGTCATGATCTCACAGGTCATGAGGTGGAGCCCCACATCGGGCTTGGTGCTGAAATCACAGAGACTGCTTTGAATTTATCTTGCTTGCCTCTCTCTCTGTCTCTCTCTCTCTGCTCCTCCCCAGCTCGCTTGCTCTCTCTTTCTCTCAAAAAAATAAACATTAAAATTTTTTTTTAAAGAATAGGAGATACAGGAGAAAATCCAAACTCCTTTTAATCCAGTGGGTCAGGCTAGGAGTCAAAACAACCTGGTCACACATGGGGAATCTGACTCTAACATGAGAGCCCCAGGAAGTTAAGAGTTATCTGTACTCTTCAGAAACCATTTTCCAGATGAAGACACTATGGCCCAGAATAGGTAACTGATAACCTACCTACTTGCAAAGAAATTGAGGCCGTTCACAACAAGTTCATGGCATCAAGACTAGAACATGATGCTGGGCCCAGTTTCCTTCTTCCAGAAACCAGCCCATTGTCTATCCTCCATCCTGTTTACTCCTGGGAAAGAAAACATTTCATCCGTGTGTGTGTGTGTGTGTGTGTGTGTGTGTGTGTGTGTGTGTATATATATATATGGATATATACACACATATATATATTTTACCATTTGTAATCAATTTATTCCCAAAAATTATCTAGAAGGCCAATCAGGTTGGGAGAGAAAGGGAAGAGTCTGTGCTCCGGTGTGACTGCCGTGAGCAAGAGGGCTATTAATACGTACTCAACACTCAGTTGTCCCACCCAGGGGGTGTGTACACGTGTTTGGGGCAAGTGGGCTCAACAAAATCTGAAAATACTAATCTGACCGGTAATTAATTACTAGATCAGTCCTAAGAAATATTGGACATCATAATTCTTTCGGTCAAATAGTAATTGAATGCCTCCTGTGCGCCCATCCCCATGCTCAGACAGGGCACGGAGGTATCATCTATCTCATATAATGTCCCTACACTCGGGGAATTTACACTTTTATAGGGAGATAGGCCGAAACAAAAGTAAACATGAAAATCGGTAAAGTGATTCTTTTATGTGAAAAATGGCAACATTATGTGAAAAAGCTTAGGCTGGGCTAGAACAGGAGTCGGTAAGTTTTTGTGTGTGTGTGTGTTTTTTTTTTTTCTAAAAAGGGCCAGATGGTAAATATTTTTATGCTTTGTGAACCATACAGCCTGTGTCTCCACCTCTCGGTTCTGCCCTTACAACCCCAAGGCAGCCGAACAGGTCAAGAAACAGGTGCGGCTGTGTTCCAATAAACTTCATTTATGAAATCAGGCTGCAGTCAGATTTGGCCCACGAGCTTGGTGACCCCTGAGCATGATGCATGGGGGGCAGGAAGGTAGAGGGGATGTCCCGAAGAGGGTAATGTGTAAGCCAAGTCTTGAAGGGGCAGAAAGAGGACAGAGCCTCCCCGCACAGGGAACCCAGGGCAGCGACGGGCTGTGAGCGAGCGTGGAGACAACAGAACAGTGGAGAGAGGAGGTGCGGGGCTAAAGGGGCTGTTGGCACCAGTAGGGGGCACCCACGTGGGCGGGCCCTCCCTATGGGCCCTACAAAGGGTCAGAATTTTACTCCAAGCGCAACAGAAAGCCACTGACAGTTTTAAGCAGAGGGTTAACATGATTTGAGTGTGTTTTGTCTTAAAGCACGGCCCCTCGTAAAGCTGCTTTGTGAAACATGAAGTACATGGGAGGCAAGAGTGGCAGCGGGGACAGGAGGAAGGGCGTCTTTCGGGAGCTGGGTGGGGATGGCCATGGTAATGGAGAGCAGGGGGGCATTTGAGACACACTGGACTGATGGAGCCCACAGTTCTTACAGGTGGAGGCCATGCGGAGGGGAGCAAAGGAAAGACTCAAGAATGACTAACAGGTTTCTGATCGGAGCAGGTGGGTGGAAAGGGCCCCCAGGCCCTCTTAGCTCTGAGAGGCTCCATTTCTCTAAGTGGGGAGACGGCGATAATGCAGAGGAGGGGGCAGATCACAAAAAGGATCACCTGGCCTGCAGGTACTCGTGCCATCCCTGGCTGTTCATTGCATCCATCCACCTTAATTAGGCACCACTGTGTGCCCAACACAAAGCCAGGTTTGCAGGTCCCACCTGGATGCAGTTGGCAGTCTCATGAGAAATGAGGACAGGTGAATGAGGTCGCAGGCCTCCTCTGTGGTCGGCCCCCCTCCACCCATGTCTGTCTCCAGTTCCCAGGCATCAAAGAATCAAAAGGACAGCGGAGGCTGAGGCTGAGGAAGAGCATCTGTGACCTATCAGCACCCGCTCCACTGGTGGAAAACTGGGAAGTTTTAAAAAGCTTAACTTTTAAATGAAATAAAACTGTCACCTTTATTACCTGTAGGTAAAAGCTGGGCCAGATGAAGTGATTGAAATGCCAGCCTCCCAGCGAGCATGGGGGATGGGGATGGTTTTCTACTTGGCTTTGACTGGTTTCCTGAGGAAAGTCCCCAGGGGATAGTCCCGGATAGTCCACAGACAGCTGGATTCCAGTTCTGCCCTGCCCCAGGGAGAATGCCTGTATTTGACCCTGAGCTAGTCATGTGCTATCCCAGGGCCTCAGTGGACCCACCTGTGAACTTGGGGCAGATGCTCCTAGAGGCTCTGGTGTCTTGCCTGGGCCATAAATCTCCTCTGCTGGGTGATGTAATTCACCATAGGCACTGCCCCAAAGGGTCTGTGGCTCCTGTAAATCATGATCACCTGCCCTCTGCCTGGGCCCCATAAATCACAGCACACGGGGCTGAAAGGCCTTCCCTGCTCAGACTCAGGGCTCTCCTCACCGGCCAGCAGGGCCAACTTCTGTCCATTTGGTAGAGGAGTCTGGCACATCGTGACAAGCATGTGGCACCCCAGAGTTCACAAGGAAACATAGATGCTGGCACTGACCCGCCTTCATCAATATGTCCTACCCAGGGCCTGTGGATTGGGTCATTCCTGACCTCCCCCAGACTCACAGTGCCCCCCCCGCCTCACTGACCGGTTCTCCGCCTAGCCTCATCCCATGAAATATTTTCACTTGTATACATTGGGTTTTTTTACTCCACAAATATTTGCAAAGCCCTTACAAGGTATCAGGCCCAGTATGAAGAGCTAGGGATACAGGACAAAAAGACAGACACGCATGCTTGTCGAGCTGGTCAGGAAACGGCATCACAGTCTATTTAAATTATAACTTGCGGGGCGCCTGGGTGGCTCAGTGGGTTAAGCACCTGACTTCGGCTCAGGTCATGATCTCATGGTTCGTGGGTTCAAGCCCAGTGCTGACAGCTCACAGCCTGGAGTCTGCTTTCGATTATGTGTCTCCTTCTCTCTCTGTCCCTCCCCGACTCGTGCTCTGTCTCTCTTTCTCTCTCTCAAATGTGAATAAACATTAAAAAAAATTTAAGTGAATTATAACTTGTAATAAGTGCTAAGAAGGAATTTACAACAGAAAGATATGAGACAGACAGACAGGTGCTAATGTTGGTTAGCACAGGGTCAGGGGGAGGAGGCTGTTCTGGAAAGGCCACTCTGGGAAACGACACTTGAAGGGAAGCCAGTTCCACTTGTCAGGAGGAGCATGGGCCTGGCGGCAGGACAGGATGGGCCACCTTATTCTAGGTGATTTCGAACGCCATTTCTTAAGGGTTTGTATTAGTTGCCTGGGCCATCATAACAAAGTACCACAAACTGGCTTAAAACAGCTGACCTGTTTCCTCTCACAGTCCTGGAGGCTACAATCCTGAACTCTAGGAGTGGGCAGGGCTGTGCTCCCTCTGAAAGCTCCAGGGAAGAATCCTCCCATGCTTTTTCCCGGCTTGTGGTGTGGCCAGCAATCTTTGCTATTCGTTGGCTTGTAGACATCACTCCAGTCCACCTGCCTTCTCCACAGAGAAGACCTCTCCTCTTCTTTTAAGGATGCCAGTCATTGGGTTTATGGCCCACCTTCAACCAGGAAGACCTTATTTTTTTTTTTTTTTAATTTTTTTTTTTCAACGTTTATTTATTTTCTTTGGGACAGAGAGAGACAGAGCATGAACGGGGGAGGGGCAGAGAGAGAGGGAGACACAGAATCGGAAACAGGCTCCAGGCTCTGAGCCATCAGCCAGAGCCTGACGCGGGGCTTGAACTCACGGACCGCGAGATCGTGACCTGGCTGAAGTTGGACGCTTAACCGACTGCGCCACCCAGGCGCCCCGGAAGACCTTATTTAAACCACATATGCAACAAATCTATTTCCAAATAAGGTCACATTCTGAGGTCCCAGGTAGACGCGAGTTTTAGGGAAACCAGTCAACCCACTACAAGATTTGAGGCAGGGGACAGGTATGATGGGATCTGTATTTCAAACCTATGGCTCTGGCTGCAATCTGAGGGATGGACTAGGGTGGGAAAGTAAGAGTCTGAGGAGCAGAGGGGAGATGAGGGAGGTGGGGGCTGGGCTGGGGGAGATTGGAAAGAAGAAGACAAATTCTACATCTGTTTTGGAGGTTGAGTTCACACCGTTGGCCATGGATGATGGGACATGAGAGACAAAGGAGAGGGATCAAGAATGCCTCCCCATGGTTTGCCCACGGGACCAAGCACACTTTGAAGGTATAAAACGATACTTTCTTCCCCCTGGGTATTTCTTCCCAAATACCCATGTGTTGGTGGATGGTTCAGTTCTGTTCCCAGGACAGAAATCCTAGGAGGTGAGCATGAGGCCTCTTCCTCCACTTTGCAGCTGTCCCCTCCAGGCACTGTTTTTGGCTTACGTGAGGGTTTCCATCCCGTAGGAGAGAGAGTAGACCCGTGCTCCCTGATCTACCCTCCTGCCCTCCTCCTGTTTCCAGGGCACCCTGGGTGTTGGGGTGATCACTGTCACTTCAGCTTTCACACCATCTCTGCCACATCAGCCCATGAGACCTTTGGGCCAGAAGCAGAGGCTCACATCTAACTTCTCAACTTTGGCAAAGAGCCAGCACTGAATAATGGGGGTGGGGAGGGGGAGGAGAAAGCTGGGTTCTCAGAACTTTCAGGGTCCCTGACAGGAAGGACTCTACGTCAAAATATGAGCCACAAAAGGAGGCAACAGCAGACCAGAGTGCAGACATCACAAAGAATTGTGTCCCCCCCGAAGAAGGCTTTTTCGAGGTAGCATCCCAGGGACTGACTTCGAGAAAAGGGATATTTTCTACAGTTCCTGGCCTTCATTTTGGCAAGTAGCCTTGAAGCAGCTTTGCAATCTTGAGAGAATCCTGGGAACATCAGAAAACAGTGGCTTCTGGGAAGTGGCCAAAGGGGGAAGAAAGTAGCCCATAGGTAAATGCACATGTGTGTGCACACACTGGAAAACACACACACATTGCTCAATAGGCTGCCTTTCGATTTTGTGCTTTAAGAAAGCCAGAGACACAGGCGTGCCTGGGTGGCTCAGTCAGTTTAGCACCCAACTTCCACTCAGGTCATGATCTCACAGCTCAAGGGTTCGAGCCCTGCGTGGGGTTCTGCACTGACAGCTCAAAGCCTGCTTCAGATTCCCTATCTCTGTCTCTCTCTGCCCCTCCTCTGTTCACACTCTCTCTCTCTCAAAAATAAACATTAAAATTAAAACAAAAAGAATGCCAGAGACACAAAAATTGCACCTGAATGGGATCAAGCCTCCAGATCCAAGTTCCAGATTTCCAGATTACAGGCAATACAGGGGACAGAGGAACATGTTATACAGGACATCGAGGATGCCAATGACAAGAACCAGGTGTGGGAAACCACAGAGTAACGCACCCGGTGCCTTAACACACTCATTGCAAGGAGGAAAAAATGAGAGAGAAAAAGTACAGCTCAAAAGAAACTTAAAAGACCTCATTGCTTGCCGTGTGTGGCTCCTACTTGGATCCTGACTTGAACAAACAAGCTGTTAAAAAAAAAAAAAAATTGAGGTAATTGAACATCGAACACCAACTAGAATGACTGCTGTTTTTAGGTGCGATCATGCTATTGTGATTATGTTTTTAAAGAGTCATTATCCTTTAGAGCCGCCTGCTGAAATATTTATGGAGAAAATGATCCGATGTCAGGGATTTGCTTTGAAATAATCCAGAGGTGGGGGAGCAGGAAGAAAACAGATGAAACGGAATTGGCCCGAAGTTGGCGGTTGTTGAAGCTGGCTGATGTAAGCGTGGGGTTTTGTGGCACGAGTCTCTCCACTGTCGTACGTGTTTGAAATTTTCCATGATGAACAGGAATTTTTTTTTTTTTTAAAGGAAAGAAAAAGTCCCCTGTTCAGTAGACTCCCAGCCTCCACTGACCAGCTGGGGGCCCCTGGCCGCTCCCAGCCAGTCCCCTCAGGGTATGGATTCCTGCTTTGCAGGACCAGCGTCTAAGAACTCCATCTAGTCAGTTATCTCTGCTACTTCTCTTTTTGTTAGTGTGTCCTCTCTGATTCTCTTGGGACATTCTCAATGGGGTGTCTAATTCCTGGATTATCCTCCAACAGAGCTCCACTATCTTACACTTCCTCTAAGAAGTCTGGCTTTGTCCCCAACTCAGCCAAGGTGAGTCCTTCCTCTGAGTCACCCTAACACCCTGCCGGGCCTTCCCACACAGTGTACCCATCATCCTTATGTGGTAATGGCCCATCCACTTGTCCTCATCCCCCATCAGACCCTGAGCTAGCCTCAACAGCTAGCATGCAGGAGGGCTTGAAGATTATTTGACCAACTGAATACACGAAACCAACCACTTTCCGTGTCTCATTTTGCAGAAAGAACTCCGAAGCTCTAGAGGCAGAAGAAATCTGCCTTCTGAGCCTTGCTCTGTCTCTGCTTTGCTGTGTGGCCCTTGGCAGGAATCTAAGCCTCTCTGAGCCTCTCCTCTAATAAAGTCACACTACGATCACGTTGCAACACAGAATGAATGGAAATCTGGCCGCGGCTCACTGCCGCCTGGTTTCTGGCGAACCCGTGTTGGTAACACAACCCCTGTATCTGTCCATCTTTGCCTTCAGAAGCAACACCACCACCTCCAACCCGCTGACCCTCCCTTCATCAGACTCCACCCTGTTCCACCCCAGCTCCCCAAGAGTCCTCAGGCTCTGGACAATTTCCGTCGCTAAGGCTCTCCTTAGGATGGAAATCCTCTACCAATGACATTTGAAACCAAATATATGAACATTTCAGAAAGCCCTAGACACAAAGAGGGTTTATTTTCAGACCCAAGAAATGGCTGCTGGAGATTGACAAACGAGCAATGTCCTCCAGCTGCCAGCGTGGAAGCTGTATCCGCTGGGGGAAGAGAAGGCCACCTGCCCAGGGTGTCTACAGCCCACACCGCGAAGGCGGCAGACCCACGAACTTGAGGCAGCGTCACACGCGGTCGGCGATGTTCAGAGATGCCGACAGCAAGACTCGCCAACCGAAACCGCCGCAAACAAGACACCTGTGCCCGCAGCTGTCAGGGCCTCAGTGGCCCCCGGGGAGCACAAAGGCAGCCTTGGATGTTGGGTCTCCCCGGGTCCTCCAGAGAGCTGGGCCCCGTGCTTAAAGGGAAACATCCCTGCGCCCCAGGGCGGAGCAGCCTGGAGGAGACAGCTTTGGGGGTGGAAGCAGAGCTGGCTTAATGGGTTGCTTCTCGAACAGTGACAGGCCACGGTGGCCACCGGGCCAAACCTTCTCTGGATATAGATCCTCCCTGCCTGTCTGAACCCTCCTCCGCCCTCCCCTGCCTCCTCCTACCCCACTTCCTCCTCTAGGTGCTGTGGTCCCGCCTCCCCCCTCCTTCCGGCTCAGCCCTCCTCCCTCACTCAGTGTCCCCTCACCCCACAGGACCCGCGGAGCCCCAGCCTCCTCACCCACTCGTTGCTTCCCAAGGCATTGCCTCCGCCCCAGCCAGCAGTGTGCAGGAGCGGACCCGTGTAGACACACAGGTCTAGTGCATTTGATGAGCTCCTACTGAGTGCCACAGCCAGCCAGGCCTGAAGGGCAGGGGGGCAGTGACAGGCCCACGGCGGGTTCTCCCCCAGGAAACTCACCCCGTGGGGAGGAGGCTGGAGGCCCTCACAGGTTCCTGGACAGGCAGACCCATCTACACACACTGGACCCAACTCGGGGAGCCCTTCTAATGTTCACCACAGCGGCCCAAAGCCCCGAGGGCCCTGGCCAGAAGTCCCCACTCCCAGGGCTCCCATGGCCAGTTGTGGGGCCACAGCTGGTCTGCAACAGGCCCAAGCAAGCAGCAGCCACGTCTGAGCACCAGAGTGGAGGAGGGAGCCCAGAGGATGCGAGACAGCAGTTCCAGGCACTACAGTATTTCCATATGAGGTCCCCGAGACACCCCCGAATTCTCCCACCAGCGGCTTTCAAGCCTACAGACAACTCCGGGCCACACTGACGGGGGCTGGCGCCCTCTAGCGGTGGAAGTGCCGAAGGTCCTATTCCACCGCGCCTGTCGTCTCCAGGGGCGGGAGCTGCTTCCCTCTGGGCGGGGAGGACGGTTCACGTTCAGGGTCCCAGAGGGGCACGACCAGAGCAAAACTGTGAAGCGCGGCGCACCAGCCGTCAGGCCCCAGTCCCTCCCTCCGCCCCTCCTCAGCGTTTGTCCATCTTCCCGCAGGTCCCGGACCCAAAGTCACACTTCCTCGCTACCCCCCTTACAGCTTGCTCTGAAAAGTTCACTAAAGGTGCAAAATTTACACTGTAAAGGAGACCTAATAGGGTAGCCTTCTCAGGAGGAAGGAGTTTAGAGCCAGCGAAATCTTCGTTAGGAGTGAAGTTCTGACACGATTCAGACATCCAGGATGTGTTTCTGGGTGGCATGGGAGGGACACCCACTGTCCCTTCTGCAGGCCCATCTATCTGCCCTGCAGGACTCCTGAGGCACCCCACTTTCCAGAGGTGAAGAAGCATGCAGGTGGGCCACAACGGAGAACAGGAGGGATCTGGAGCTCTCTGCTTACGCAATAGCCGTGAGGGCCGAGTGGGCTCAGAGGCCCCTGGCACAGAGCAAAGGGGACAAGAGACAGCCCAGCCTGGCCCCTCACTGTCTGCAGCCATTACAAGCATTCCTCGGCCAGCCAGCGGCAAGAAGAGATGGGGGACCCTGCTTCAGCCCTGTTGGCACCCGTATCCCCAATGGTTTCAAATATTTATGCTTGTTTTGCCAAACGGAGCCCCCCCCCCCAGGAAACGCTTTTGGGGACACAACAATTAATCAAGCACAGTTCCTGCCTTCCTGAAGTTTTGTGTCTATGCATCAAATGTCACATCATCCTTCCAGGCCACACTGCCCTCCTGCACTCCCCCCAGGGCTGGCTGCAACCCGCGTCGGGTTCTGTGCTGACATCCCAGAGCCTGGAGCCTGCTTCGGATTCTGTGTCTCCCTCTCTCTCTGCCCCTCTGCTCTCTCTGCCTCTCTCTGCCGCTCTGTTTGTCTCTCAAAAATAAATAAATGTTAATTAAAAAAAAAAAAGTCTTAAATCTCGGGGGCGCCTGAGTGGCTCAGTTGGTTAAGCTTCTGACTTCGGCCCAGGTCATGATCCCACAGTTTGTGAGTTAGAGCCCCATGTCCGGCTGTCGGCTGTCAGCACAGAACCTGCTTCAGATCCTCTGTGCCCCCCTCTCTCTCTGCCCCTGACTGGCTCTCTCTCTCTCTCTCTCTCTCTCTCTCTGTCTCAAATAAATAAACATTTTAAAAAAGAACCAGAGGAAAAGTCTTAAACCCTGTGGATTTCCCTTCCATGGCTTCCTACCTTGTGCTCTGGTGCTGGGTTCCAGCCTTCTTCCAGCTTCTCTACAGCCCAGTATCTTCCCATCCCGGCACCCTACTTGTGCTGTCCCCTAGGCAGGAACGACCCACTCCTGAGCCCCTTGCAAAGCTGGCTCTTTATCAGACTTAAGTGTCTCAGCTTAACTGTCAACTTGCTCAGAGAAGTCTCCCCCAGTCCACACCCCACAGTTACACTCTCTCACAGCACAGCACCCCATTAGCTTCGTTCACTGCGCTCGTCCTAGTCCACACTCCCGTTTACTCCTTCCCGACCTGTCTCACAGACTGGAATGCAAGCTCCCTGAGGGCCGGCATGTCATTACCGTTCACCATTGCATCCCCAGCACCTTGCTGCATGTAGTAGGTGCCAGAGAATACCGGGATGAAAGGATCAAAGAGTCCAGGGCCACGGGAGGGATGCAATGAGGCTTCAGAAAAAGGAACAATCACAAGACAAAAGGGAGACAAGAGACCCAGAGTTGCACGAACCACACCCAGTGCTGCTTATATCCCACCCCTCTCCATTTCTGTCTCTTCCCTTCCCTTTCCTCCACCTGGAGGCTCCATCCTGAGGTCTCATCTGTGGCAGTCATTGCTAAAGTGCATAAGGAGCCTTCTCCAAGCCCTCCTGGAAGCACATACTATAGTCCTGAGGTCTGGGCGGTGGCCGGACTTTTTTTCAGTGCCGGGTCTGGGAGCCCTAGATGAAGTTCTAGCACCACCTAGTGGACAGAGCTGGAATGCGCGGCATGGCCCCAGCCTGCATCAGATTCAAGCAAACTGGCCTCTGAGACTTCATGACCTCAGGAAGGCTAAGGAGGCTAGGGAAACACTACTCCCGAACACGGGTGTCCCTGCGTGTGGCTGGCATAGCCTTTTTCAGAGTATCCCGGAGATCGCTGGCGGAGGGAGAGAGTGGGCAGGTGGAAGTAGAAAAAGCAGAGGGTCCGCGGGAAGGTTTCTGAGTCATCTGGAAAGGGACAGACCCTTTACAGAGCTAACACTTATAACGCATTTTCCATATGCCAGACCTGATGCTAAGTGCTTCCTCAACATTTGTTATTTCATTATATCCCCGATGGGTGGAGGAGGTTAATCAAGAAATAACTGCAAGGTCTCTGGGCTGGTGAGTAGGGAGCTGGGATTTGAACCCAGGTAAGCCTAGGCAGATTCTAGGCATGGATTGAATCACAAAGCTATGAATGCCTCAACAGCAGTCACGTCACGAAGACAGTTAACCCAGAAGCCCCCAGACTCCCACAGGGGACTCTACCTGCTCAAAACTATGCTGGCAGTTCACGGCTCTGTACCCAAAGAAAGCCACGAAAATGGAGTCACCCGTGACTTCCTGGTCATGGCCTTCTTTTTCCTAATCCAGAGGCCCCAGACTTGGGATTGACCCATCTGTCAATGGGTCAACACCAGCCCTCACGTTCCCCCCCACCCCCAGCAACAGCGGCAGCCTCTCTGTCCCTGAGTGGGCGAGTTTAACCCCTGAGGCAGACGTGCAGGTCCTGGGAGCAGGACTTCAAATCATAGGGGTGACCCTAAGACCCCACCTCCAGGTGCGCCACCCTTCTCTCCCTCCCACTACCCGCATCCCTACCACACCCCCGAATGTGGTGACAGACTTACCACACCCAGATCCTGACATTCAAACACTCAGGAAGAAGCTCATGGTCAAGGAAACCCTGGCACTCGGTGGAAAGAGCAGAGGTTTGAGGACCAGGCTGGCCACGCTTCCCTGAAGAAACTGGAGGCGTTTCCCAAGATGTTCACGCCTCCACTTCTTCATCTGTAAAATGGGGAGTGGCTGGTTGTGCCTGTGAATCTGTTAGCTCAGCGACTGGCAATTAGTTTGCGCTCAATATGTGCCACGTTTTCTCCCCTGAAAATAACAAATCTCCCATCTGCACACTCAGATGGCTTTCTTTTTTGTCATTTTAAGCACAAACACGCATTTAGAGACATTGCTGTCTATTTGGGGGGAAAGAAGAAGAAACCGCAAGCCCAGTGGTTCAGTGACCCCTGACCCTGACGCGGATGCCACAGGATAATCCGGTGGGGGGGGGGGGGAGGAGGGAGGGCGGGGTGCGGAGAGCTGTAGCAAACTAAAAGGCACACGCCTCATCTAAATAACCTCTACTCATCATCAACCCCCTGTTCCTGGTAGAATGCAGACCCAGGGCTGCCAGATCTTCTAGTAATCCTAACAAAAGCTAGAATTTTACTCGAACTTTAGAATTTAGAAACCTTTTGATAATCTTAAACACTGACTCCATTTGTCTGGCATTTCAAAGTTACCAAACGAGGCAGGTCTGTGGGCTGAATTAAGCCTACAGGGCACACGTGTGCACGGGTCTGCACATGCGCACTTCATAGTTCAGTGAAATTTGGGGCACCTGGGTGGTTCAGGCAGTTAAGCATCCGACTTTGGCTCAGGGCACGAGCTAGCAGTTCGTGAGTTCGAGCCTCACATCGTGCTCTCTGCTGTCAGTGCAGAGGCCGCTTTGGATCCTCTGGCCTCCTGTCTCTGCCCCTGCCCAACTTGCACTCTCTCTCTCAAAAATAAATAAACAATGAGGCACCTGGGTGACTCGGTCTGTTAAACGTCTGACTTCGGCTCAGGTCATGATCTCAGGGTCTGTGGGTTTGAGCCCCACGTCCAGCTCTGTGCTGACAGCTCAGAGCCTGGGGCCTGCTTTGGATTCTGTGTCTCCCTCTCTCTCTGCCCCTCCCCTGCTCATGCTCTGTCTCTGTCTCTCTCTCTCTCTCTCTCTCTCTCTCTCAAAAATAAGCATTAAAAAAAATAAATAAGTAAATAAATAAACATTTTTTTTTAATAGTTTGATAAAATTTAATTATCAAGTGAGATTTTGTAAGGATTCCTGTCCCCACCATCCGGTTCTCACCCTTCCTTCCAGGTCCAACTGAAGACTGATTGTCATGTATCCCCCTCAGTCACCACCCGATCTCCCACAGCTGTTTCTGTATTTGCCTCCAGGTGACTTTTGTTGGGAAAAGTCCTGCGTCCCCTAGGAGACAAACACCACACTTTATGCTTTGTATCCTTTCTCCTGCCTATTAAACTCTGTCAGGGGTGGCTACTGATAACAGTAACACTCCCTCAGCATTTACCACCCTGAATTCTAATCTCTCCAAACACCGTGTTGATCTTTCTCACTGGCAACCAGCAAGAGAGGCAGGGCGATGTTGATAGATCGTTCCTCATCGCCATCATTGAGCATGGATCTCAAACTGGGAATTAGAGATGTCGGGTTCTCTCTTTCTCTCTCTCTAATTGTTCGGCTGGCTAGTATGCCAGTGACTGGTAGGTCCAACTTCACAGTCTTTGGAAACACTCTTAACATCGCTTGTAGTTCAGCATCTAGTCAATGAATAGTCATGAGGGCTGTCTTAGTTTGGGTTCCCCTAAAAGCAGCTCGTGAGACGAGAATTTGCCTCCAAGTCATTTATGTGTGAGCTGATGCCAGGAAGCAGGGATGACCAAAGGGACACAGTCGGAAGAGGGAAAGCCAAGAAAAAAGGATAATGAGTGGGTGACTGCCATGGCCAGTTGGAGCTTAATCCCATTGGGGATCCTCTGAACTGTGCCGACGAGGGGCAAAAAAGCCAACTATTTATCCCCTGGGTCCAACCCCTTCTTGGTTGACTCGTGGGATGTTAGCACCCCAGCGCTTCTGGCTTGCTCTGTGGTCCCCCCATGCTTCCCAGTCAGAGAAAGCCCTCAGCAGGGAGATCTAGGCAGAGAAGGGGTGCAGGAATGTCCTTGGGTGACCCCCAGGTGGCCATGAGGGTATAGGCAGAGTCCTAGAGAATCTACTGCAAGGACTCTGCCTCCAGAAAACACAGTTCCATGACCCTACGAGAATAAATTATACTTTCAAAGCATCGCCCACAGGCTCATTTTGGTTTCCTGTGATAGGTGCGGAGTCATTTCTCGGTGCTGTAATTTACAAAGGGGAGAAATCAAGCGTTTGCCCAGATGGATATAAACAGTAACTGACTCTAATTTGCAGACTTGATGAACTTTCTATCACTAAAGACCTTGCCAGGAGGTTACTTTACATAGAAAAGCATTTCATCCTTCCAAACTATTTTATAACTTTTAGAGTTGATTTTCTCACATCTTTTCAGGAATTTGTCTGGTTCTCGGTGTCACTGTCTTTGTGTGCTTGTGGGTCGTCTCTGCTACAGGAACCCCCATATTCAGAGTCTGCCGTATTCTGGCCCCTTCCAGTGTCATGGGACCCGGATGCCCTTTCTGACAAGTACTCTTTCAATCTCTACATTTCCCCTTTATTTATGTAAAGCTATTTTCTGGGTACTGACAGAATTCTATTGTTAATAAAATTGAATTAAAACAGTGACCGTGGACACACCATTCTGCTGATGCTCCGGGTACAACAGACTAGAGAGCACAGTGAATTTTCATCGAGGATGGCCTCAAATGGAAGGTTGTTGCCAATAAAAATTAAGCTTCGTCCTGATCAAAGACAATGGCTGTGTTCCACCGCCCATTTGAAACATTCTTTCCAAATTAATTTCCTGCTCTGTGCTTACCGGGAGAGGGCACTTCAGTGGGGACAGTTAATGAGGCTGGAAGGCCCCTACAAAACAGATTCTGTACAGCTTCCCAATCCAGAGATAGAGACAAACTTTCTATAAAAACTGACTAGCGGTTTTGAGCCTTACACCATTAGGTAGCTATGACCCTGTTAATATCATTACTGGCCCAGGAGTGCAGGTTCAGAAGTGTTTTACTCAGTGCTTTGTAGGGGAGGGGGTATCTCCTGACCCCAGATGGAGGGGCCAGGACTGCTGACTGCAGCGGGGGAGGACAGGTGGAAATGCCACCTCTTCCCTCCACGTGAGACAGTGACTTTTCAAACCCAGTGAACACAGTGGAAGACTTCAGAGTGAGCCCAACCAAAGTCTGCCTTGTGCTCAAAACACCTCCCAGATAAATGCCATCTGCAGATTCTGTTTCAGTGTTATTTGTTCTCTCTTCCAGACATGGACCCACCAGGGAGGCGGAGTGCCTCCACTGAGCATTTGTAAAACACAGTGCTGAAGATCGAGTCTGAAAACGAGCCCCACAGCCTGCGAGAAACATGACCTTGAGTAATTGCTTACATTCAGTTTCCCCTTAGGGTCTTTTGGACCACCACCAAGGGATCCGCGTGGTGCTGGATATGCGTGATCATCAAAAGGCTATCGTATGATCGGTTCACAAACTGCCCTTGTACACGAAGGGCAGGAGACACCAAAGAAAGAGGCAGACCACTCCAGATTGGTAGGTGGTGGACTTAAATAAGCAAGGGAACTTACGAGGCTTATCCTGGGCAGCTGAAAGACAGGGAGATCTCTGCACCCGCGTGTCGGGATCTTAAAAGTTCACAGACAGACCCTAACTGGGATCAGTGCCAGAAACTGGTCTGAACAACACCTTCCTCTGCCAACACTTCCATCCCTCAAATGGCTGTTAGCGCGGGAATAATGGGCGAAATGTACATTCCACCGACAGGGGAGAGGGTGAGGACCTCCCACTGCCCCGGTTCAGTTTGCGGGTCAAGTGGAGGTCACATTCTCTCGATAACCTCCTCCAACACATGCGGTTAATCATTGCCGAGTTTTGGCTCTGTCTTGTATCAAATAATAAATGGTAGCCAGTTCTGGCCATCTCACAACCTCAAAAGCTCTCCTCCTGCTCAACTCTGTTGCAAACAGCACAGTGGAAAGAAGGCTTCTGCAAAATTCTCTGAGCAAGTCACAGCACCTCAGGGAGCGTGGCGGTCCTATTGTGTGAGGGTGACCTCACAATGGATCCTCGAAGAAACAATTCATTGGAATGAATGTGGAAGTGCTTTGTAAATTTTAAAGGCTTGCAATTGGGTGGTATTTGCTGTTCCATACATCCACTTTAGGACAGAAGGTTTGGCTCTGAAAGGAAAATTAGGAGTCACCTAGCATCCGGCTGCCAAGCGTTACAGAGGAGAAAATTGCCCGCATTCACACAGTTAAGTTGATGACAGAATCTAGAACAGAAGTGTCGTTGTTTGACCACCGGCCAAACGGAGTGCAAACGAGTAAGTAAAATGATCAAACTGCCACGCAGCGATGTAGAGACAATTTACCCATTTAGTGCGGAACTTAGAAAATTACATGAAGATGTGAAACTACAAGAAAGTTAATTGGCTCCAGCAAAACAATGTGTTAGACATTTTATTAAAAATAATTTTGGGGCGCCTGGGTGGCGCAGTCGGTTAAGCGTCCGACTTCAGCCAGTCACGATCTCGCGGTCCGTGAGTTCGAGCCCCGCATCAGGCTCTGGGCTGATGGCTCAGAGCCTGGAGCCTGTTTCCGATTCTGTGTCTCCCTCTCTCTCTGCTCCTCCCCCGTTCATGCTCTGTCTCTCTCTGTCCCAAAAATAAAAATAAACGTTGAAAAAAAAAATTAAAAAAAAAATAATAATAATAATTTTTATGACAAATAATAAAAACTGGGACAGCTGGCTGGCTTAGTCAGTTAAGCATCCAACTTCGGCTCAGGTCATGATTTCTCAGTGTGCGAATTGAGCCCCGTGTCAGGCTCTGTGCTGACAGCTCAGAGCCTGGAACCTGCTTCGGATTCTGTGTTTCCCTCTCTCTCTGCCCCTGCCCCGCTTGTGCTCTGTCTCTGTCTCTCAAAAATAAATAAAAGTTAAAAAAATTAAAAAAAAATAATGACAAACATTGATTTGAAGGGCTCTATAAAATTCACACACAGAACAACACTTGGGCATGCCTTTCTTTTCATAAATTGAGTGCTGAGAACCACCCAGATGACAAGTCACACAAGGCAGGAGGTATGCCTGTCCTCATCTAGAGACAGCTAAGCGATGACCAGCCTCACTATTACCGTTTCCCAATGCAGATGTGCCTCAACATGCATAGAGTCCAAGCTGTGTCATCCCATAGCCCAATTCGGTCAAGTTTACTTGATGGCTTTCATACTTTCCCGAGAAGAAGGCTTTTGGAAAGGGTATTTATTACCAATCTCTGTCCCCTCGTTTCTACTTCCTGATTAAAATGTGCACAAGTGTGACACTTCAATTTTTGCCAAGGCAGTGTGTCTGGAGCTTCTCAAAGGTCTCCAAAAGAGCTTCTCAGACCACTGAGGGTTTGTTAAAACAGACCGCTGGGCACTGGGGTGCGGCCAAAAGTATTTGCTTTTCCAACAAGTTCCCAAGTGGTGCTGATGTTGCCTGTCTGGCGATCACCCTAGAGAACCACCAATCAACAGAGAGCAACCGTATCCATTCCCTCCTTGAAATCCTTATCCTGGGCCCCATGCCGCTCTGGTTTTCCTTATTAGGTGAAGGGAGACAGGTAGCTCTCTTCCCCACCATGCACACCTAGAGTCATACAAAGAGAAGCAGGGTATTTTGCTCACCATTTTAACAGTGGTATTTAACAGGGAAATTACAAAGCATGCAGATTTGGCCTCAAACCCTCCAAAAGTACTAGTGGAGATGCACTTTGGGGGATCCTGAAAAACGGAAAGATTAGAGAGCATCGGCGTTGTGTCTCTGCTGTCCCCCCCTAAGTGCTCAGATTCGCTCAAGAGGCGGCAGTTAGATGTTTATAAACATTTCCTTACAAGCAAATTTGAAGTTGGTAAAGTTCTCAAGTGGTAAACATCTGAGTATATTAAAAAAAAAAAATGTAGTGAAGTCCAAACTGCAACAGCCAGAGTCATGGCAGGACAGCCATTTAGAAAGTCTCTTCCCTTGAGGACGCCTGGGTGGCTCAGTTGGTTGAGGTTCGACTATTGATTTCAGCTCAGGTCATGATCCCAGTGTCGTGGGATCGAGCCCTGCCTAGAGCGCCACACTGAGCATGGAGCCTGCTTAAGGTTCTCTCTCCTTCTCCCTCTCCTCGTCTCGTGCTCTCTTTAAAATAAAATGTAAAAAACTGTTTGAAAAAGAGTTTCTTCCCCTCTCTGACGGAGTTTTAGTTGAAAAGAGAGCAGCCAAAACTGTAACAAACAGAGACATCATGCTTCCGGAAAAGTCTCAAGGAACAATACTGCAAGCAACAGTGGTAGCAATACCACCGGAGTGGATCAGACTCTAAAAGCAAAGGGTGGAGAGATTCCCCGTGAACATTGGAGATAGTTCTTTTCCTAGAATATGGAGGCACCAAAGTAGTTCAGATGACACGGATTATTTGAGAGATGGTGACAATATCGGAGAGGATGCAGACTGAAAGAAATCATTATTGAAACAGCATCAAGCAAAGCTGCCCATTCCAGTGAAATCGTCCACCATGCAAATAACGTCCATGTCTTTTATAATAAACTAATGGTATCCCAACAAAGTAGCTTCTTTCTCCAGGCTAGCAGGAGGATCCTCTCTGTCACTGACCGGCAGATGCGTATCCCCATGGATACAGTGACCACATGACCTATGATCTGCACCTAGTCTCTTCTGAGAGCCAAAAGGGCATTACTCATAGTTAGGAAGGGACCACAGCAGGCAAACGGGGGTCTAGGTATAGGATCAGCTCACCAACGAAGAACCCCAGAGGAGGTCTTTGCTGTATGCGGGCACCTCACTGAGTTCTCTACCTTGGCTACACAACTTGAGGACTTTCGGCAGGTGTTTGACAGAGTATCTGTACGGATTCTTTGCCTTCTAATTTTCAACTGACCTGCAACGTGAAGGTGGCAAGACGTCTTCCCAGAAGGCTGGAAATTGAGCCTGTGAATTTATTCTAATCACTTCCTGTCAGAAGCAGCTTTTGCACTAACACCAAAGCCACCGCCTGTGGCAACACTGACTTGTTTGGACATGCACTTTCCTCGACGTGGGCATGGAAATGAGCCCAACATCAAAGGCCGACTCAGAGGCCCATTGCCTGCCTGGTTAAACACTAGCCAGTGGTCATCATCAAAGCCTTGGTTTGAGACTTCATCCCTGCCGAACTCAGAGGAGCAAGGTCAACCTTCTCCCAACAATGGATCGCCCTCTGGCTCTTGGAAGGGGCCTCTGGAACTGGTGCTTTCGTAACTGCTTTCAGCCAGGCCAGAAGGCGTGAACTGGCAGCTGCCAAGATCTACGCGGTCCTGGAAAGCCGTGTACACCATCCACACAGTTTGTCGCACCACCATGTAAAAACCAGGTGCTTTCATATTAAAAAAACAAAAATTTCGGACAAAATTCACTTTTTTTTTTTTTTTTAAACTCAGAGGTTCCCGAAACAATACCAGGACCATCTGATAAAGGGTGGGAGGCAAGGAAGAGGTGAAGGGTGGAATCCTGAAGAGACAGAAGACCAGAGGGCCATGGAAACTGGAAGAACAAGAGAGCATCTCAGTGAGAAGACAGGCTGTGGCAGGGACAACACCACAGATGCTGTGGACAAGTAGGAAAATGACTTTGTATTCATCAAGGAGGGACATTAGAATTTTACTAGATAGGTGTGAGGACTGCAAGGTGTGAAAAGGGGGAATAAACAGGACTAAAATGAGTGAGCACAGAATTGAACATTAAGAGATGAGACTTCAAAATCAATTAACATCCATTTAGAGTAAGTGGTTGTAAAAAATGGAACTTTGTATGATAAGAGGAAGGTCACGTTGGGCCAATGCAAAGAATGAACGCACCAGAAGGCAAGGATATAGTCCTGGCAAGAACCTTCCAGAGCAAATCAGAGGGAACAAAGTACCAAGTTCAGATAGAGGGTCTGGTGGAGAGCAGGGTTCGTGGTCTGGGGTGTCAGGGTCACAGACATGTCATGTACCCAAAGGGCATGGCTGCATGGTCCAGGCACGTGGTCGCCACCCTTTCTGGAGGGCGCACTCTCGAGAAGGCTGCATTTGAAGGCTTTCGAAGGATCCACAGAAAATAGTGCTCTAAGAAAATACTTGCCTTACTTGTCAAAAAAGTAATTTCTGAGCAACTATTATGAACTAGTGGAAAAAACCTAACACTTCAGTATAGAAAGATATGACAGAAGCACCAGGTTTAAAGGAATCTTTACAGAAACTCAAAGTAGATCTCTGTGATACGAATATTTATTAAGGAGATAAAAGCTTGATCAAATTTGAAGAGCTCTGGGTCAGTGATAAAAACCATCCACTGGGGGTCCATAAATTTATGCAAGGCTATTTCCTATGAACATTTTATTAAAGTCCTATGTAAAGTCCAACAAGAGCAATGGTATAATAACCTATTAGGGAACTTTCAACTACGAATTTGAGATATCAAGAATATATTCATTTTTTGGTTTATTAAAACAAAACTACACTTCTGTGCTTCTGACAATACATTAACAGGCATAAAAATCAATCAACATTTCCAAATAAGTTTCGTTCACAAAATCACATAGTATTATTTCACAGTACTTTATAGTAAGCCTTTTTACAACAATTTAACATTTCTTTGTACAACAGGAAAATAACACCTTCCATCAAGGCATTTCAGAGCTTTAGATGTTTAGAAATAAAGGCAAAATTCTTCCAAATGTGCGATCATTAGTTTGTATTAAACTAGAATGCCAGATGCCAAGTCTCAAGTTCCTAAAAAGAGTGTTTTAAAAAACAGATTTACATCCAAATTATGTCTTATAAACTTCAGTGATAGGTCTTATCATTTCTAAACACTAGAACTATCTGTGGATAAAAATCTGCATTCAGTTGTGCAATATTTTCTTCTAGATCTGAATTAAAATCTTCATTATTTACCCCAGTTAATCCTTGTGTTAATTTTGCTACTTTCAGGGAAAAACCCAGGATCATTGACAGCTGATCTTTCCATCAAAGGAAAGATATCAGACTACCTATATTACAGTTTTCTGTGCTTATTGTCTCCAGGGGAGGAAATGTACACCCATTAACTAGAACATTAGATTATACAAAATGCATGCAAATTCTGCCTCCCTGCTGTTACTGTTTAACGTAGTGCTTCCCAAAATGTTTTCCATGGCTTCGTGGAGGTTCGTAGGGGTGTAAAGGGGTTTTGAAAAAGATCCTGGGGTCACAATAGTTTGGAAATGCTGGGTTAAACAGGCTTGGGACCGGCACACCCTGAGCCCTTGCTACACTAGAGCAAACCATGAGTTTCTAAAAAAAGAGGATTCGCGTACACTTTTATTTTACCCAGCAACACTTCTACAAAACACCAATGAGCATCTCACAGCACACTCAGATTACATGGAGAACCACGGGATGTGCTTTTCCCCTTTGGGGGACCGCAAGTTCCACAATCTGAGTTTACATTCATTGCAATCCGCTCACCTCTCTGACTTCCAGAGACGACAAATCCGAGAAGGAAGATTCGGAATACTTTCTCTGTTACTAGTGCTACACGGTTCACACTAGTGCCTTCCCTTTGTTTTTCTTCAAAGCTAAGCGAGCAGAAATTCCTTCCCCTTTTCTGAAATCACTTAGGACATTGGTAATTTGAAAGCGTGCAGTTTCGTATTGCTTGTTATTGGATTTTGTTTTTTAATTTGACTCACAGTCTTCCCCTGGAGGGCATGCATTTCAGGTTTACAGAAATGCAATAGAGTAAACTGTAATAAATTATTTACAAGCACCTAGTTTGTTTATTCTTACATGGAAGCCATTCGCTTTTGGAAAACAGTGAGAATAAATCTTTAAGCAAAACAGTGCTATCTGGAAGCCTTACTGTGATGATGTATGTTGTTTTCAGTAATGAGGCACTGAAGAATGAGTTGTGCTAAAATTAACTCAGGGTCAGCTTGTGTGGATGAGCATAACTTTGGTTGAGATTTTTCTTCCTTAAAAAAGGTTTTCAAAGCACCAGTTAATTACAAAAAGCATGCATATTTATTCTCACAGTGAGTTAAGTTGCAAGAGAGCTAGCAAATCATACGTTGCATTCCCCAAAGCATCTGATTAGATTTCTAGAAGACAAACCAACTGAAAAGGGAAATGAAGCCAGAGAAGCCACTGTTTCCTGCTTGGGCGGGCATGGCGGGAGCTCTTAGCAGAAGTCACAGGCAGTGCAGCCGATTCCACTCACGGTCAGTCCCAACCCTGACCCTCCAGGTAAGTAAGAGACAGCCTGAGTAATCCTTGATCTATAATTTAGAAGGGGAATGAGAGAGATGAGTGCAATGACTGCCTGCCTAGAAAAGGGCCACTCACGGGGAATAAGGCAGCCTCCGTGGGTGTTCCCCATGGGCACAGCTCCAGCCAAAAGCAGACGCGTTCCTCTCTCCCGGTTAGCAAAATGGAGTGCTACAAGGTGAAGAGCCCGCTCCGCACCAGAGCCGCCACAACACTGACGATGGCTTAAGGGTACATGAGTTCCTACAAAGAACGAACATATTTTAAACGTGGAATTTGAGAAGACTGGAAAAAGATCGCAACGGCACAGCGTTATTGCTAGGAGTTTCAAACGAGCTATTTCACACACTGTGAAATACCAACCAGTACCCTTCCCTCTCCCGACACGCACGGGATATTTATGAGACGCTATTAGTGTTTAAAGTCCAAGCTTATAAAAGTACACACTTAATTCTCAGTACCTTTAAATTCAAAGACTATATGCCATATTCATCAGGAAAAATTCCTAATTCCATAATACCGTGAACAGAAAGAACAATAAGCTGTTAGAAAATGTTTTAATATCACATGATCTTTATGAAATCCACACCATCACTACAACAAATAATTATGCTCCTGCTCATAAAAAGGCACCTACCCATTACGAGCAATTTTTCATCATAGTTTGCCACTATGTGGCCTCAGGGTTTCGGCATATTAGCCCATACACGTTTTTAAAAACCCATTGTTTTTCCTCGCAGCTAAAACTCCATAAATGCTTTCAACCATTTGCCTGTCGAGAGGGCCACCACATGCTGTATACCACACAGCCTGAGTGGGTACCAGTCACCTGGACTGGGGCAGTGCACAACCTGCATGCAGTACGTGAGAGCCCCGGGTCGGCAGCCTAGAGCCCCAATACTTAACACTATCACAGTCCATCAGGCCAAGCTAATCAAGTTAGGCCAGGTGCTATTTAGCGGAAAGATCCCTAAGAAGTAGCTGCACCTGTTGAGAGGCAGGTGCCAAGAGGGGTGGGAGACAGTGCAGAAATAAAACAGGACTTGTTCCTAAATACTTGCTGGTCATTTAAAACTCAATGGCACTTTTTATATGGGCAGAAGTGTTCAAAGTCAGTGTTCTGGCAAAGTTTACCTTGAATTTTGCCAGCCAAATTTACTTCCTGATGTTAACTGTTTGATCACATTAGCTCTATTTCTGACCTAACCTCATGTTTTCATGTAGTTCTTAAAACACTTTCTAAATCTGACTGCAAAGGACAGCACAGTGATAGTGATACCTGGGTGTGATAAAGATCAGCCCGTTCATTTGTAAAGCACTTTGGGATGAAAGGTGTCCCCTTTAAAATTTAGCTACTATTGACAAATATAAAACTGGAAAAAAAAACAAAAACAAAACAAAAAAAAACAAAACCACACACAGTGAATGGATGACCCGATCATGTTTAAAGGAAGCATTAACCGTTAATCAGAAAATATACCGACGAATTATCCAACAGTATTAGGTACACTATACAAGATTCGGTTCTAGAATGAATCTACGTTTTTGTGCCCATCACAGGAATTAGTTCTTAACAGTTATGCTTAAAGGTGAATCTCTAATAGACTCCAAGATGATTTTTTGATATCTCATTGTGTCATCTACCGACGATTTGCAAGCGGAGGCAGAGGCCCCAGCGTCACCTGCACGGGGGCTGCTGTGTCATCTCAGGGTGGGAGAAGCACAGGGCCGCGGAGGGGAAGGCACTTGTGTTCCCGCAGGTCACATCAGGACAGGTCAGGCCTGACCACACGCCGGCGCCTTCAACTCTCGAGCCGGAGGCTGGAGCCCACGAGGGACATGCCCCACTCCCTTCACTCGCCACGGGGCCAGGAGTCACCTACAGCACCACGAAGCTCAGAATGTATTCTAGGAGTTTTTGCCGGTTGCACTGAGGTAGAAACGTGCTGCTGAGTTCTAAAACAGACACTCTCTTTTGTTTGGTCTCTTTGAAAACCTAGAGAGAAAGTTGAAATTAAAGACAAACCGAAGAAAGGAGACATTTCTGGCACCAACCCTGACCTGTGTCCTAGACCCCGAGAGGCAGGAAGGCACATAAAATCATATCCTGGCTTTAAGCAAATGTGCATGTGGGTGTTTACGAGTACGGGGTGGGGAGGTTATGGACGTGGGTGTGGTGTTCTTGGGCAGAGTCCAATCAGTATACTTTAAAATTTGTGTTAAAATAAAGTCACAAATAAGTCCCTTACAAAGGCTATCAGTACCTCCATGGAACTCATGTCCCACAGCAAGGTAAAGTACACTGGACAATACTTCTCGCAATACCAGCAAAAACACAACAACTGAAAATCATATGGCTTCATTAACATCCCTACCAAAACTGTATTAGCAGCTTGAAACACCCCAGCACCTGTTGTATGTAAACGGTTTGGGGATGAAGAAGAAAATCGGCAAAGTTCTGGAACATCCAAATAAGTCTGTACTGATGGGCCTCACCTTCAGCATAACCCGCCCTCTCTCAATCCCCAGAAACGCTGTCAGGATTCGTCCAGCAGAAACTGCTTTTCTCAGGGCCCACCCCAAACAAAGGTGGCTCAGATAGACTAGATCTGGGCGGAAAGAGAACAGAAGACACAACTTTGTACTGTAAGTGGTGGGCACTCACCCCAATATCCTTGAACATTTTCACAGCATTCTTCACAAGGCAGTAAGTGGCACTCTCGGCTGTAGAGACAGGATAAGACCTTGTCAAAAAGTTCAGCAAACACAAAAATGCCAACATCCACAGTAAGAAAGCGCGGGAGGTGCTGGAGGCCTTGCGCACATCAGCAGACTGGGGCCAAGCTCCATTTCTGCTACCGCAACCCGTGAGGTCTCAAAGGATCTGCTGTTTACTTAAACTTGCTCTGTCATCTTTTAAGGAAAAAACAGCAAGAAGACAGACAGAGAGAGAGAGGGAGGGAGGAAACGAGAGAGAAAAGGAAAAGAAGAAGAAACACCAACAACCATCTTGAAAGGTTCTGGAGAGAGGCAACCAAGACAGGGTGTAGAAATTCTGTTAAACTGCACAGTGACGCACAGACGATGCTCACTTCAGTGGAACCAGAATGGGCACAAATCTAGAGGTTAGAAGAAGAGAATTCTGGACCCGGGTTTGCCCATTAACTAGCTATGTGATCTACGATAGTTTCCTCATCTATTAAGTGGGTGGCTCTATCTCTAGATATTCATCTATATGGATATGGAGAGACAGAGAGAGATGCCTAGAGAGAAATTATCTCTAGATCCCTTCCAGCTCTAGAAAATATCGATTCCAAAGCAGTGTCAGTCCTAAGCCGTTAACTATATAAAACACTATTCCCACCAGATCACACTTCTTATACAGCGAATGCCAGCCGGGTGTGGAGCACTGGAAACACGAGGCTGCTGGAGTGCAAACGGGCACGACCACCCAGGAATCACCTGCAGTGCTTACTGAAGCTGCCAGACGACTGCTAGATGCACCCAGTGTACAAGTGGGCGTGTGTTTGCCCAGGACGTAGGACACATTCACAGTGGCGCCTGTCAGAGTAGCTCCGAAGTGCAGACAACCCAACTATCCATCGGTGATGGAGAGAAATTATATGCAAGAAGTATTTATATGGTGGAGTACTATAAGGCAACAGAATGAACAACCGCCCACATGCACTAACATGTACGAACCTCACTTACGATGTTAGGTGAAAAAAGCCGGACATAAGACTATGTAACTGTATCATTCCGTTTATATAACGTACAAAAACAGACACTAACAGGAGTCTATGAAGTCAGAGGTCAGGTTAAGTGTGCAGTTTTTCCTAACTGTCTACAATTAGCAGATTCCTATAATCGAAAGAGGCACAGCTTTTAAAAGAAGCCACGGTGGCGACACACATACCATACACAGCGACGCTTCTTTCCGTCCTGGCGATCAGGTATTTGTGCAACTTCTGCAGATACTCTGGCTCCGGAACCGGGCCGGCGAAGTTGTGGATGAAGATGGCGGCAGAGCTATAGGCCTCCAACAGGGGCCCCAGGAGCCTCTGCAGGAAGGTGATGAACTGCTGGTGCTCCTTGGACTGGCTCACCTGGGAGTGCGAGAGCGGGCCATGCGGTCACCCGGCGGGAGAGAAGAAGCAAGCGCGCGGACACAGGGGCCTCCCGAGAGGCGGCAACTGAGACGGCGGCCTCTCACTGGTCACCCCCCAGAAGCAGCCTGCCACTCCGGGGGCACAGACCCTCTGCCGGAAAGGACTCTGGATGTGAAATGGGTTCTTCACGACAGTCCTCTTTCCTGCAGTACTTGAGATTTACATTCACTCAGCAGCTGCCTGGAAGAACCAGTCATACTTAAATGACAGAATTATGACATTTTGCCATCACTGAAAATAGCGGGTCCCAAAGCGGGGCCCTCCAGGGTTCGAAGCCCAGCTCCACAGCACTCGAGTGTGAAAGAAGGCACCTGGCAAGACCACCTGGCAAGGCTCGGTCCTTCCCAGCCTGCACTGGCTGCCACCACTAAGTGGCCTCGGGCCCACATGGTAACACAGTGGGGATGACAGTAGTGGTGACGAGATGTGTGTGGCAGACGGGGCTCTCACTGCACCCACCCCTAACAGGCCAGCTCGGACAAGCCCCTGGCAGTGCCGAGGTAAGACCACTCCCCCTCTTAAAACCATGAACACTCAAAATGGAAAAACTCCTAAAGGTCATTTCGACTCTCCAAAAGCTACACCTCCTGAGTCTGTGGGGTGTGTGTGTACGTGTGTGTGTGTGTGTCTGTGAATTGGAGGTATCATACCACTGCAAAAAGAGTAAACTACTTAGTGCCAGGCTGCCTGGGTGGCTCAGCTGGTTATGCAGCTGACTCTGGCTCAGGTCATGATCTTGCAGTTCATGAGTTCGAGCCCTGCGTTGGGCTCTGTGCTGACAGCTCAGAGCCTGGAGCCTGCTTTGGATTCTGTGTCTCCCCCTCTCTCTGCCCCTCCTCTGCTCACGTTCAGTCTCTCTCTCTCTCTTTCAAGAATAAACATTAAAAAAATTTTTTTAAAGAGTAATCCACTTAAAATACTCAGAAAAACATAGGTCATCAACTTATAAAATTACAAACCAGAGACAATCAATCTCTTAGAAATCTAAATTTTCTCCTCTGATGATCCGTATTTGTTTTAACTGAAGGCAAAGACCTCAATGTATGAAATTCTGGGAGGGTTGGCAAGACTGAGAATGACTCAGAAAGAGTCACCGGCCAGTGACAGCCGAATAGAAATCCCTCCCCAACTCTGGGCACTGCCTGGCTTTACTGATGACTGAGTGAAAGTCCTCCCTCTTCAGGAGTGAGCGTAAGTGTAGGGAAACACATTTGCACCTGTACCTGTGCATTCTGATGACAGGGCTGTGACAGGTCTCCTTCCCGACGTTCATCTTCCCGAATTTGCACTTCTATGTCCTTTTCCATTGCCTACACCCAAGCTGAATCACTGGGGGGTATTCATTCACCTCAAACATTTGAGTATCTTTACCAGGCAGAAAGCACTGTGGCTGGTTTATGGGTGCTAGAGATAGGAATAAGCCACCCGAGTCCCGTTTATAAGAACCTCACTAACTAAGGGCAACATAAACCCCAACTCTTCAGTGTAATGTCCACCAGAATTCTTCACCGAAGTACCTTCAGGTAGCAATCTCGCTGCTCCTCACCAAAATCACTGTCTTCATCTTCTTCATCGCTTCTCCAAGACAAAGGCTCCGGAAGCTTCTTGTCCCACTGCTGCTCAGCGAGACCAGGACTAGTATCTTCTTGGTCATCTTGCTATGCCAAAGAGACGACCAACAGGAAATAAATATGCGCAGGCACACAGACATCTGCCTGGCTGGACAGCAGACAAAGTATCCTCTCTCACTGCCCTCCCCTACTCCTGTTAGCCATCCACAGCATCCACAGAGCACCTCCCTCTCCAAACTCAGAATCACTTGGGAGAGAGCAAGGAAGGAAACAAGAAAGAGGCAGTGGGGGAAGCTACCAGACAGAGCAAATAATAATACCCCCACCTCCTCTAAATTGGTATCTACTTTCCCAGGCCGTACTTGCTGTCCTAAATCTACAAAACTTAAAATCTCAAAAGAGAAAAGCGTGTGTGTGCAAACCACAAGCACTGATATGTAAAACATCTCATCTTGGAATGAAAACTTCTGGGTATCACAGAATCAAGTCACAATGGGTTCTGGACAAGACCAGTGACACAAAAGAAACCAAAGTATTAAAAACAATCCCCAAAGACATTTACTCTCCCTATCCTTACTTTTCTTTTCATGTGGGCTTGACTATATACCAAATGTGATTACTGGCTGAAACAACTGCCTGTAACATTAGTTAAAATAATCGGGAGGAAAGAGAAGGAAGAGTGAGAACCTAAGCAAAGGCGAATAAAGCAAAGCCACCTCTCACCTCTGCCACTGTGAGAATGCCATACTGGATAAACCTTCCTACTGTCTCGTGGCAAATTTGGTAAAATGTCTGGCAGGGCTGAAAAGAAAAGGCATTTAAATATAAATGTCGCTGACTTTTCTAAAGACAGAAACACGGTACAAGGTGACTGCCAAATGCCTCCGTATCAACCCCCTCCCGCCACTGGGAAGCCTTAAGATCCCCGTTGCCCACCCTCTCGCTAAATGCCTGGTCAAAGGCAAAGCCCATGAAGAGCCCTCGTTCTGTCAGAGCACCCAGGTGCCACCACGTGCAAAGGGTGCCACCACGTGCAAAGGGTGCCCCGAGCTCAGCGTCTCCCGCAGGGGAGCAAGTCCTTATCAGGACTGCCTGTAGGGCCCTACCACCTATTTCTTTTTCTTTCTGAGACAATTTCTCTGCAAATGCTACCTCACAGTAAATACTGTACATAAAAGTGGTAGATGAGGAAAGACAATACTCAAATAGCTCAAAAATGACTCAGGAAAAGGACAAGGTCAATCCTGGGAGCTTTACCTACCCCATTCCATCCTGCTGTCCAAAGTTCATGCAAAACAGATTCCCCAACGGGACGACAATATACCACACACAAATAATGCTGCTACGGAGGAGGGCTGTACTCACAATACATGTACTCATAAATGTTCCAGGACACATTCAAATGAGTGGGAAAGAGTATTAGACTTTAAATAGAATATGAGTTCTTTTTGTTGATGATTTTGAGGAAACAGAATCTATTGCCTAATATGTATGTCTCATTGTGAATGTCTAGAAGTGCCTGAATAGAACATAAATGCTCATCAGTACTGCTGGGTCTTAGTTTTCCCATTTGTAAAATGACAAGGGCTTGCAAAGATGATTTTTAAGACTGTTTCTAGCTCTTATCTTCTGGGCATGTTAATAATTTACAAACCTCTGACCCAGTGCCTTATGTACAATAAGAGCTTAGTAACTTTGGATCTGATGGAGAACGTTGAGCCATCTGTCCCATCACGCCTCCCAGCTGCATGAAAGGTTCACTGGAGCAGTGACCCCAACAGCAAACAAAGATAGTACACAACATGTTGACCGGATGGTCACTGAGACCCAGGAGTAGAGCGTACAGCTTTAAAAACAGACCAAACAGCCTCTGAGACAAAAACACAAAGGTGGCTCGTGTTTTCACAAAAATGCTCGAGAAAAAGAACAGGCAACACGAAGGACTGTTCACTTACAAGAGCTATGGTGCCTTCATTAGAGAGCAGATAGCACAGGCTGGCGGCCTTCCGCACGAGCTGCTCCTGGCTGATCAAGTTAGGGGACGTTCCCGCAGACCCTCCGGAGCCCCTCTTGTGCAGAACCGCATAAAGGCTGCAGGCTTAAGGAAAGAGATGCGTCAATGAAGCCAACAGCCTTACAGCTCCAAGAATTTCCATAAATCCCTTCAGGATCCAGGGCTCATGATTCCATGGGATCCCAACTCCATCAAACACGTTCCTCAGGCACTTCCGACCCTCCTGCTCTCCTTCTCCTCTGCCCCCTCTTGATCGCAACTGAGCGCCCTACACTCATTTTACTGCTACGTGTAGTGCTGTCTCAGTCACGTTTCCAGCTCCTGAGAGCAAAACATGTTCCCTCTCCTCCTCAGTAATAAGTATACTATGCAAACAGTAATTCAGTAACTATTTGCTGATAAATGTATGAATAAGCTATAGTGATCGAGATTCTATTTTTATTTGAAAACTGAAAATACAGCAACACATTCCCTTAAACAAGGGGCTACCATCCAAATCAACACCACTCCGTGCTTTAGGCCCTTTTCCTGCCCATGAGGGTACCCCGGGGCAGGCCATACCTATGATGGCCTCCATGATGAAGACGTGGAGTACCCCGTTGCTGTAGAAGTTGAGTTCAAAGACTGATGGGACAGTTGTGCTAGGAGTAATAAAAAACTCATCGTTCCTGCTGGTGTGAGTGATCGTGACACAATTTCCCAGCAGCTGGATGGCGTGCATAACTACGTCTTCGGAGTTTCCTGAGAACCCCAGGTCAAAATCTCGAGCCAGGACTTCCTCCTTCATCACAAAGAAGTCCTCCACTAATGTGGAGAGATCAATTCCCTAGAGAAACAGACAGAAATGGTCTCACGACAGTGGAAAACCTACGTCCCAGAAGGCCATGAGGCCATTCCGAGGAGTTTTCTCCTTGCCTTGGCTTTCCTGCAGCCTGCTGTTGGCACATACAGGAAAAGGGCCAGAATACCAGTGCATAGGTGGTCAGAAAACTGGTGAAAAGGCCAGTCCTCCAGAAAGCCAAGATATTCACATCCAGAGAACACTCTGGCCACCACACGTGATAGGAGCATATAAGGTGACAAAGGGAAGCAGCAGCCATCTAAAAGTAAGAAGTGCTTATTTCTTAGTAGTAATTTCCCTCATTTTAAATATTTATCTGACAACTACTTATTTGGTGCATATGTACACATACACACACACACACACACACACACACACACACACACACACACAGGCACTATGTTTGGTGTTGAGAAATGACTGTGAATAGGACAGACACACTCTCCCGTCACAGGGCTTAGACAGACCCATTAAGGGAAGATGGTCCTAAATACAAATCAAATAGCTTGGAAACCGTCAGCTGTCAGAACACTTACTGCACATCAACGCGATATGCCTTATTTACGTGAACTGTATTACTCAAGGCATGTCTTACTGCCACATATATCATGCAGTCTCTGAGGTTTCTTTTCACATGGACTTTCTCCATCAGAGTTGTAAGCTCCTGTGGGCAGGCTGCTTAGCTTATTTTACTGTGTAGCTCACGAGCACAAGCCGGAACTGGGCCAGACTTATTAGCGAGCGAGTATCTGGACAGCTGCCCAAGCCTTCTCGTGCTTTCTCAACTCCAGTAACACTGCAGACATACCTGCCTGTGTCTGTAGAGGAGCAGGCAGGCCACGATGTGTGTTGACATAATGGCACAGGACTTGCTAGCAGCTGGAAGGCAAACACAAAGCTTTAGGTTCCCTTCTCTTTTAATATAGCTGGAAGTTTCTAAAAGTACCTAAATCTTTTATTTATTTTCAAAGAGAGAGAGAGAGAAAGAGTATGAGCGAGCAGGGGAGGGGCAGAGAGAGAGAGGGAGAGAAGGAATCCCAAGCAGGCTCTGCACTGTCAGCATGGAGCCTGACACGGGGCTCGATCCCACAAACCATGAGATCATGACCCGAGCTGTAATCAACTTAACCAACTAAGCCACCCCGGTGCCCCTCAAAGTACCTAAACCTCGAACAGGAGTGTTTAAAACTCTAAATACCTCCACATCTACCACATTTCCCGGAACTATGATTTACTGAAGGGAAATTACAACATTATACCATGTTCTGGGCCCACAGAACCTCACTAGAGATCACTATTATAACAGAAACTAGCCTAAGATGGCTCCACCTTCCAAACAGGCCAGTGGAACTTTGTTACTGAATGACTGAGAGACACCTTTAGGGAAATACCAAGACCCAAATTATACGCCTGTTGTGGTGCTTCTATGGGGCATCACACTTGCGTGTTTCTGGACTTGTTCCCAGCTGCAGTCCACGAGAATTGTGCCTCCTGCTCTCCTGGTGCAGGCAGATTCACCATCACAGTAAAAGAAAGGTGTAGTGGGAGAAGAGGGTAGTAGGCCTGAAGTCAGAAAATTTGGGCTCAAATCCTAATTCCTACACTAATTTCATAACTTGGGGGAAATTGCTTCCACCCCCATGCCACAAGTTCCGCACTGCTAAGATGAAATGTGCCGCGTGCACTGGACTGAGGGTACATGATCAACCTTCCAGGTCAGAGGGAGGGAGGGAGAGGACAGAAGTGTATCTGAGAGTTACTATGGCCCCTAACCCAGTACTCTGAGTTCGTAGAAAATTATCATCATATAAGTCAAATAAGTATCTATGGAATATTCCGAAATAAACACACCGCTTGTGAACATTCTGAGATAACGAATTCATGAATACTCCACTCACAGTGTTATCTCCAGTGTTTGAAAAACAACGTACCAAGTACCATATTTATTGCCATTAAAAAGAATATTTGTCAAGAGTTTTTTAAAAACATAAATATGTGTGTTACAACTGGAAAACAGCACTATATAAACCTGTAAAAAATACTTTTAAAGACCAGATGGCAACATCCCTGGTTATCTGGGCAGTGGGTTTTATCTTTATCTCCCAACTTCCCAACATTACGCACGTATTATTTTGAGCACACGGAACTTAAGCAGGAGAGAGACACAGACGGGAGCTTAAGAAAGGAGACTCCGCCCTCGTGTGAAGCAGGAGGGCAGGAGCGAGGCTGGGCGAGGAAGCCCCCACGGTGGCGCCACCAGGAGGGGGTGAGAGTCTGGCCTGACTCGCGGTGAGGCTCGGGGAAGGGCAGGGACAGCCCACCTGGGCTGTGCACTAAGGGACCACAGCACTGCCTGCCACAGGACGGCCAAGCAGATTCTACAACATGACACACGTTGCCACTTGGGGCTTAGAGGAGGCTGATTCTGTACCCCCACTCTCTCTACCCCGGCTCACTCCCACTTGAATTATTTGTGCACAACTATGCCACCAGGAGCAGCACAAGCTCGTACAGAACTGCTAATTATTCAGTTTGTATTCCCCACAGCGAAAACAAAGCTTTACACATACATAATGGCCCCTCGATATCTGCTGGGTGAAAATAAGCATGGGGTCAGCAGGCAAAGGGACACGCGACTGTAAAACTAGATGCCATACTGCTAGTTAGTTCAAACAAACAAGTTCGTGAGCAAAAGAGGCAACAGATCATCCTGACGGTACTACTTTTTAGAAAGCAGAAGACCTACCACATGAGCACCTAATTACCAGGCACTGTGCGTGAGGTTTTCCTCAATTCGTTCAGATGCCCACAGCATCCCCTTTCTAATAACTTGCCATCACCACCCCTGTAGCGGGTGATGCCACCAGAGGTACAGCCTGACTACAGCGGTCTCCAAAACCAGTGTGGTCTGCCCTGCATGTGCTGAGTCTGCAGGGCAGGATTATAAAGAGTCTGGTGTTGGACTTACTGAAGAGGATGTGCTCGGCCAGATTGGCAATTAATCTTCTTCGGAAGGATTCACCTGTTGCATTTCTGGGCTCGGTAACAGATGTGTCTGCACCTTCATCAGCAGCATCACTGGGTCTGAAAAGATTTTTTTTTTTAATTAGACTCTACAACCACACTCTTTTATAAGCAAACTATCTAGAACTAAGGCGTAAATGTATCAGACACTTCCAACCACTACACCGTCTACATTTAAACCACCAACAGATTATTTCTATGCATTGTCTTCCTCCATAATATACTTTATTGGGTTTAACACACTCTCCTGACCAAAAGACTTTTACTGAGTTAGGACTAGTCTATTGGTACATCACCCCCAAAACCCACTGGCTGGTCAAAAAAACTGCATAAAGCAAGGTATCTCATTTTATTATCATTTTTTTTTTTTTTTTTTTTTTTTTTTGAGAGAGAGAAAGAGCACAAGTTGGGGAGGGGGAGGAAGAATTCCAAGCAGGCTCCGTACTGAGCACAGAGCCTCATGCGGGCTTCATCCCATGATCATGTGAGATCATGACCTGGGCCAAAATCAAGAGTCAGACGCTTAACTGACTGGGCCACCCAGGTGCACTGATACCTCATTTTATTTTTGATTTTTTTTTAATCTTTTAAAAATGTTTATTTATTTTGATAGAGAGCGAGAGAGCGTGTGCACACAAGTGGGGGAGGTAGGGAGAGAGAGAGAGAATCTCAAGCAGGCTGCATGCTATCAGAGCAGATCCCAACGCGGGGCTCAATCTCACAGACCATGAGATCGTGACCCAAGCCGAAATCAAGAGTCTGCTGCTTAACCGACTAAGCCACCTAGGTGCCCCCCGATACCTCATTTTGAAACATTTCTAAAATTTCAACACTTGAACACATTAAGGGAAGGGCTTAATATTTAATTTCTCTAAGTTACAATTCAATTTGAGTTCTGGAAAACTGACATAGGAAAACTCTTTCATACTCTGCACTAACAATATACATAACCTAAGCTACTACCAAAAGGAATTCAGTTCCCACATTCAAAAGCATAAATCAAATAAGAACTCTTACCCGATTCATACACTCAAAAAGATTTTATAAGGCAAATAATCAGAAACCTCCAGACTAATATGAAAACCCATCACTTCACTATCCTTTATCAAACCAAGAGAAAAGTTCCTCAAAGTGAGGAAGTGAAAACGAGAACATGCACATTCTTCAGAAAAGTAACCTATTTTTCTATGCCGTGGAGGGAACAATAGATACTTGTTGGTTTCGTTAGTATACAACATTTCCACAAATCTTACCTTGGAGGAAGGATGGCTGGTAGCAATGCCTGCTCCAGGGAGAGTGGAGCAGATGCGGGTTTCTGACTCTGGCTTTCTAAATATTCCTGGAGCCGTGGGGGAATACAACACAATCATTAACTCTCATTGTCTTGCTTACATAAACATACATAAAATACAATTTGCTCTTCAAAAAGTAAAAAGGGAATAGTTTATAAAATGAGCCACGCTACAGGGCAGAAGTACCACACTCAAGGACCTTCAGAAGCGCGGACTCACCCCAGAATGCTGGCAAGTGCAAAACCGAAAGACTGATGATAGAAAGGATGGGACAGTGATGCTTAAGCTCAATTATTTAAAAGTTAAAGGAATGAGAAAGAATGAAATATGGCCTTTTGTAGCAACGTGGATGGAACTGGAGAGTGTCATGCTAAGTGAAATAAGTCATACAGAGAAAGACAGATAGATACCATATGTGTTCACTCTTATGTGGATCCTGAGAAACTTAACAGAAGACCATGGGGGAGGGGAAAAGAAAAAAAAAAAAAAAAAAAAAAAAAGAGGGAGAGAGCCAAACCATAAGAGACTCTTAAAAACTGAGAACAAACTGAGGGTTGATGGGGGGGGTGGGGGAGGGGTGGGTGATGGGCATGGAGAAGGGTACCTGTTGGGATGAGCACTGGGCGTTGTATGGAAACCAATTTGACAATAAATTTCATATTAAAAAAATAAAAATAAATAAAAGTTAAAGGAAAACTCATAACTTTTCTCACATCTACACGAAATTATTTGACATTCCCAATTATTACTATTAGTGATAATCAACACAACCATGCTTTTTAAAGGAAATCTGACAACCTGAGGGTTACGTAATAGTCAAAAGAACCTCCATCCAAAAGCAAATCCTAACAATACAGGGAAGATGTGCAATGGTTTTGAAAAAGACAAAATGGTAAGAAATGGCAAGGCTCCTAGAAGGTGAAAGCGTGTAAGGCCAGGAAGCGTCCAGCCCGGCAGTTAGAGTCTTTAAAGTAAAGGTATGAAAAAGGAAAAAGCAGGACTTCTGCTCCTCACCCCTGGGCTCCCAATTTCCATACTCATCCTTCTCCTTCTTTACCAACTTGAAAATCTTAGGAATTTAAAACTGCCAGGA
This sequence comes from Puma concolor, assembly GCF_028749965.1. Classification (NCBI taxonomy): domain Eukaryota; kingdom Metazoa; phylum Chordata; class Mammalia; order Carnivora; family Felidae; genus Puma; species Puma concolor. Next base: position 70,363,655 of record NC_141677.1, read on the forward strand.
TCCCAGGGACCCACAGCCCCAGGCTCCTCCATAAGAACAGCACTATCCCTTTGAATGTGTGGGTGTGAGATTCCACTCAGTAGAACAGAACATCATCCTGGACTGTCAACTGTACCCTACTTTAGGGGCTAGGTTTTGAAATTTTTCCATAAAGGCGATTTTAGAACATAATATAAAATAGCAACATATATTATGAAGCAACCTGCAAAATTCCCGCGAACTAAAAAAAATAATAAATACGGACCCCGCTATTTCCCAAAGACAGACATTTAGTATCATGCCACAGGCATACTTTGGTGGGATAATTTAGGAAATGCCATTCTTGACATAGTCCTCATTTTACAAGAGAAGAAACTGAGGTCACACAGAGGAGGCAACAGAGGCAGGGGCAGAGGCCACATCTTCTGACTCGGAGCTACGCCAAGGCTTTAACAGAGCCTCATTCCAACACTCACCTTTAAGGAAAATGGTTGTGCAAAATCCACTCTGACACATCCGTAGTTTTTTCGTAACATTCTGATAACGCCTCTAGCTACGCTCCAAAGGCTCTCGTTCTTCTTAGGTTTTCCCTAAATTCCAATTTTCAAAAGAATAGTGTGGATAAGAGATAAAGCTAACAGGTATTCTGCTATACAAAAACTACCAGTTATTTTTATGGAAACTGGAGGTTTGTATTGAAAAGGACAACACTGAATAAAGAGGGAAAGTACGTATTCATTGACTGAGACCTGTCAGAAAATGGTCAGCATGCAAGATGCTATAAGATGTAATCCTTTCATTAGGGGAGGCAGTTTGGTCAACGAAAAACAGAACACTTAACGCTAATTCATTTAGTACACTTCACACCATTCACAAAAACACCACTACAAACTATGGTGCTGGCACAAAAATAAAAACATAGATCAATGGAACAGAGTACAAAGTCCAGAAATAAACCCACAATTATATGGTCAATTAATCTTTGACAAAGGAGGAAAGAATATGCAATAGGAAAAAGACAGCCTCTTCAACAAACGGCGTTGGGAAAACTGGACAGCAGCAAGCAAAGAATGAAAAACGGACCACATTCTTTCACCACACACAAAAATAAACTTGAAATTGATTAAAGACCTAAATGTGAGACCTGAAACCATAAAAATCCCTGAAGAGAGCACAAGTAGTAATTTCTCTGACATCAGCCATAGCAACATTTTTCTAGATAGGTCTCCTGAGGCGAGGACAAAAAAGCAAAAATAAACTATTGGGACTACATCAAAATAAAAAGTTTTTGCATAACAAAAGAAACATTTAACAAAACTAAAAGACGTCCTACTGAATGGGAGAAGATATTTGCGAACAAAATATGTGAAAAAGGTTAGTGTTAAAATATACAAAGAAGTGATACAACTTAACACCAGAAAAAACAAATAATCCAATTAAAAAATGGGCAGAAGACATGAACAGAGAAGTCTCCAAAGAAGACTTACAGATGGCCAATACATGAAAAAATGCTGAACATCACTCATCATCAGGGAAATGCAAATCAAAACTACAATGAGATATCACCTCACATCTGTCAGAATGGCTAAAATCAAAAACACAAGAAATAACAAGTGTTGGCAACGATGTGGAGAAAAAGAATCCCTCTCGTGCACTGCTGGTGGGAATGCAAACTGGTGCAGCCACTGTGGCAAACGGTATGGAGGTTCCTCAAAAAGTCAAAAACAGAACTACCCTATGATCCAGGAATCGCACTACTGGGTATTTACCCAAAAATCAAAAAAAAAAAAAAAAAAAAAGGCTTTAAAGGGATACACGCACCCCTATTTTATTGCAGTATTTACAACAGCGAAATTATGGAAGGAGCCCAAGTGTCCATTGACAGATGAATGGATACAGATGTGGTGCATACATACACAATGGAATATTACTCGGCCACAAAAAGTATGAAATCTTGCCATTTGCGGCGACAGAGAGAGAACTAGAGAGTATAATGCTGAGCAAAATAAACCCACTCAGAGAAACACAAATACCATATGATTTCACTTATATGTGGAATTCAAGAAACAAAACAAATAGCAAAGGAAAAGAGAGAGAAACCAAGAAACAGACTCAAAACTATAGAGAACAAACAGATGGATACCAGAGGGGGTAACCTGGTAACCTGGGGGTGTAGGAAACAGGTGAAGGGGGTGAAGACTGCACTTGCAATGAGCACTGAGTAATGTAGAGAATTGTTGAGTCACTATCTTGTACACCTGAAACTAACATAACACTGTGTAGCTGTACTGGAACTAAAATTTAAAGCTTAAAAAAGAAAAAAAAAATACCACTGCAAATCAACGAAAGATAAAACTGGTGCAACAGGAAGGAGAACGGTTTGCAGTTCTGAGAAAAATAAGATGTCAAAGAAGCCACTTAATATGAAATCTGATGATGACCAGCGTCCAAATATCTAACATTAGGCAACTGAACACCAAATCCAGCCCCACGGTGGCCTTTAACCCTATTATTCATTTAGTAACATTTCCTGAACATTAATTTACATAAGGCACAATGACAGGCATATAAGGGACACAGGACTCTGATATGGCCTCATGAGACAGGGTGAGTGGTGCACACCTTCAAGACAGACAAATATACACAAGGAGGGGTCTCCTAAGAGAAACTCAGGTAACAGTTCAGCTCATCACTTCATTCGTAAAGCCTCTAATTATCTAGCGTCCTTCAGCTTCTGGCATGCTTCCACACTAAACAAGAGCAAAACAAAATCTCTCTGGAACTCTCACAATGCAGGTAGGAATGGGAAGTTGGTAAGAGCACTCCCGAAAACTCAGTATCTACTAAAGCTGAACATATGTATACTTTATGACCCAACCATTTCCACTCCTAGGTACATACCTAACAAAATGCATACCTGTGTTCATCAAGAGAAATATACAAGATTGACCATAGTCAAAAAACTAGAAACCAAACTGTTTTCAACTGAATAAACCATAGTACACGCATACACTGGAATACTACATGACTATGAGAATGAACACACTCTAACTATATGCAGCATGGATGAATCCCACCAACACCTACTTGAGCAAGGAAAACCAGAAGACCACACACTACACAATTTCATTTAGGTAAGAGTCCAAAAATAGGCAAAACCAATCTATTCTGTAAGAAGTCAAGATAAACAGTTACCCTTGAGGGGACAGTGAAGAAAGGGGCACAAGGGGGGCTCCTAGGGGCTAATAATATTGTCCCTTGCTGTGCGTGATTCCTCGGGCATGTTCACTTTGGGATAGGATAATTCAAGCTACAGGCTTATGATCCGTGCATTCTTCTGCAACTTACTATACTCACTTCAATAAAAGTTTACTAAGAAGTTACTGCCACCTACCAAGTTAATTTATTCTAAATTGCTTTATCAACATGATCTCAGCATTTCGTCAGGCTGAACTTACAATTTATACACAAACTACAACCCCGGGGAAAACGACATATATATAACCCTCCAGGCAGAGATGGCAACATGGGGCCAAGTGTTCTCCCATTTCCCGATCCCAATCCCACGATCGAGGCCAGCACTGAAGAATCTAGCCACACCACTCCCTCCGAGAGCAGGGAAGCGCCACATTAGCACTACCCATCAGGCGGGCACAAAAGATGAAAACTACTCACCATGCCCATTCTACATGTATCCTGTTTTAAACAGTACCAGAAACCCTCCTAATTCCAAAAGCACTTCTCTAAAAGCAAAAGACTTGAAAGTGAAGAAGACTTTTGGGTGGGCAATCCTCTTACCAGTTGTTCGCCATTGTAGTGACCTTCAATGATGCGATCATAGGAGATTCCAACAGGTATGATCAAGATGTCTGGGATGGTATTGGTAGACAGCGTATCAACCACAACTGACAAAAGTCCTGCCCGAGCACAGGAGGTTTTCCCACTCCTAGAGCGTGTGCCTTCCAGAAAAATCTCTAAGAATTGCTGCTGTCGAAGTAGTTCAACTATATGCTGGAACAGAAGGAGAATGTAAACATGAAATCAAGCCCGCTCCACTTAGAACAAGCTCAGCCAAGTTAAATCTTCCAACAAATGAAAACCTAGAACTTCACTACTGACAAAGTGTTTTATACTCATGTAAATAATAGCAAGTCAGCTCCTCCAAGCTCTATTTTGGTGATTACAAAAATAATCATCAAACCCATACCCAAACAATACCACTCAAATAATTACACAGACAACATTCTTTTTTTTTTTTTTTTTTAAATCTCAATCAAGTCACTTTTTCTTCTACTGTGGAATAACGACTATAACTGCTTTAAGGACACTGAGACAGCATACATACCCCGTGGAGCAAAGCTCTATAGAGAATATCCTTCCTCCCATCTGGTGTTTCATCTAGCCTTCGTCGGATGAAAAAGCCCCCAAGCTTATGGATCAAGGTACTAGATATTGAAGAATGCGTTAGTTATATAGAAAAATATACGAATACTTAAATTCCAACTTACTTCACAACATACACCATATGAATATAAACCATGTGTCGTTTGAGCTGCTGATATTTTTCCACTTTCCATATTACTGATGTTTCAGTCGCTTACATCATTCATCAGCCTTCAGAACATCACTTTGTGTACTGAAGCCCTATTAATGTCTGTTCACAACCAAAAGAAGTCTGTACGATATCCCTGCAAAGGTGGTGTTACAGATTTTAAGAGGATTATGAAATACTGCTAAATTTTAAAACCCTGTCAAGGGTCTCAGGGCACCAACCATTAGACATCCTGAAATGTGGTTCTGGCACATGAACTACAAAATGAATATGAGGTTACAAAAGCTCCTATGGGGACATTTTTTCAAGAAAGTACTGCTTAGAGAGTATCTCTGTGAGTCCATGATAATTTTATCAAACCCAAACCAAGCATAACCAATTTTCCAAAACGTGAAACAAGAATGTGCTTCATGTACACTTACACAGGGATAAAGCGATTCTTTTCTCAATCCCTTGTTTCTTTCTACAACATTGATGGATTTTTATATTACGATGAAATTTTATAATATGCAAGTCAACCTTTCCAAACACAGAGCCTCTTCCTAATTCTTCTCTAATAGAGTGATATTAAAATAGCAATATCAACACATATTTCCAGTATCTTCTGTAGTCAGGACAAGGAGGCAACAGTAAGATGTCCCCAGAGCTAAATATCACTCTCTGAGAACAAGACTGCAGAGAAGTTCATAGAGAATGTGAGATGAGCCACCCACGGAACAACCCGCCCCAGAAAGTGACTTGTAAATGTATAGGTTGGCATGTAACAAAAGAAAGCTGCGAATCAACAGGTAAGGTCACTGACTGGCTGTCACGTATGAAGGAAAGACGAGCTAAGCAACGACTGGTATAGAGTTCATGAAAAGAAAAGCTGGATTATGCGAAATTATCAATTTTTAACATGCATTTCCATGGGATCCTTCCAGGAGCACTTCCAAGCTGAGAACCTGGAGGGAATGATTACAGGAGTTATTCTCATTGTAGGAAAGGCAAACTGTACAGGGCAGGGCCTCCTAGAGCCCGAAGGGAACACTCCTCTTGGCTCTAAATCTATGCCTGCCAACAACTTTCTGATGACACTCTTCCCCTCCAGTGGGCTTCATGCCCAGTGCGAAGCCCAACATGGGGCTTGAACTCACAACCCTAAGATCAAGACCTGAGCTGAGATCAAGAGTTGGACGCTTAACTGACTGAGCTGCCCAGACACCCCAACTTTCTGATGACTTTCTAATGCAACTTCCCAGGTTCCTCAATACTGGGAAGAGGTGCGCAGAAGAGTAAACAGATGTTCTAGTCCCTAGAGAAGCATGTCTGCCCCGTACGGGTATATCACATTGTATTAGAGCTATTTGTCTACATTCCCCAGTAGATTATGAGCAATTTGAAGGAAAGGACACAGCACTTCTTCACTCTTGTCTAAAGTATAGCTGAGTAAGAATCAGCTGACTGAATGAATGAATGGCTCCGCTCAACCATTCACATGAGTCTGGTTAGCCACAGAACTCTGAGCCCAGCAATTAGGAAGGAGCTCCTTGGACTGTGAGGCTGAGGAAAGGGAGAGGACTGCCACTTTGTGAGACCCTGTGTGCACAACCCACAAGCCCACTTCCCTTCCTGTTACTGTAAGTCCATCCTCCTCATACTCCCTACTGCTTGCTCAGAGCTGACCTCAGGGATGCTCTATGCTTTGACATTTGAGCCATCAATATCCCAAACCAACTAAACCTACTCCTTGTTCATTCCCCATTGGTGCTCAGCTCCACTATGTACCTAGTACCCTGGCGGTAAAGATCAAGGAGTGTCCCTCCCTCATCAACCCCTCTCCCACTCTGGACTAGCATTTGGTCTTATAAATTCACCTTACTAAATACTTTTCAAATCTATGCCCTCCTCATCAAGAGCACCACTACAAATTTTAATCTAAGCCTTCGTTATCTTTTGCCTGAACTCTTACAATACAGTCAGAATGGTTCTAACTCCCTCTAATCGAGAGTGACTTTTCAAAATGCAAATCTGACCACTTCTCAACTACAGGATACACTCTAAACTCTCGGCTTAAAAATTGTTCTGACCCAGCTCTCACTCCCTACGCAATGGCCACCTCTGGCCTCTGACCCTTCCCACCATATCCTGCACTCTAACCCTAACCCTATTGAACTGTCTGCCGCTTCCTAACCGTACCACACACTTGAAACTTTCTGCATCTTCACATGCTATTTCCTCTGAACGGAACCCACCGCATCCTCTGAAAACTTCTAAAATACACCTTTTGCGTCATGCTGAAATCATTACATGTTTCTAGTGTTACTAAATTACGAGGTCAAAGTTAACAGGTGTGGTTCTTCTCACCTACTTTGTACCAACACCACCGTCCACCCCCACCCCCATCTTCCCTACTGCCAACCCTGATACAGTAATTTGCTATGTGGTCTAATTGCCTTTCAGCCATTTGATAAATATTGCCCATGAAGTTGAGGTATTCACAGTTCACCAAGCATTCCATACAGAACACAGGAAGAACGGTGATAGTCTTATAGCTTTTTTGTACTTTTCAACTTTTCCACAATAAATTTTTATAATGAAAGTAAAGCAGCTCATGTCATCTTTACAGTAACGTGGTTCAAACCATAAAAGGAAAAAAAGAAAAATGTAAAATACAATCTTTTCCATACCTTACATTTCAAAACAAGCTGATCTTACCTGAAGATGGGAATGTTGAGATTGTTGCCGGAAGCGATGTATGGCGCCTTGATGTTATGGCAGAAGAGAATGAACGTGAGCAGCAGATAATCAATGTGTGATCTGTGAACTGGTAGAAACAGAAGTGGCAAATTCATCTAGTAAAAGAAAAAAATGCCAAAGTTCAAACTCAAACGCGAACTTGGATCACACTCTGCAACTTCATATTTGGTCAGAATCACTCAAACACAGGCTGATCAATGACTCGTTCTTGAAAAACATTTTCCGGTAACATGAACGTCTTGCATTGTAATACCTCCGCAGCTGAAAACCACCAGAGCCACAATAAAAAGGAGCTGGGGAAGGAGAAGCACAATGGAGAGTTCAAGTGGACTCTCTCTGTCTTCTGAGAGGCAGCCCTGATTATGTTTAAAAAAAAAAAAAAAAGAAAAAAGGCAAAGGGTTGAGGGGCAAGCCTGGTTTGGCTTGAAATCACAGGCGATCATTTACCAGCCATGACTGGGAAATCTTAATCTGTCTGTGCTTTATATTTCCTCATTTATAAATAGGGATTATTCCACCTGCTCTTTGAGTTGTTGCAAAGCAACCCACCCAAGGAATCCTGCACAGCTGGCAGGTCCCCCCCTTCACCCACCTCTCAGCCCCTCACCAAATGCCACTGTGGTACATCTCTCAGGGGGGGCATCTGCTGAATGGGCAGGAATGCACACAGCACACAAAAGAACATTTCCATACAGAAGAGCTCTAACATCATCCACAAACATGGGGAAAATGGAATGACAGATCACAGAAACTCTTGCCTCAGTTGCAGCTTTAACCATCTCAAGTTGGCCTTTGTGAATTTGAATATTCCAAAAGAAGCTGTTGAACAGTTTGAGCAACACCCATCCCGTCAGTCTAAGGGGGAGGGGGGAGAGAAGAAAAGGAATTTAAATGCATATACATACATTTATATAGACGTTGACTTTTATCTATTCAAGTTTCTGAACCTACAACCTAAAAGTGCTTTCAAGTGACTTAGTGTCTGTATCTGCATCTGAACTTTTACATAGACTCATAGATACAGATTACTTATTACAGACTAAAATCTTCCATTTTTATTTATTACAGACTAAAATCTTCATTTCACTCAAACAGCAGACTTTACACATCAGAAGCAAATGATCAAATGAACATTTAGGTGAGCAGAATGCCATATAAAACCACTCCCTTTAAGATATGGGTGTGTGAACCCTGGCTCACAAGTCTAGAGAGAGGTCAGCAGTAATTCAGTGGCTGTTATTAGTTAACAAAGATTAAGGAACCTTAAAATCTACCACAGTGCTACTTCCCACATAATTTGAATACAAATATAAAAATAAAAAGGAGTTAGTTTTCCCATCAGATTATGTCCAATTTCTTTTGGACCAAAACCACTGTGCTAGGAAAGCCCAATGATTCAGTCCCTGTTTGCTCAAAACAGCTCTCATTGAAAGCTTTTTGCTTTGCCTTTTAATACCTGATCATCGTTGGTGAGACAGTGGCAACCATTTCTTGAAGGATCCTTTTGGCTTTCTTTTTCACTTTATTGATGGCTTTTGACTGCTGCTGGGCAGAACCATCAGGATTTAATTCAGCAGCCACTTCTGCAATTGCCTCCTGTACTCTGAATTGAAAGCAGAAAGACAATGTAACTGTTTCTATGTGACATCCTGCATTCAGTATTTTCTAAATCATAGATATAAATCACAAATAAGCTCAAGTTAGATGTGTTTTGTTTGGCTGCCTACTGAATATTAGGAATATTATATTCCTGAATCAATGAATCCCTGAGGAATCTGGAAGGCAGATTTAAGAATTTAACTCAGGGGCGCCTGGGTGGCGCAGTCGGTTAAGCGTCCGACTTCAGCCAGGTCACGATCTCGCGGTCCGGGAGTTCGAGCCCCGCGTCAGGCTCTGGGCTGATGGCTCAGAGCCTGGAGCCTGTTTCCGATTCTGTGTCTCCCTCTCTCTCTGCCCTTTCCCCGTTCATGCTCTGTCTCTCTCTGTCCCAAAAATAAATAAACGTTGAAAAAAAAAAAATTTTTTTTTAAAAATTAAAAAAAAAAAAAAAAAAAGAATTTAACTCAAATTCAATGGGTAACAACGACATCAATTGAAACGTTCCAGATATGCTGTGAGGGACACAAAGTTGCACTCTAACAGAGGGGAGAGAAAGAAAGGTTATCCCTTTAGGCATATAGTTCAGAGGTATCCAAAGCTCACTGCCAAAGTAACATGAGATTTTTCTTTTGAAGATCTAATTTATTACTCATTTATACTGTGACTTTATTAGAACTATATGTAAAACTCTCTAGGAGGGATCAAAGAGGGGCATAGATATTTACAAGCGTTTTCCATTTTAAACCAGTAATGTAAGAAAGGCGCTGCTCAAGATTAAAACAACACACAACAATAAACAGTGAAGTTAAGAGAGAAGATTTAATCCAGTTTGGTAAATCTTCCACGTGACTTGGGGAAGAACATACGAGATTAAACCTCCTTAAATCACTTTTAATATTCTAGTTACTAGACAAAACACCTGGGTGGGATAAAACATACTTGGAGGTTTTTACCTAGAAAATAGAATATATAGTAACCCAAAGGAGTTTCAAATTAATTCCTTTTTCTCCCACTGTTGCTACTGATTTTAGACCAGCACGGAGCAAAGCTCCACATAGCCCCATAACTCGTCAATACAAAAGACCAATTCCACAGGACACTGATGCCTTTAATACCTTTATTTCAATCTGGCCAGGAATGTTTTTACAAGTAATTGACAAGATAATTAAATCTCCATTATCAACTATTTACTCATTCATTCAATAAATACTTACTGAGTACCTACCATGGGCCACCACAGGTTCAGGTCTAGCCACACTACAGGATCTGCATTTCTTTTATTTTTTTTAAATTTTTTTAATGTTTATTTATTTTTGAGACAGGGAGAAACAGAGCATGAACGGGGGAGGGTCAGAGAGAGGGAGAAACAGAATCTGAAGCAGGCTCCAGGCTCTGAGCTGTCAGCACAGAGCCCGATGCAGGGCTCGAACTCACAAACCGTGAGATCATGACCTGAGCCGAAGTCAGACGCTTAACCCTCTGAGCCACCCAGGCGCCCCCAGATCTACATTTCTAAGCAGTCTTTTCAAACCACTGTAGTCTCTGGCTCCCCAAATCAAGGTAGATGTCCACCACAGGCCACACCAATGAGGCAGAGTAGAGACTGATCTTCATGCAAACTCCCATATTCTAATGCCTAAACTTGAGAATGACTTCTTTCCCTGTTCGATCTGATTTCAAGCCAGTCTCTGCTATTTTCTAAGCAAGTTCCTCTGAGAGCAAGGACAGAACCTTATTCTCTTAAAATTTCTAGTAATGATTTTCTAGTACAAGAATTTGTGCCTACATCCTCAAAAATTATTTGACAGAAATATCAAACATGCTTCTCTTTTGGTTATAAAATAGGAAACACAAGGGGCACCTGGGTGGCTCAGTCGGTTAAGCACCTGACTTCGGCTCAGGTCATGGTCTCATGGTTCATGAGTTTGAGCCCAGCATCGGGCTCTGTGCAGACAGCTCCGAGCCTGGAGCCTGCTTCCGATTCTGGGTCTCCGTCTCTCTCTGCCCCACCCCCACGTGCACTCTGTGTCTCTCTCTCTCTCTCTCTCAAAAATAAATAAACATTAAAAAAATTTTTTATGAAGTAGCAAGTTTAAAAAACAAGTAACAAATAAAACAGGAAAACACAAGGTCCCAAACATTTATATTACAGAAAACAGAGAACTGGAAATATGTGCATCTCTGAATTCCAACTCTCCTTTCATATATTAGAAACCCATTCATTCAATCGTTAATGCATAAAACAAGACTGCTGTTCCCACATGGCACTGCTCACCAAAACCATCTCTTCTCCTGCCTTTCCTTGCTTTCCTTTGGAGTTTAATATCTGACATTTGGAAATGGAAACCCCTCCTGAGACAGAGTCCCAGAGTCCCAAGGTTAATAAAGGCAATACTGCCCTGCCCCACCTTCCTTCCCTGTCTCTTCCTTTTACAACAGCGTCCCCACCCTTACCTACTGCTGTTCAGGACATTTTCCGTCACGTTGGCGGCAAACATGCCTGTATGGACATCTCGCTCTTGAACAAAAAGCACATAAGAAAGACGTCTTGCAAGCCATCCTCGATGCCTGCAACGTGAAAGGGAAAAAAAAAAAAAAAAAAAAAGACTTAGGAACACCTAAAATGAACTGCTTAAATTATACAGCTGTTTCCCTGATGTAGAAACAAAGCCTCATTTCATCTATTCCTGCTATCTGGTATTATCCTATAGCAAATTCTCCTTGGCAGTTCAAGATGATCCGTGGCAATTCCACTCACAATTTCTTTCATGTACTCTCAACTAAAATTTAAACTTGGAATTTGAGTACTAAAATGCCTGAATAGTGTACTCTGCAAATAATAAACCAAATCGGCTGTGGGCTATAAAGAGATAATTTGGAAGTCTTTTCCTACCATAAAGGGCTTTTTTGTTATTACAGTAATTCTTCTAAGATAATCGCTAACTCTCAAATTGAGTGGACAAGGCGAATTAGTCAAGGGAAGTCAAGGATAACTAAAGTATGGCCTGAACACCTATATACAGGGCTCATGAGGCCAGAAGTTTTGCCTTTTTCTTCCCCCACATTTGACATTTCTAAGGGATAGGACATATGCACACCAATGTTGGTGGCTATGTGTTATTTATATGGGGGCTTGGGGACAGAGAACTCAGAAAAAGGTTAGAAACCTTCATACGCAATATTTTGAAACCATGTGTAATGATTGTGTAATGCCTCATTATCATTTACCCCTTAAGGACATTCAAATGGCCAGATTTCAGATATAAATTCATGAACTCTGAAAAGCCTTCAGTTGAAGAAATTTGAGGAAGAACTATGGAATCAATCATTCCTTCATCTTTTTTGCTGACATTCTCTTTTTCTTCCTCCTTTCCTAGTTGTCTGCAAATTTGGTCCAATAGGGTAAGTATTTAATTCTAAATTCTTCCTTGAGTGAATACTTTCAGAACTGTTATTAGAATGTACAGTCTCAGGGGTGCCTGGGTGGCTCCGTCGGTTGAGCGTCTGACTTCGGCTCAGGTCATGATCTCGCGGTCTGTGGGTTTGAGCCCTGCTTCGGGCTCTGTGCTGACAGCTCAGAGCCTGGAGCCAGTTTCTGATTCTGTGTCTCCCTCTCTCTCTGACCCTCCCCCGTTCATGTTCTGTCTCTGTCTCAAAAAATAAACGTTAAAAAAAAAATTAAAAAAAAAAAAAAAAAAGAATGCACAAAGTCCCAGTTCTTGATGAAATCCTTTTGTAATGGACTGAAAGCTCTGTGTGTGTGTGTGTGTGTGTGTGTGTGTGTGTGTGTGTGTGTATAAAAACGTCTACCCTTCACTTCATGTAACACACAGAGCAGCCAAACAGCCAGCTCAACCACACAGGCAGTTTATTACACCGAACGGTTTCATATCACCGAGTCATTATCACATTGAATGGTTTCATATCACTGAGTCAATATGGCATATGCTTTTTTTTTTCTTAACTGCCTCCAACTGAGGACAACAAATGAACCCTCTGACTTTATACATAAAATGTCTACTTACATAAACAAGAAGAGGCTCTCTATGAGATCCCTTTTCTTAGGATCTTAATCAAGTCAAAAAGGGGAAAAAAAAAACATCAGTGGCCCAGAATTTCTCCTCTCTCCTTTAAATGTAAGATAGAGACAGAAGGGTAGCATGGGAATGGGAAAAAATATGTCCCTTGATTTTAGTTCTATTAAAAAAAAAAAAAGGCATTTAATATATATGCAAGTATTGTCATTCTCAATTATGATCTCATCACCAAAATATGATTAGTAATTCCAGAAAGCCTTCAAATTTAACTATTTGACTTCTTAGATAAATTTTCACAGAATTTAAAGCATTTCTCATCACCTGAGCCTACTACTGACCTATCCCAGGCATTTACTCTTAGAATTGTAAGGACTGGTAGCATTTTTGGCTGCCATTCTCTCCCGCCTCACAGACTTTCACACAATCTTCCCTCCCCCCTCCCTTATCCCCTAGCCTAGATTCACTAAAACAAAGCCTCTTTTCTCTCACTCAGATGCCCAACAGCCCATCCCCATGTGTCTGAAGTCTGGAAGAATTCTAAAAAACGTCTTAAGCTAATAATAAATTAAAGAGCATTTGCTCAATATAGGAAAATATCTTCTAAAACTCCATAGATCAGGCTGATTTCAATTTTTAAGTATAAAATAATAATAATTTGTAAGCCATTCAACCCTACCCTTTCCTCAGATAAATCTTTACCATGTTTTGTCACACTTCAGATATAAAATCAGTATACAGGGGCCCCTGGGTGGCTCGGTTGGTTGAGCATCCAACTCTCGATTTCAGCTTAGGTCATGGTCTCACGGTCCATGGGATCAAGCCCCTCGTCAGGCTTTGCCCTGGCAGCACACAGCCTGCTTGGGATTGATTCTCTCTCCCTCTCTCTGCCCCTCCCCCACTCACTCTCTCTCAAAATAAATGAATAAGCTTTAAAAATATATATATATACTGGGACGCCTGGGTGGCTTAGTTAAGCATTCGACTTCAGCTCAGGTCATGATCTCATAGTTCATGAGTTCAAGCCCCGTGTCGGACTCTGTGCTGACAGCTCAAAGCCTGGAGCCTGCTTTGGATTCTGTCTCCCTCTCTCTCTGCCCACCACCCCCCCCCCCCACACACACACACCCTGCTCATACTCAGTCTCTTTCTCTCTCTTTCAAAAATAAATAAAACATTAAAAAAAAATTTTTTTTAAGAAAAATATATATACAAATGGGGCGCCTGGGTGGCTCAGTTGGTTGAGCGTCTGACTTTGGCTCAGGTCATGATCTCGTGGTTTGTGAGTTTGAGCCCCACATTGGGCTCTGTGCTGACAGCTCAGAGCCTAGAGCCTGCTTCGGCTTCTGTGTCTCCCTCTCCGTCTGCCCCTTCCCTGCTGGCACTCTGTCTTTCCATGTCTCTCAAAAAATGAAATAAAACATCAAAAAATTAAAATGTACACACACACACACAACAAAAAGAGAAAGCTATAGGTGATATCTACACCCTCATGAAATAGTTACCATATAATTACATAGCAGTAATAGTAACAGATCTCTCAGGTGGCTGTACTGCTTCCAATTTTTAGATAAAGCCTCTTGTGTCACAAGCTCAATTCTATTAACTCAAAAACATGAAGAGATTCATCTTAAGGTATAGGCACTGATTATTACAGTTCTTCTTTTGAGATGTATTAGAAACATAAGAAATTTCTTTTTACCTTGTGTGAGTTTCATTGATATAAATAACATTCCGCAAACCCAAAGATGGGATACTGGAGTTGAAAAATTTATCCTACATGAAACGAAATACACACAGACATAAATATACAATTGGATTTCTGGCAAAGAGCTCACATTACCACTTCTTGATAACTTTTATAACTCAAGTATGAAATTTGGCATTGCAAAAATCTAAGTGATGAAGAAAAATTACATTTTATTGAGAAAAGTACTTTTTGGCCTTCAGAGAAGGTCACAAACTTGCAAAGGAAATTGTGCCTCCCTGTCCTGCCTCATTCCCCACCCTCAACCCAAAAGAGTTAAAGCTACAGAGAGCTTAAATCAACGACAGGAACACTGAAGATTTCAGTGTTTCCCACATGTAAAAATACCGTGCTAAGTACCATAGTTATCTTTAGATTACTAAATCTGGCAATAATGCTGACACAGTAATTATTATCCCCATTTTACAGACAGAAAAATTGAGACGGACAGGGGTTTTTAATATTCAAATCTACATCTTGCTCTAAATGTTTACTTCATTAGAAAACGTATGGCTGAAGGGGACTCTCTTTACAGGAAACCTTAAGGGATAATTCAGAGAGAGTTCTGCTCAAAAGAGAAAGTCTATAGCTTTATCAGTGTGGACAAAAAGGTAAGCTTTCCACAGATAAATGTTGGGAAAGCATAATGTACCTTCAATAAAAGATATAAAAATATTTAAGTGAATCTCTTTAGAGATCAGGAAAACGGTATCAGAGAAAGGGTAGCAAATATCAAAACAAAAATTATAAAAATATTATTTAAAATTATTTTAAATAGGGACACCTGGGTGGCTCAGTTGGTTGAACATCCGACTTTGGATTTCAGCTCGGGTCATGATCTCACCGGTCACGGGATTGAGTCCCATGTCAGGCTCTGCGCTGAAGGTATGGAGCCTGCTTGGGATTTTCTCTCTCCCTCTCTCCTCCTCTCTCTGTCCCTCCCCTACTCACGTTCTCTAGTAAGTATTTTAAAAATCATTTTAAATAAACATGCCATGGAAGAACATCAAAGATCAAGTTCAGCTCCAACAGGAACTGTATTTAAGCAAAAATCAATTATATACTATACTACTGACCTATTCCTACCCCAAACCACTCCTATCACCACCACCAAGTAATTTCCTATATTCTCTTCTGACTTAAGAACACATTAGAGTCAAGGTATTATTTTGATCTTTTAAGCATTTGAAATTAGAATTAGATAAGATGCCAGGTCTAAAAAGAAAGCCACATGATCATCTATTTAAATTTGTATTTCTACTGGCCTATTAACCTGAACTGGCCATACTCCCGGACCGCAAATTATCATGACCGTTCCATTCTACCAACATAGCACTTCTGTTCTAAAAGGAACAATATTTATGATTAAGACATTCTTGAGCAGACCTGAATATTTAACATAAACTGCTTGGGTCCCACACAAATCTTTTCCAAGTTAGTAAATCCCTTTATACCAGACTCAGAATTCTACTTCCTGCCAAGCCAACCCAGAATAGAACATTCACGCAGTACAGCTAGATATTTATGCAGATTACAAGCAATCTCTATAAATGACAGGCACTTAGATGGCAGAATTTCTGTCCTGATAACTGGCCCATCCCAGAGAGAGCTGAACGTCCAGGCATACCTTTTAAAAGGCAACTCTACTGCCGGAGAACACAGCCACATTAGATTCTAAATTCCTGTGCTAACTCATCCCTCTAGCAAACTGCCAACAGAGGCTGACCACTCATTCGAGTGACTTTTCAAATACTACACTGTAATATGGATGATTTTGCATGACTTGTGTCTGTTTCACCAAGATACAAACAACAAGCCCATATACACTCTATTTAAAATATTCATCCTTGGGGCGCCTGGGTGGCACAGTCGGTTAAGCGTCCGACTTCAGCCAGGTCACGATCTCGCGGTCCGTGAGTTCGAGCCCCGCGTCAGGTGCTGGGCTGATGGCTCAGAGCCTGGAGCCTGTTTCCGATTCTGTGTCTCCCTCTCTCTCTGCCCCCTCCCCCATTCATGCTCTGTCTCTCTCTGTCCCAAAAATAAATAAACGTTGAAAAAAAAATTTAAAAAAAAAAATAAAATAAAATAAAATAAAATAAAATAAAATAAAATAAAATAAAATATTCATCCTTGAGGCACCTGGGTGGCCCTCACCTGGGAGGCAACTGGCCCTAGTTAAGTATCTTACACTTGATTTCGGGTCAGGTCATGATCTCATGGTGATTAGATGGAGCTCCATGGGGGGCTCTGACCTGGGTATGGAGCCTGCTTGGGATTCTCTCTCTGCCTTTCCCTCTGCCCCTCCCCCACGTGCTTGCGCTCTCTCTCAAAAAAATAAATTAAATCTTCATCCTAACATTTAGTAACCATCCTTCACTATCATAGTCAACAGACACCCTCCATCCCTACTCACCCTCCCCCAACAGAAACTTACCAAAAGGAGAGTAGGGCAAAGCCATAGTTTTGAAGCTTTAAAACTCTCTCCTGCTACCCCTTGCTCATCTTGCTAGAAGTTGAACATTGAGTTAAAAGTTCAACATGTAGAAGTTACATGAAGGTTCCCACCAACTCTTAGTTATCTAAAAGTAAGATCTACTCTTCCCCTAAAGTCATACTAAACTAAAACAACCAAATTATCACTTAGCATCAACTGTTTAACCAATATTTACTGAATAAATGAATGGAAAGACAAATTGAGTCAACGTCATTACTTGCAATAATTTGGTTTATAAACATGGGCCTAAGTTCTTAAAACAAATTAAGTCCATTAAGACTACCCAGTAATAAGATTCACACAAAGTTGGAATTTCACTCTGTTTATTAAAGGTCAACAAGCAGTAACACTCTTACCCAGCTCTGGGGAGTACAGGAATAACAACATCTTCCAACAAATGGCCTTTTCCGGCTCATTAGGCTTTCTTTCCATTTTAAGGTTGCAGATCTGAAGACAGTAGGTCTGAAACCACACTCACCCTAATAAACGTTAAGGGGAAAAAATGTCTGAATGGCAAGAAAACTATACTTGTCCACTTTCTCTCTAAAACTAAGATATTTCAGAAGAGAAACTTAGTACTTCGATTTCTTTTGGTAGTATAAGTTCCTCAGTGTAATTTTCCTTCATGGTACTCCCCTCCATCATCAACACTTGGAACAAAACTTGGAACATAAGCAAAAATTGAACACTGAAGAATGATAATGGCTAGCAAGGACATCTGCACACTCAGAGGTTGAAAGGCAAGATTAAACAGCCCATGACAGTAGCAGGTAAATAAAATCAGGCTCCTGGATCCATACAGGGAACAGTTAATCTTATTCCTCTTCAACCACAGATGCCCACAAAAGCACTACAAAGTCTTACATAGTAAGCAAGTTGTTACATACAACTTGAAATATTTTAAATTAAAAAACAAGGTAAACTTATGTAACATTCCTTTATCCTGGCTGGAATTTAAATTATAGCTGTCCAGTTAGGGTCAAATTCTGCTCCTGTTTTAAACATTTTGTTCATTGAGTTCATTAGTTGCTCAAATACCAGACAAAACATTCTCAAAAATTAGCAGAAAACCCCCCCCAAAACTCTGATATCATTTTTATATAAAGCAGAGTGTTCAAGAAATATTTTAAACAAGCCATGTTATGTCAAAATGGGGGGGGGGGGGAACACAATACAAGAAAATGCATATCCTTTGAATTGAGATTCATACTAAAATTTATTTCCCATTTAGAAGAAAAAAAAAACCCTTTATTTCCATTACAAAATTCATACTTATTACATTATGGAAAACAGATACAGAAAGTACACCATCCAAAACAACTCCTAGGTTTTTTTTTTCTAGGCAAAGTATTTTGCTTTTTAACATAATCACTGTGCTTAAATATCCTACCCAACTGTCTCTTCCCAATTAACATAAAACCATAAGAATTTTTAAATATGAGGTCTCATAGGCATACCTTCTAACAGCTGGAGGCAGTTTCTTTAGATATTAACCTCTACTCGATATTATGTCGTTTCCAGTTCTCCACCTTCATAAACAACATTAAAATGAACATCTTTGAATGTTTTTAACCCCTATTCAACTTACCCATTCCTCGTTTGCATGCTTACATCGACCAACACTGTACTCTGATGAATTTGGCAGGTAAGAAACATCTATTGTGCCAAGGGTCAGTGCAGATTCATCCATGTCACAAGGGGTAACTCCCAGATCATGTGCTATAAAAAAAAAAAAAAAGATATATACACCATTTAAATTAATAAGCCAGACAGTAGACACCAAAACTCAAAATTCTGACCTTGACGTTATTTTGTTCCATCATACGATGTCAAATGACCTCTGATGGGCTTCCACCATGTTTAGTTGATGTGTAAAAACAGTGTTTGATGTGTTTAAACTCAACAACATCTCCGGTAGACTGTTCTTATTTTTTTTTTTTAAATCAACATCTGCATCTTTAGACTTCTTGAATAAAACAGCCATGAAAGGGCAACGTAAATAATAGCTTATTTCAGGTAGGTGACGAAGAATTATTTTATTTGCATTAATAACTGAATAGTTCCTGGGAGAATGGAGGCCATGTGTTTATTTGATTAAATATAAGTTACATGTATGCACACAAATAGGTAATTTTCCTTAATTATGTGCTGGTAATTTTTGGTCATACATACTATGCAATGGAAGCATGGGTAAAGGCAAGAGCCTTTAGAGAGAGCGCCTCTAAAGTTCCCCACTTAAACTGAATTGAGCTCTCAATTTTCTCGTGATGTCTTAAATGCAATGGCATTTGCACTTTTAATACATCTACAAAGCTTTAAATCAAAACCACACCATCTTGAAATATCGGACTTAAAAGCTTTCACCCTTTTCGATGTCTTTTCATACCCTAAGGGAAAATGTTCACTAACGGTGCACTGCTAAAGAAGACAGAGATTAACCTAAAATATAAAAACTCCCTAATTCTCAAATTGCTTCAGCTTTTGTCTATTTCTCACCTGGCCTTAAATTATTCCTTTAAAATTCTGAAAGGTCACGTCCAGGGTAACTTATTTGGAGCGTATATTCTGATTTCGTTATAATCCCCATACGGGTTTGCTGCGGCAACTACTGTCCTCGGCCCAACCATTATATAGCACATCCTTAACAATTTAACATGGCATCAACCTAACCTAACAGGCCAGGAGAAAATAGGAAAGCAATACACCTGGCATGAAAGCTCTTCACGATTGTAAAATAAATCAGCTATCAGTTTCCCATGCAGAATGTAGCTAAAACATGGGGAGCCCCGCTGCGGCCCGAGAAAAAGTCCCTGGTGGCCCCAGAGCTGGAGGAGTGGAAGAAGAGAGAGCAGATTGCCAATAGGAAGTCACGGCTTCGCTCCTCCCTCCCTACAGCGTTGATCCGAGGTCCCTAACTAAATCAAAATCTGGAGGCGCCAGACTATGGGCTGAGGGGAACCAACTCTGCGTTTTGTAAGAACAGCGATCGGAGGAGGCTCACCTCGGAAGCCAAACATACACGAATTCAAACCACCCACTGCTGACCATCTGTGTGACTTTGAACAAGTTGGTTAACTTCTATGCCTGGGTTTCCCCATCTGGAAAATGGGCATAATGCTAGATCCTACCTCCTGGGGGTTGCTGGGAGGGCTGGATTGTACCTATAAAGTGCCTAACCCAGCGTCTGACACACGGTGCCACGCTCAGACCAATCAATGGTCATGTGCCATCGGACTGTTCTCAGCACCAGCTGCTTGCAGAGCACCCCAGCAGCCTCAAAGGCAATGAGGTGCGTAGGCTACTCAGTCCACGGGAACTTCCCTCCTCCAGCGGAGCCCACACCGCGGCCCGGTCTCCCAGGGAGAGAACCAGAGAACCATCCCGACCCCCCACCCAGCACGAGCCGGGCCCACTTCTCAGGAGGAACCCCGGAGCTCGGGGGATAAGAACAACCTGCCGGCGTCGCGCCGGGTCCAGCGGAGAGGGCGACGACGCCCTTGGCGCGGCGCTCCGGGCCCGAGCAGCCTCCCGCAGCCGCTCTCGCCCTCGCGGTCCGCACCCGGCAGCTGCGCCGGCTTCGGCTGCGGCTGCTGCAGCTGCCGGCACTTCAAGTCTCCGCCGGTGCTGCTGCAACGTCGCGTCCCGATGACGCAGGCGGCGCCCGCGAGTGAGCGGAGCCGGAGGGAGTGGGCCGACCTCAGACGTGGGCGGCGGGGGGGGGGGGGGGGGGAGGAGGGGGGCGGTGCCCGGGCTCCGCGTTCGGATCGCAATAGAACGTGCGCACACAAGGGGGCCGGTGGGGCCAATAACGGAGCGCGAGCGCCTAATCTGAAGGTTACTCTGCCTCGGCGCAGAGTCACGTGTGCGCGCGCCTGCGCGTTGCTGCACGTGCGCCTGAGGCTCCATTGTGTCAACTCTGCCCATCTGGAGGTCTGTACCCCCGCCTCGCTCTTTGGGGAGTGTTCGCCTGGGCCGTTTGGTTCACTTGTGCGTGTGTGTGGGGTTAGGAAATTTGTAAGACTGCAGAAATTGTCAGGGTTGGGGGAGCTGCGGATCGGGAGCGGCCCTGTTGTGTAATGTCTGTTAACGGTGGCTGAGTGCCTTTTCCTTACAATGGAAGAAAATGAGTTGAAAGAAAAATAAATAAGGCTTAAGAGAGCCCGAGTCCAAATCTGCCTACCTCTCACCCTTCAAACAAAATAACTTGGGGTCACAAGGAAGTTCTTTCACAATATTTGTCATGCCATTGACAAGGCCAGTGGTTATCAAGAACATTAGCAATTCGGAAGGCAAAAGATAACGTTTTACCCCCACCTTAACAACAAACATTGTTTGAACTGGCAGATGGGAATACGAAGGTGATTAAGACGGAGCAGAGTCCGTGGTCTCACACCTCTGCTGCCAGTCCTCATCTCCTCTATGAACGTTAACCCCCACTTCTATCGAAACATGCCCTCCGCGTCCCCCCATCAAAAACCATCCAGGGCTCTCCACAGTCCACATGCCGGAGCCTGGCACGTAGGCCTCCAACAGATAGGCCTCCAACAGCCAGACTTTCCCGCAGTCGCCAAGAGGAGCTCCTACAGCAACCTCTCTGGTTGTCCCTAGTCAAAACACGGGCTCCCGTAGTCTTAATCGTGCCCACACCACTCTTTTCTAAATTCTGTCATTCTTTCCTGAACTAGGTCCCCAAGCCTTCCCTAACTTCTCCAGCCCTCAGTAATCACACCCTTCTGTGAAAGCTCACAGATTTACCCAGGTGCCACATTCTGGATCTTTATCAATTTGTGTCATTCTTCCACAAGAGTACGAACTCATCGTCAATGTCTGACTTTTCTGGGTCTCAGTAAAAACAGCACTCCTTTATGGTAAACCCTCAATAGCTACTCTTGAAGCTGAGGAACAAGAAGAAAAACAAGAGTTCCTTTTCTTGAACTTTCTGCTTCTATTTCTAAATTCATCTCAGAATTCAGGGGGGTCCTTCTTTTAAAACAATCCAAAACTGTAGGAGTGGCGATGCCAGAAAAAAAAAAAAAAAAAAAAAAAAAGATTGAGCTGCTTGAAGTCCAAATTCCTGTCTTTATTCAAACCCACACACACCTTAACTCCAAGCACACACCTAAGTCTTCAAAGGCTATGTTGACTAGAATACCATGAATTCAAATCCCAAAACATCATGACATTTTGTGTATGGATTTCTGGTCCCTGACCAAAAAGAAAAAGAAAAAAAGAAAACAGAGGAACGTCTCAGGGTTTGAAGTCACAGCTAAAGAGAAAGTAATGTGAAATGAAAGAGAGAGAGCATTACAGGAATGGAAATGGAAGCCAGAGGGGAAAATTACATTCTCTTTCACAGAGTTTATTTGTAGTTACTCTTCTGTAACATCCATTGCACAAGGATGAACTGTACTTGCAGGAGATGTGGATTGCAATGCAAGGTGTTTCAGGTTACGTAAGGAGAGTTGTTTCGGAAACAGCTGACAACCTCAGCAATCTGTTTTATCAACAGAACAACAATAATTTATAGCAATCCAGCAGCTAAGGCAGCTAAGATGGAACAACATTGACTGTATTTACTCTTCTACTAAAACAACTAAAGAAATAAAATAGGCAGCAGGGCAGGGCAGGGCAGACCATAAGAGAGAGCAGACAAATAAGGTGAGCACTCCGCTTACTAAGGCAGGTGCCAGACAGCAGTGCAGAGAGGGGGATCCAGAAAAAGGTAGACAGACTCCCTGAGTTGAGGAGATAGAATCGGGAGACCAGGGAAGCCCAAACAGCTGGAGCTGGGAGTAGAAACCTAGAGAGAAGAGAACTACACGTGTTAGGAGGAGCTGTGAAGACCTACAGGTCGTGCCCCAGTCTTCAGCTGATTAGCACGTGAATGGGAGGAAACTAACCAAGGCCAGGGAAAGAGCCACCTAGACAGAGAGAGCGAACAATCACCAAAGGTTGCATGGGGCAGGGAATTGGTTCTGTTCCCACAAGTCAGAGTGGAAAGGTACCCAGCGATCATACAGGACCAGGAACAGGACCTGATCCTGGCACCCAGATTAGAAACCTCATAATTTATGACTCAGTAGGTCTTGCCTTGGGAGTGGAGTAAAAATAACCTTAGGGTAATTGCTGTTCTGGTCCTACCTAACAAATGTTAAATGCTAGCCCCAAAAGGATCAAACCGATTCCAAGAACAGTGTCCCAGAACAAGGCCCAACAGTACTTGGAAATCAGAAAAGGAAATGAAATTCCTTTTCTGAAGGAAATCAGAAAAATCCAGCACCCAGTTCACAATGTCTGGCAACCAACTGAAAATGATCAGGCATACCAAAAAAAAAGTGGGAAAAAATGGTCCATATACGGAGAAAAATGAATCAATTGAAAGAATCACAGAAATGACAGAGATTACAGACTCAGTAAACTAGGACATTAAAAAACAATTCGAGGGGCACCCGGGTGGCTCAGTCAGTTAAGCGTCCGACTTCAGCTCAGGTCATGATCTCACACTCCATAAGTTCGAGCCCCACCTCGGGCTCTGTGCTGACAGCTTAGAGCCTGGAGCCTGCTTCTGATTCTGTCTGCCTCTCTCTCTGCCCCTCCCCTGCTCATGCTCTCTCTCTCTGTCTCAAAAATAAATAAAAACATTTAAAAAATTAAAAAAAAATAATTAGATCTGTATTCTATGTGGCCAAAAGAAGTAGAGACATGGAATCTTTTTAAAAGACCCAAAGCAAACGCCTACAAATTAAAAGAACGTTGTCTGAGATTTTTAACACCCACACCCCTACATTTCTTTCAGATTAAATATTACTGAAAAAAAAAACAAAAGTTAAAGAACCTGAAAACATTGCAATAAAAACTATCCCAAATGAAATACAGAGGGAATAAAAAGACTGAAAATATAAGCAGAGTATCCATGAGCTTAACATACATGCAGGTGGAATCCCTGAAGCAAATATGAGAGTGAGGAGGAGTCAGCACAGGCAGAAAAAAAAATTCCAAGACATAGTGTCTGGAAACTTCCCAATTTTGGTAAAAACTATCAACTCACAAATCCCAGAAGCTCAACAAGCTCTAAGTAGAAATACATAGAAAACTATACTAAGGAACATCACCATTAAATTGCTTAAAACCAGTGCTAAAGTGAAAATCTTAAAAGAGTGAAAAAAAAGGAACGCCTGGGTGGCTCAGTGTGTTGACCTTTCGACTTCAGCTCAGGTCATGATCGCATGGTTCGTGGGTTTGAGCCTTGCGTCGGACTCTGGGCTGACAGCTCAGAGCCTGGAGCCTGCTTCGGATTCTGTGTCTCCCTTTCTCTCTGTCTCTCTCTCTCTCTCTCTCTCTCAAAAATAAATATTTTAAAAATTAAGGGGCGCAGTCGGTTAGGCGTCCAACTTGGGCTCAGGTCATGATCTCACGGTTTGTTGGTTCAGGTCCTGCATCGGGCTCTGTGCTGACAGCGCAGAGCCTGGAACCTGCTTCAGATTCTATGTCTCATTCTCTCTCTGCCCCTCCCCCACTTGTGCTCTCTCAAACGTAAATAAATGTAAAAAAAAAATTTTTTTTAATTAAAAAAAAGATGCATATCTATGTAAAGAGACAGAGATAAAATGACAGCAGATGTCTCAACAGAAGTTTGCAAACAAGTCAGGAAAGTAGCATCTTTTAAGTACTCAAAGAAAAAACCCAATCTAGAATTCTTTTCCCCAAATAGATGTATTTCAAAAATAAGACAAAATAAAGGCATGCTCTGACATACATAGTCCAGCTATCCATTACAGCCAAGATGGTCATGTGACCCAGTTCTGGGCAATGAGACCTAAGAGAAAGTCAAATTCGAGGATTTCCAGAGAAGATTTTCTTTCTTAGTAAAAGGGAACAGGGAGCTGGCACGGCTTCTTTTTCACTTTTTTCCCCCATTTGTTCCGTAACTTGATGTCCAAACCCAATGCCACCAATCACATACCTCTGCATTTTGTTAAATCTCTATCTGTTTAAACCACTATAATCTTACTTTCTGTTACTGACAAGCAAATGAGTGTCTGGCTCATATTTAATTTTGAGCACAATTCTAGCCACTATAATGACTCAAATATATGGGGGTGGGGGGAGAGAGAAAGAGTTAAGAAATAGTCCCTGCCAATTTAAGATACAAAACAGATGAACATAAGGGAAGGGAAGCAAAATTAATATAAAAACAGAGAGGGAAACAAACCATAAGACCCTGTTAAATGCAGAGAACAAACTGAAGGTTGCTGGCTGGGTGTTGGGTGGGGGGATGGGCCAAACGGGGAAGGGGCATTAAGAAGGACACTTGGGATGAGCACTGGGTGATACATGTAAGGGATGAATCACTAAATTCTATTCGTGAAATCATTATTACACTATATGTTAACTAACTTGGATTTAAATTAAGAAATAATAAAAATTAAAAAAAAAAAAAAAAAGTCCCTGCCAGTCTATCTTGTGAGGGCTTGTAGCAATGGAAGTGACCTCAGAGCCAGACATGTAGAAAGAATCCTAGACCAGAAGAGAATGGAACCCCTCTGACTCAAGTTTACCACATTTGTGGCAGAATAAGGAGTTCAATTCGTCTAAAAACTGCTTTAGTAGTAAATTAAGCCACAAACTTCAAATGGCCCAAGCAGGAGGCCGTCAGGCTTCTGGAAGATCTGTCCTGGCATCTCCTACAGGATGGGCTACCTGACAGCTACCCAGCCCCCTACCCCCAAGGGGCTACCCAGCCCCACCCCCAGCCCCCTACCCCCAAGAAGGAAGGCCAGAAGGAACTAGGTGGGGATCCAGACTTTGTTTCAGCCATGAGCTATGCCTCAGGGCAGGGCACCAGCTCCAGAAGGGATCTGGGGCACTGGATCAGGCAGGCTAATTAAGAAAGAGCTTACAAGTCACCTTTTTTTTCCTTTTTTACAATTTGTCAGTTCATTCTTAAGAAATGAAAGGTATTTTTCCCCTTCTCCCAGGAGTGTAGCCAGGCTCTTTGGTTGAAGACCCTGGATTCCCCAAGCCCTTAAGGGAGGCTAAGTAATTGCAATTAGCAGCCTTTTTGTTGCTGAAAGCCAAAAAAAAAACAAAACAAAACAAAACAAAACAAAACAAAACAAAACAAAAAACACAACAACAACAACAAAAAAACCAGTAACTAATGATTGGGTTGGCCACCAAGAAAACAAAACCTGAATGGGCCCTTTGTTTTTCCTGTGGAAATAAGCTGGATTGTGTGAGAAGAGGTTGTCTGAGAACGGGTTGGGGACCAGCACGGCGCTGAGGAGGGGTTAGGTGTTGAGGATACTGGTTCTGGATTCCGTCTGAGATTGCTTCATGGAGGGCCTTGGAGGTGGCCGGTCTGCAGAAGGAGAGTGACCCCAGGAAGACCGAGAGGGCTGAATGTAGAGTCTTGGGAGCCTCAGTGAAGATCCCAGTGGCCGAGCGTGTTGTGAAGGGGATGGAGGTCCACACACTACGCGGGGCCTGGGCAGGGAGCAGTGGTCAAGGAGACTGGATTTCAAGCTTTCTGCATAAGTGCCTGGGTAAGGGAGAGGAGGAAGACCCCAAAAATCATCACTGTTGGACTTCTACGAACCCTTGACATGAGATTATTTCAGCATCTTTTCTTTTGTGACATACTGACCAAGAGTGCCTTTAAGACAGTCTTTCCTAGTCGCTGAGGATACAAGATGAAGATATGGGGATGTCACACATAGGTCCTGCCCTTGTGGGGTTAAAAGTCTAATGGTGTGTGGCATGTTGGGACAGAGACAAGTCGTGGAAAGTACAATGAAGATCCAAACAGCCTCTGTCACAGAGGTCGACAGCAGTGAGCAGCAGTAGAGAAGGTGGTCAGGGAGGACCTCTAAGGAGGGAGCAGCTACCCCGAGGCTGTGGTGTGCGAAGGACCTTGTCTGAAAGGAGCCCAGAAAAGACCCTTCCAAGAAGGGAGAATTCCATGTGCCAAAGTCCTGCAGGAGGACAGAGTTGACAGACACAAGTGAGCGCTGTGGGCTGCAGTGGAGGAAGGGGGAATGGGGCAGAGGGAGGTGTTGGCAAGCCAAGCCTCCTTTATCCCAAGATGAAGCAGTGCTTTCTTAGCCACAGTAAGAAGTTTTGAAAATTAAAAACAACACTGTGACATGAGTCAAAAATGTCATGGAGGAATTCGCATGCCCTTTATTCTGTAAAAATTAGAGTAGGATGAATCAAAACAGAAGCCCAGGTCCACAGACCTGGCCAGCCTGGAAGAAGCAGGACGGGGCATGACTCAGAGGCTATCATGCAGGCAGGCGCCTGCCTGGGGCAAACTGGCCACAGAGTATGTCCGTAAGAGGAAAGTGAGCACATTTTGTAAGCTACCTTTGTTTGAGCACTTTTTATGTGCCAAGCCCTGTTCTAAATACTTCACGGGCATTATCTCAAACAATCCTCTAAATCAGCCATGGCACAATCTAGAAAATAGCTCGGGCCAGACCACTGGAAGTGGGACTTTCATACAGAATCCTTCTTAGAAAGGTCTTGAAAAAGCTGAAAGAACAAAAGGGGACTGTGAGGCAGCCCAGAGATTTCCAACAGCAGACACCATCCTAGGGCTGGAACAACAAAGGAAGATATTAACAGAACCAGGAGCCAGAGCAACATTTGAGACCAAGGAAAGAGGGGCTGCCTAGGAGGAGCCAAAACCACAGAGCTGCCCCTGCTGGAGGAGCCACCTGAAAAACGGAGAGACAGGCTCCCTGGCTTCCTCCTCTTTCTGCCCTCCCACCACCTGCAAGCCCCTCCTATTGGCTGAAGCAAGCTGCAGAGAAGCCTAAGGAATGAGATTGCAGGGTCCACTCCTCTCCCAGACATAAAGTAGAGCAGGGAAGGATGGAGAGGGCATCTGAGAACAAACAGAAAAACAAGGGCAGCCCCATAAGCCAGGAAGGATTATTACCCCCATTGTTCAGATGGGGAAACTGATGCACAGCAAGAGCTTAAGCGAATCTAGTACCTGGTAGAACCCCAGTTTGAATTCAGATCTATCTGATTCTAAAGCACAAACACAGGGGCACCTGGGTGGCTCAGTTGGTTGAGCATCCCACTTTGGCTCAGGTCATGATCTCGCAGTTCGTGGGTTCAAGCCCTCCATTGGGCTCTGCGCTGAGAACTCAGAGCCTAGAGCCTGCTTCGGATTCTGTGTCTCCCCCACTCTCTGCCCCACCCCTGCTCATGCTCTTTTTCTCTCCAGCTCTCAATAATAAATAAATAAACGTTAAAAAATTGTTTTTAAAAAGCACAAACACGTAACATACATTTCAGCCAGCTTAGGTAAGAGCCTGGTAGCTAAGAATAGTCACGTCCCATGTCTGAAAAGCATATGTTTTAAACCCCACTCTATAAAACACTCAGATGAAGTTGGTTTAAGAACTGAGCTGTGAGTCAGGACACCAGTAGGCCAACCCTGAATCTTCTAGCAGAATGAGAACTCTGCAAGGACTTTGGAGCCAGACAACCTGAGTTCCAATCTTGGTTCTGCCATCTACCAGCTGTGTGACCCTGGGCAATCTATTTAACCTCTCTAGGCCTCAATTCTCTCATTTTTAAAGTGGATTTGCTCATGTCCACTTCCTTATTGGGTTAATTTTAGATAAAATAGAATCATGTATGCTGCAAGATTATTAGCACAGTCCCTGCTGCATGGTTAAGAGTTACTAAACAGTAGCTATTACTATGATTGGTAATAGTCTCCTCTTGCAGAGACTCAGGAGACCAAGGACAGATCCTATTTGTTTGAGCTTGCCTGGCAAAGAATTTGTTCTAAAATCTTTGGAACTCATATGAACTCTTAAGGTCACTTTGTTCTGGAAAGGGTGTCTCTATATCAGTCAGGATGGGCTAGGTTATGATACAGTAACAAACATCTCAGAGTCTTAAGACAACAAAGTTTATTTCTTGCCTATGATACATGTAAACTACAGGTTATTATAGGAGCTCTGCTCATAAAGGACACTGAGGGAAGCTCTTTATTGACATGCACTTCCTTATTTGCTGAGGCCAGGAATGGAGAGTGGAAACCAGGTACTGGCTCTTAATCCAGACTTAACTTCTGTTCCCATTTCATTAGGTAAAGCATTATATAAAGCAACTGGGTAAAGAAATGTAATCCTGTCGTGTGCCCAAAGGAAGCTAACCAAACATTTATGAACAGCCCTAATGACTATCAGAACAACCTCAGAGAACCTTCTGGTTGGGCTAGATAAAGCAAAGTTCCCAATCTGGAATGAAGAGCTTTAGGAGCTTCTGACAAGCCAGCCCCATATGATATCATAAAAGTTTGTCTTTGCTGTGCCTTTGTTGCATTTATGATGACAGCATGTCAGTTTAGGAAAACTTCTTGTTCCTAAATATTTCTTAAGTCATTTCTCTGAAAATCACTCTTGGTTTTTGGAAGGTATTGTCCAAGGTGGTTTGTGGAGTTGTGAGACTAGCTGGAAACAAAGTACCTTGTCTTCTGGAAGAGGGATCCTAACGTGGACTAGATCATGAGTGCCCAGACCTACCCAGAGCCCCTCTACTGTTGTACAACTTGATGTCAGATTATTGGATACTGATGGTTTGTTGAGCAAGTTCAAGCTCTAGGGGAAGGAGCAAGACCTTTCCTCTGCTTTCACAATCCCACGCTTCCTGGATTTCTCTCTCCCTACCTAGATGTTTTTCCTTGGCAACTTTTACTGGCTCAAAGGCCTCCTTCATTCTCTCTCCTTACTCTCTCCTCAGCAAACCAGGAGCCTAGGAGTCATTTTTAACCTCTTCCTGCCTCCAATCCAACAGTAACTTCTAGCAATTTTGCCTTCTAAATAGCTTTAAGCCCATCACCCGTTTACCTCCTCGCTATCTGCATTGTCCTAATGCAGGCCACCACCACCTTTCCTGGAAGGCACAAAACTTACTACCCAGACTCCTCATGTCAGCTCCCCACCCCCCACCCTCCCAAACTCCCCACACATCCTCCAGAGCAGACATTTGAAAATGCAACACTGAGCATTTCTAACACCCCCATTTCTCTGCCTGATCCCCACTGCAGGTGATTAAAATCCTTTAAATTGTTCCTTGCAGTCTTTAGGACAAAGGCCTTGGACTTTTAGGATAGGGACTTTTAGAAAAAAAGCCTTCAACATGGCCTCTAATACCTGGTATTAAGTAACCTCACCACCCTTATCTTGCTAGCCTCACCGCCTCATCTTCTCTCACTTGCCCTTTCTCTCTGACTTTGGCTACACTGTCTGGCTTTCAGTTTCTTAAGAAAAATGCCTCTGCCCTTCTCTTGCACTGCCCTTCTCTTCCTCTGCTGGCAGTGGTCCCTACTCCAACCCCCTGTTTTCTCTACAACTCATGCTTCATAACACAGTTCAGGTCTCACCTCCTCATGCCAACTTTCATTGATTCCCAGACTAGGTCAGAACCCCTTGTTGTATGCTTCTCCCCCATGGGACTTATCACAATTATAATTGAAGACTCCATTGTAGAATTAGCCATTTAATGTCTGCCTGTCCCTCTTAAATTCTTGACTTCTCCCATTCCCATCTTGATTTCCTAGCATCTAACAGTGCCTTGCACAAAACAGATGCTCAAGGTGTTTGTTGCATGTCTAAGTACAAGATGAGATTGATCAACTATTTAATAAAGGAGAACGTGAATGGCTGTTACAACTGTCAACAATCCTGGACAAGCATAACGTTAAGAATAGAGGGATTCAAGGAGGGATCTATGAACCATAGAGCTTTAGGGGCTCAGTATTCTATGGGTCTTGGAGAAGCATGTATTCAAGCTTGGTAGAGAGGTAGGAAGCAGATTACCCATTCTTCTCCCACTCCCAATCTTTGGGTCAGAGGGGAGGGAACACTATGAATAAGGAGGTAAACATGCGTGTGCCCAGTACACTTGAAGGAAGGAATTTGAAAATACTTGAGAGCTAGACATGGCTGGAGATAGACTTATTTTTATTTGTCCTCCTCAGGATCAGTTTTTGTCAAAAAGGAAAAAAAAAAAATTCACAACGAAGGCAAGGAGAAGCAGAAGTACTTTGCATTGAAAGTATTCTTTTTTCTAAGAGAAGAAAGTACATTAGAGCTTCACGTATTAAGTCTCAACAGGAAGAAGATTAATCTAAGTTCAATTAAGTCTCGATTTAGAAAACTTTTAAAGAAATTTAGTTTTATTACTTTTGAGGACGTAGAAGCTCCAAGATTTTCCTTCAGAAACGCATTCTCTTGAGTGCTCTAAACATACTCCTTTTAACTATCTTTAGCTTTTAACTTACAGATTTCCCAACAGAAAAGGTTTTCAAAGAGTAATACCAACCCAGTTTCCAATTATCTAAATTACCTGGTATAAAGCAAAACTCGAATAAGCATAATAATACAACTGACTATGATTACTACCAAATCTTTTCTGACAGCCATCATATTATTCCATAAAATATTTGAAATGGATTACAAGGACGATCTCCAACATGAAAGTAAGATATTGTATAATAGGCTTTCCATAATCCAGAGTCACAGGGTACAATCCCCTCTCCTAGACCTACTTGGTTAATACCACTGACTGAGCAGGTCACTGAGCCCAACCCTTCACCCAGGCTGACTTACACCTCACCCATTGCACCCTCTTGCACATCCAGTTCTGCTTAGGAGATGGCAAAACATGTGTCCCCTTTATCAAATTATTTTATAGTTACTTTTTCCAAAGGCTGTCAGTTCTGGTCCAGAGTTCCTACTTTACCTCTACAAATCATAGGCACATATATGTAAATTTAGCACACATCCACAAATAGTAGAATTCCTAGCAACCATTATGGGTTACATATGGGATTAAAGAAACCTTAATATCCACAATGTTGGTTTTCTCTAGGTTAATTATAAACGATGATTTTAGAGGATAGTCTGTAAGCTCCTAGGTCACCTGCTCATTAACTATTAAATATATAGAATCTAGGTAAAGGGTGAATTATATCTAAAGCCCCATAAATTGATCAAATCCTGGAATGAATGGAATTTTGACCTCCCAGAGATAAGGTTTAGTTAAATTTAAGCTCTACAGGGTCATGGCATGCCTTATGTTCATGGCATGAATTTTTTAGTGGTGATAATAGTCACAATAAAATTATCTACTAGGTCAGTAACCCCATTTTATAAACCACAGGACGCTTAGACAAATTCTAATTAAAAGAGGAGTCAGCTGGGCGTCCTCTGCACATAACCTACAATCTGTTCTTATTCACAAAACCAGAGTGGCACATAAGGGAATCCTATTATTGATTAGGCACGGGCTTGAAGATTACAACACGGCCACCATTCAGCCATATCCGAAATGGTAATTATTCTGAACGATTAATTACAGCTTGACAAACTACATTATCCAGAACTATGAAGGGTCTTGGAATGTTGAGTGCAAACTCAGTCTATGGTTTTAATCTCTCTGTGCCTCATTTTCCTCATCTGTAAAACAAGACTAATAACAGTACCTACTTTATACGGTAGATGTGAGGATTAAGAGTTAAAATATGGAAGGCACTGGGACACTACCTGGCACGTAGCAGGCAATACCTAATGTTTGCTATTATCCTAAGAGTTCCTGAGAAAATGTCTAATCCATTAAAAAGAGAAGCCTCATTTGATCCAGGTATCAATCCCACTTGCTTTCACAGGCCTTAATTGATCAATGTGGTGTTTCAGAATCGCAGGCTTCCCCAGCTCCAACCCCAACAACTTCCCATTTCCAGTTACAAATCCGCATAGAGTTTTCCTTCAATGACTATACTACGGATTGTGTCACTAAAGTCTTGCAAGCCGTCGTTCCTAACTTTTTGGAGTCAGGGAACGCTGAGAGTCAGATGAAGCTCTAAATTCTCTCCCAACGGCGGGGGGTGGGGGGGGGGGAAGGCACATGTAGTAGAAGTTTGCATTTGATTTCAGGGGGTTCATAATCCTCCACTCTGCGGTCATTCAGGGACCCCAAAGTAAGACTCGGCGTCAGTTTGAAAGCATGGCTTGGAAGACAGCCACATGTGGGATCTTGTTCTTCTAACAATGTCTAAAGCAAGAGGAGACCGAAATACATTTCTGCACACTGTAAAGGAAGTACGAGTTACTATCAGCCAGCTAAGTACTTTCCAGTAAGGGGTTTTGGTGAGGATGAGGATGGTGAAGAAAGGGGAGAATGAAGATAAAGGCAGACTTTTAAGTAGCTAGGTATGCAGCAGGGCTTTGAAACTGGGAACTGCAGCCTGGCTGTTCCTATTAGCAACTCGAAAGGCAGTTTGGGTAACTGATGATATCAACAGCTTTCTTTAAAACCTCCAAAAGGCAAAATATTATCACTGGGGCTCTTCACGCCTGTTCAATGATTCAGACACAAAAGAAATGCTAATTGTGGGATCTGAGCTGTGAATTCTGAGTGAGCCTAGGGACAAAGTGATTATCTGGTGGTCTTATGTTGCTGGAAATTTATTAGAGTGTTTTAAGATTACATTAACTGGTTTTCACCGTAAGTGCTCTGCCTGGAGAAGCATTAAAGGCTCCTGATAAGAAAGATTTCAAAGAGGTAATAGCATCGGCCAGAAGATCTTTTGGGTGAGTCAGGGGTACTGTAAGGAGAAAAGCCCAAATGAGGGGGCCGGGATCAGCAGGGGTGGTGGGATGGACTTGCGACAACCAAAAGCTTCCACTCTGCCGAGGGTCCCCAAGGTCCCTTCTCGTTTCTGGTTTCCAACAGCAACAAATGCCAGAGACCAAAGAGGAAGGATCATATATTTACAACAAACGTCGTAGAATGAGGCCAAGGACTTCATTTCTGCTCCATTATGGTCTCAGATTGCACCCCTGCCTCTCAAGTCTTCTCAAGACCTGAAAGTGTCAACATGCTGTTACCCTTGCCAACCTCTGTCATCCCCCTCTCCATCACCGCCCCAGTCCCCGAGGCCACCTGTCTTCCTGGACCATCCCAAGCTCATCCCTGGTTCAGGGACTCCTTACTCCCTGTCCCTGCTGTGGAGAATATTTCTTCTCTGGATATGCACATGGCTGATTCATTCTTATGTTTAGGTCTTAGCTTGGTTAGCAATTTTCTATTCCCTGCCTCGTCATTTTCTTGTATGTCCTCCTATTTGATTTTATTTACAGCGCTCATCACTATTTGATAATGATCTCTAGTTCATTTTCTTTATGCTGCCTCTCTTCTCCATTAGAACGTGAGCTCTCTGAGAGGCAGAACTGTCTGTGTCAAGCATTGCTGTGGCCCCCACCCCAGGTGTGGCACAGAGAAACCACTAGATATACATTTGTTGGCTAAAGCAATGAATGTTCAGGAATAGCTACTATTTATGGAGCATTTGTTCTGTGCCAGGCACAGGGCTGTAGTTTTTACAAATACTATCTCACCGAATTCTCACACCAACCCTGCAAGGTAGTAGGTATTTATCTATTATCTCCATGGTACAGCTTATGTTTCAGAGAAGTCACATAGCTTTTCCAATGTCAAAGCTAGCTTGTTACACGCTAATGAGTAACCTAGACCTCATTTGAACCTAGGCATGTTTGACCCCAACACTCATACTCTAAATCAGGAATCGGCACAATTTTTCTGTAAAGGGCTAGCTAGTAAGTATTTAAGGCTTTGGGCATATGGTCTCTATCACAACTACTCCATTCTGTAGTAGTATGAGAGCAGACATAGATAATAAATACATAAATGAATGGATGTGGCTGTGTGCCAATAAAACTTTATTTATAAAACAAGTGGTGGCCAGGATTTGGCCCAGGAGCTGTAATCTGCAGAGCTGTCCTTTAAATCATCAGTTGACATGTGCTGTGCCAGAAAGGGGTTAAACAAAAGAGGGGGAGGGGAGTAAAAGAAAAGCATTAAAATGTGTATTCTGTGCGTGGTGAGCCTCTTCTTCAGATAAGAAGGACACCCACTTTCAGTTAAATTTTAATTTAGTTAAAAAAAAAAGTGAAATAGGAGATAGAATTCTGGTAGGAAACAGGACTCTACTGATTCAACTTCTTGACTGAATTATGACCATTCTTTAAGACTACAGTAGAGTTAAAGCAAATGAGTTATTCCATTTATACCATGGTTCCACTTACTGTGTAATGACACGTGATGTGGCATCATGTGAATTATCATGATGTCAGAACCCGAACAGAACCACATAACCTCCATTGCAAGCAGGCCCCAAATAGTCAATATTGAAGGACCAAGTGCGGCAAGACACTCTGTTAAAATTCTTCCTCTTTGAACAATGAGCCTAAAACCTTCAGTCTTTTCTTCTCAAGCAAGCCCATGATTTATTGGCAAGAGGTGAAAGATAAGATATGAGTCACAGGTCTGAGCCAGCCCAGAGAAATCTCTTGTAGCCTCGTTGGGAAGGGAAACGCTATTTGTGCTCAATTATATAGTCATTCATGGTGGCTCTCGAGACCAAGTATCAGCATTAAGGCAAAAGATGAACTCACCAGGCCCTTGGGTCTGGGCTGGGAGGTAAGGGCTGAACTTTGAGAAGGTGGGAGATGGAGGGATGAAGGCAATAATTGCTAGAGTGCTTGGTGGTATGTAAGGACCGGCTGGTGTAGCTGGAGCCTTGGGTGGCTAGGTACCCCCGCTCAAACCTTGATTTTCTCTAGGGCAGCCCTAGGTCATCAGAAACCCATTAAACAATATTTGTTTCTCTCTTATTCTAAAGAAGAAATCCCTCTGAAAACAGCACATGGTACTTAAACCAACTGGTGCATTTTCCTCAATTTGTATGCAATTTTCTAAACTTGGCCATTAAATGTTCAAGCAGGTGACAAAAAGTCAAACTTTAGTCAGTCTCCTGAACCTTCTCCTAGGCCCATCCATGCACCTCCTTGTAAAATCCAGTATTCGCAAGAATGCTGCTAAGTCAGTTTAGCCAGAGCCCCAACCTTCGATATCTGATCAGGCTCCTAGCCCTCCACCATTCCCCAGGTGTTGTCTGACCACCCCAACCTGTGTTCAGGGAAGAATCATGTTAGGTCGGTTTACCCAGAGTCCCCCTTAACCTTGTTGTCTCCTTTTAGTACTTTTCCATCCAAGGCCCCCACCCTGTTTCTTGCCCATGCTGTATTTGGAGTTGAGTCCAGTCTGTCTTCTATACTGTAAAATCCCCATCGTGGTGGTGCCTATACCTCTGGCGAGAGTCCTGAATAGTCTGCCATATCATGTTACAATTGTTATTGAGTAATTTCTTCTTTAATACAGGAAAGCAACCCCAGGACAGTAGAACCAGCATCTAGAGGGGAATCTAGAGATGTAAGATCTGCCCCAGCTCTGCCATTAACCTGGGTACCCTTCCCCTTGCTTCCCCTTCTGAGCCCATTGTCTCATCAGTAATGGAACAAGTCAATCTCATACATACCTTTTCATCCACCCAAATCCATCTTTTTGTTATGTAATACCTATCATATTTATTACTGCTTATAGTTACTCTTTAAGATGACACATTATTAATTAAAGTGGATTTCTATTGAGCACTTATTATTTTGCAGGATTCAGAGCAGTCGATTAAGCATCCAACTCTTGATTTCAGCTCAGGTCATGATTGCATGGTCATGAGATTGAGCCCCACATCGGGCTCTGTGCTGAGCGTGGAGCCTGCTTAAGATTCTGTCTCTCTGCCCCTTCCCTACACTTGCTTGTGCTTCTCTCTCTCTGTCTCTCTCTCTCTCTGTCTCTCTCAAAAAAAAAAAAAATGACCAGGATTGTACCATATGCTTTCCACATATTCTATTATTTAATACAACCTCCAAATGAAGAGGGACCCTTATGATTGCAGACTTCTCAGCTATGACAGCCAAGGTTCAGAGTAGTAACATACATTTCCCAAGGCCAAACAGAGAGTGACAGAGCTGGGATTTGAGCCTGAACCTATTTTTTCCAAGAGTTACACTGTCTTCATGTTCTCCATAGCCCCTGGTCAGTGTCTGACCCGAGAAGAAAGTACAGATTCAAACTCCCTTGCCCTGAACTGCTTACTACTGCACCATGATGCTTCTCACCATATCAGGCTACAAAATACCAACATGTGTTCCCTGGAGAAGGTGGTGTAGGAGCTCCCATGGAAGTCCAATGCAGGATCTTTGCCCCTGAGACACTCAGAACCCATGATAAAACCCATGGCCCAATCAGTGACCCAGGAGAAGCAGTGTTGATGACTCAAAGAGGAGGACCTGGGGCTTCCTCAGTTCCTTATTGTCACCGTGCAAAAGCAAACACAAAACAATGGCCTCTGCTCATCTCTGGTTATTCTCTGGAGAATCTTTTTCTTCACTAGGGAGAGGCAACTCCTTCAAAAATGCACCAAGTTAATAATCTGGCAATAGAAGACATTGGGGGTGGGGTGGGGGCTCTCCTTGAAACATATAGTTGGAGTTTTTTTTAATGTTTGTTTATTTTTGAGACACAGAGAGCAAGCAGGGGAGGGGCAGAGAGAGAGTGAGACTGAGGATCCAAAGCAGGCTCTACACTGACAGCAGAGAGCCAGATGTGGGTTTCAAACCCACGAACTCTGAGATCATGACCTGAGCTGAAGTCAGACCCACCCGGTTGGAGATTTTCAAAAGGACATATCAGTATTGGCCTGGCTGGGGAGCAGATTGGGGGCATGTGGTAGGACAAGGGTAGATTCCTAGAGATAGCAGAGCAAAGCTGATAGTGGTTTGTGCAGATCTGATTCTCTCAGGGGTGAGGAAGAAGAAAGGAGAATGAGGTTAATTACTGAATGTCTACTATCATTTAAGGTCTTTCATACACACTAAGCATCAGGTCCTGACAACAATGTATAAGGTTGATGTTTTATAGATGAGGCTAGGTAGAGTCCAAATAGAGATTCTCTCTTTTCTTCATTCTACCTCAGTGCCCCTGTAGACGCCATTCTAGCTCTAATTCAGAGTTTCATGAAGTAGATGGCACTTACTCAATGGAATAGCTGTACAAAATACTGAGGCTACAAAACCTAATATAATGCCTAGCTTATGGTAGGTGTTTGATAAAACAGAATGGATTAACAACTCACTGTGGCTTCAGAGACAGAGGTGAATATAATCTGATCCAATAGTTCTCAACTGGGGATGACTTTGCCCTTAGGAAGACATTTGGAAGTGTCCAAATGTCTTTTGGTCGTTACAAAAGAGGGGAAGAGCACCACTGGCGTCTAGTGGGTAGAAGCCAGGATGCCGCTAGGCATCCTACAAAGCACAGGACAGTCAGCCCCACAACCAAAACTTATCTTACCCATAATGTCGCCAGTGCCAAGGTTGAGAAATTCTGATCTATTCCAACATGGTTCACAGGCCATGGTTCACATGACCCAGGGAGACAGATGACTTGCCCAGGGCCATATAACTGAGCAATGGCAAAGCTAGGATGACAAACTTCCCTAAGCCTTCTAGATTATTCTCTTCGGACCTCAGACTGCTGACCAGCCAGAGGGCTGCCTGCCACAAGAAGGGTGAGTTAAGTGGAAAAGACTGTGTTGGCCAAACTGCCCAGGCAAACCAAATACAATTATGCAAGGTCAAATGGACCGTGCCTGTTGCTCCCCAGACCCTGACTAAGCAGCCAATGGAGGTTCCAGAAAACTAGGTACCAAGGCTTGGAACACAAACTGCTCACTAGAGGTCTTTGATGCCCGCCATATTCCCACTTCTTCCTTTTTGTAGGGTTGCAAACCAAAACAGAATTGTCAAGTCAAAGAATTTTCTTCTAGTAATTCAATAGGCAAGTTGAAAAAAAAAATGAATGATTGATTAAGTGATCATATTAGGCCCAGGTAGAAACTGCCAGAAATGAATTCTCTCCAAAATATATCAGGCATTTGCATTATTGGTATCACAACAACAATTTTTTGACATCTTATGTGCCAAGAGATGTGTTTGGTCCCAGCAGAGAGATAGACAGAAGTAGAAGAATGTGTTCACTAATAGCATACACAAGGCACACCCTTGACCTCAAGAAGCACTCAGTCCAAACATGAGAATCTCCTTTGCAATTGCCATCACAAAGTAAAACCAACATTGCAGAATGGTAAAGCAAAACCCTCCTTGCAGCTAAATTATCTAATGGGGCGCCTGGGTGGCTCAGTCAATTAAGTATCTGACTTTGGCTTAGGTCACAATCTTGCGGTTCTTGAGTTTGAGCCCTGCATCAGGCTCTGTGCTGACAGCTCAGAAAATCTGGAGCCTGCTTTGGATTCCGTGTCTCCCTCTCTCTCTGCCCCTTCCCCGCTTTGTCTCTCTCTCCTTCTCTCTCTCAAAAATAAATAAATGTTAAAAAATTTTTAAAAATAAATTATCTAAGCCTAGCATGAATCACTTATTTTAAACAATGGTTAACAGAAATGTTCAACCACAACCGAAGAGATTGAACTTTGCCATTTATATTACTGGGATCTGGCTTGCCTGATGGGCATTTTCTTCTATCCATCAAGCTTCATGGGGACTT
Organism: Puma concolor; assembly: GCF_028749965.1. Taxonomy (NCBI): domain Eukaryota; kingdom Metazoa; phylum Chordata; class Mammalia; order Carnivora; family Felidae; genus Puma; species Puma concolor. The sequence goes on from NC_141677.1 coordinate 70,403,308, forward strand.
CCAAAGCCCAAACCATATCTAAAATGGCAGGATAACCTGATGTAGTATGGGACTTCAATGAACTATACCAGATCCTTCGACTCCTAAAAGGCTGCTCCAAGCCAGACTGGCATCTTTTCCAGCAGTTTCTAAGCTGCATATCAATGGAAGCCGAAGATCTGGGTTAACACAACTCTCAAGATCACCTTTTATCTTGAAATTTCAATGAAAAATTAAACATCCTGATAACACTGAGTACGAATTGCTTTTATTTCCATTGCAACTACTTTCTGAGACGGATAATTCCCCTTTAGATTTTCATGAGTTTGGCCCAGAAATTGGATACTCAAGGCATTAAACATACAGCAGCCCGGGACGCCAAGAAAACAGGAGCGTCCATTTAAGGATTTGGCCACTACAGCCAGCTAAGTGTCTTGGGGAAGTGAGTTGAATTTGAATACATCAGCTCTGCCAGTCTGCCACAGACTGGGAAATCAGACACTAAGACAGACACCGCAGGGGCTCCCGCTTGAGTTTGGACATAGGTGTTAACCTTGGTGACAAGCAGTTTGTTAGGCAATGCTTCCCAGACTTTGAGCTACCCCAGTGCAGTAAACAATGGATCCTAACTTTTTTTTTCCTGCCCAATGGTAATATTAAAATTAAATTCAACCTGAGTTGACATCTACAAACGCCATCCTTTCGTAAATGAAAGAATGTTTCAACATCTCGACAGACAGACAGAAGGGATAGCCTCTCCAAACGAAGGCAAGTTCCTCAAACTGAATACACACAGGTGTACTAAAGACTGGCTATTCTGTCCTTAGTTCTTAAGTCACCCTGGACTGGAAAAACGTCCTAGGCCAGCACTCATCTGCTGTCTGGAATATGGGTACTGTGAGGAGCCACTGGAGTTGCTGGGAGGAGAATTAGGCTTGTGACCCAGATGGAACAGAGAAGATGTTGCAGGATAAGGAGAGGGACAGATAAGGGTAGGATTGGAGGGACTGAAGTTGCCCTGAGAATAAACCTCGCTGCTCTTTGGTGGCAGTCTTCCACATGGCGACGTTACCCTAAATTGCTTGATTACTCATCTCTTCCACTGGGCTTTGAGTTCCTTGAGAGCAGTGGCTGTGCCTTGTTGCCCTGAGTCAAGGAGCTAGTTAGTCGTGGGGCAGGCCTGGTAGTATAGCAAGGGAGATTGTGAAGGAGCAATGGCAAAGAACCAGGAACACACAATGCTGCTTCACGAACCCGCACAGTCTGACGATTAGAGGGCACATTTCTATTATCTAATCATGCGTGCTGTTTGTGGCTGGTGCAGTGGACGAGGGGCCCCACCTCCAACCTACCCACAGGCTAGCCCTGAGCATCATCCCTCAAGATAATTAAAATGAGCCCCAAGGGGAGTGTGATGGGGGTTAGGGCTGCTGCTGCCCCGGGAGGTGCCAGGGGACTACCGAGTAAAGGCTCAGCTCCTCTCCCAAGTCCCCTGAGCTGTCTGGGCTGAAGCAGGGCTGGGGTGTGGAACAGCCAGCCTCCAGCCTGCCTGCTGCTTGATCCCACTGGTACTGCCATTGCCAAGTCAGAGAAGAGCTCTCAGCCCCAGGGTGTTCCATTTTCCCAGGCCCCAGTGCCTCACAGTCACTTCTGATTCGGAATTGACAGAAAGAAAACATCAGCCACACTGTTACTAAGTAGTCCGCCCCCCTGACCCCCCACCTCCACCCATGTTAAGATCCACAAAAACTGCTCTTCCCTGCAGAGAAAGTCCAGCTCATGGGAAAAAGGATGTTTTCTTTTAAAACTCATTTTGGGTAGTTTTGGATTTTTTTTTTTTTTTTTTTGGGTCAACCTGACTCCTGGCAGGGTGTTGAAGCCCAATGCACAGAGTCAACCTCAGCTAAACTTCCCACCAGACCCACAGGGCAGGTTAGAGAAAGGCCAAATGCAAAGCTCAGTAAGTAAAACACACAGAGGCAAGGAGAGAGGATGGGGTGGGGAGAGGGTTCCTGTTGCCCTGCTGCTTGAGAGATCAGGAGTGGAGTATTTTCATTAGTACTGGCTCAGCAGGACAACTTGGAGCCCCAATACACATCTGAAATGCCGCTCCTGGCTGCAGAACCAGGCTTCCCCTTGGCAAGATTAGCAAGGCTACAGGTTCTGGGGACCGAATGGTGAGGGTGGGCTTCCCACTGCAAATATCCTGCCACTTTCCTTTTATGACCTGTTGGGGAGAGTTTGCCTCTGGGTACAACTTGCTATTCCATGTCTCTTTGGAAATGCTCTTGGGGAGCCTGGGTGGCTCAGTTGGTTAAGTGCCAGCCTCTTGATTTCAGCTCAGGTAATGACCTCACAGTTTTTGAGTCCGAGACTCCCACTGAGCTCTCTCTCTACTCCCCCCCCCCTTTCTCAAAATAAATAAATAAACTTTAAAAAAAGGAAACGCTCTGATCGAACGTATTATCTATTGCACAGCATTTCTGATCCTTTCTCAACATCCATCTAATCTTTGACTCCCCAACCAAACAAAGGTTTTCAAATCCTGAGCTCATGTGAAGACAGTTATGTCCCTTGAGTTATCAAATCTATAGCCTGCCTTCCCACCATCATTGCTCCCTTAGGCATCGCTGGCTAAAACCCGTCCCTGGGAGGTCCTACTAAGCATTGTGGACAGTAAGCAGTAGGTGGGGATTGGTTAACAGACAGCTGAAGGCAAGAGTTAGGCCCCAGGTAAGGAAGAGGAGATGGAAAGAGAGTCGATATGCCCTTGGAGGTCAAGGGGACAGGGTCCCCCGTGGGGAAGGTGGAACAGAATTGAAGACCATTCTTTCAGGAGCCTGAAACTGATCATTTCCTTTCAACACACTTGGCAAGCTTAGCCTTCCCATCACCTCCCAGAGTTTCTGGCTTTGTCTGGAAAAAATGCTAACCAGTTCTTCACAAGAGCTGTCACTAAGTCCCTGGCCGCAGAGCTCACAAAAGACACTGTGTGCAGTGCAAAAGGAACATGGTGCTCCTGGGGGAGGAAGCTGAGTGGGTGGGGAAAGGGGCAGCCTTGGGAGCACTCATGGGCAGCCAAGGAAGATGATGGGCCCGTGCCCACATCCTCAGCTCTCTGCTCCCTGCCCCAGCCTGCCTGTGCTTGGAATTCCACCACCAGAGATGATTGCCCCAGGTGGGTTAATCATCCAGGCTGGATGTGTAGGAACCTGGGGGACAAGGACAGAGAGAACCTCTTTTCCATTCCTGGGAAAGGGCTTAGGGATTTCTGTCTGGTGGGAGTGACCATAGGGGAGTGAAGATGCTGAGCTCTAGCTGGGGAAGAGAGGGAGGCACTAGAGAAAGGGGTTTCTGGGAGACAGAATTAGCCAAGCCTTCCCCCTGGCCTTCTTGAGTTTGGACTCAGACTCTGTCTATCCATGGAGATAGCTGGGTAGAAGAGTACTGGACAGGAAGTCAGGGGAGTCTCCTTTAATCTGACTCTGTCTTGCTACGGAATTATAAATACCAGAGATGGACAACTCAGCCTTAGGAAGCATTTGGTCCACCCCCCTCACTTTATACTCACAGCCTCTGAATCCTAGAGTTACAGGTGGTTGGCCAGGGTCACACGTGCTGAGCATTCTTGCTCATGATGGCGTGTTAGGTGCTCAGATGCTATCGGTTCACCAGGGAGGTCTTGCCTGACGAGCTTTCCTCCCCTACCTAAATATGGTCCTTTTTTTTTTTTCTCATCACAAATGGGAATGATTTATTTGTGTGTGTGTGTGTGTGTGTGTGTGTGTTTTGTTCTTGTTTTTGTTTTAATGCTTATTGTCTCCTATTCAACTGTAACTTCCACAAGGGCAGGGATCTTTCTCGGCCTCATTCTCCACTGTTCCTCACACATGGCAGGCACACACCTGCATTTAGTGAACAGAACATCTCTATTCTCAAAGTAACAGCACCAGGGGCATCTGGGTGGCTCAGTTGGTTGGGCGTCCGACTTCGGCTCGGGTCATGATCTCACGGCTGGTGGGTTCAAGCCCCACATCGGGCTCTGTGCGGATGGCTCAGAGCCTGGAACCTGCTCTGGATTCTGTGTCTCCTTCTTTCTCTCTGCCCCTTCCCCACTCACACTCTGTCTCTTCATCTCTTAAAAATAAATCAACATGGGGCGCCTGGGTGGTGCAGTCGGTTAAGCGTCCGACTTCAGCCAGGTCACGATCTTGCGGTCCGTGAGTTCGAGCCCCGCGTCAGGCTCTAGGCTGATGGCTCGGAGCCTGGAGCCTGTTTCCGATTCTGTGTCTCCCTCTCTCTCTGCCCCTCCCCCGTTCATGCTCTGTCTCTCTCTGTCCCAAAAATAAAAAAATGTTGAAAATAAATAAATAAATAAATAAATCAACATTAAAAAAAAATTCAAGGTAACCACACCAGAGACATATGATACCCATTTTACAGATAAGGAAACTGGGGCTTAGACAACATAAATAACAAGTGGGGAAAGCAAAATTCAGCAGTGGATCTGAATGACATCCCCCCCCTCCCCCCACCCCCATGCTGTACTACTTTTCTAAGAAAGGTCTTCAGATTTTGGAGTTTCCCTTAAGCTGGGGGCCTTGGTTTAGGCTTTTTGGCTGTGATGTTCTAGGACCAGATGCTCCCAAACCAGTCTCTGGTCTTGTGAAGCTCGGGGCTAGATTGTGGTCCAGGCAGGAAAGATAATGCTGAAGATCACATAGCAGTGAGGAGGTCCCCACACCGCAACTGGAGAAGCAGACAGTGAAACAGAAATATCTGCCTGAATTCCAGAGGGGACCAGTCACCAGGAGGCAGTGAGCCCAGAGCTAAGTGTTTATGAAACCCCCTGGTATGCGGGTATGAGGCTGGATACATCAGAGTCTCAGATGCTGCACTTACCAGCTTGGGAACGATAGTTCTCTTAGCCTTAACTTATTCCTCTAGGACATAGGATGATGCTAACCCCCTCCCTCACAAGGAGGGTAAATGAACTAAGGCAGGGAAAGCCCTTAGCACAATGCCTGATCTGCTGCAAGCATACAGGCAGTGTTAGTTTCTGTAAGTGCTTCCTTCAAGGCGGGACCAAATTCCTGACTTGGAGCCCCTCTCAGTCATGAGGTCAGAGCCCGTAAGTGATTAAAACAAAGGTAGGTGAGAGGCTGATGGATAAAGCAGATCCTGACAGCGAGGACGTAGCTCAAAACTAAAGTGAACTCAGGTCAGGGTCTGCGCCCATTTCCTACCATATCCTCAGAGCCTTGCGCACAACCTGCACTGTGGCTCATGTGCAGTAGGCTGAGTGAAAGGGTCCAACAGAGCAGATGGGAGAGTGGCCTAGTGTTCTCTTCATTACCCCGCTATCATTCGTTTTTCACGGATTCATTCGGCACCAGATTGGCATTGTGGCATAGGAGTGAAAGCATGGGCTCTGAAGTCCACTGTTTACTAGGTTAACTCCTTTCTTTTTTTTTTTTTTTTTTTGGTGGTAGGGGGGTGGGGAATGGAGAGGGAGGGAGGGAGGGAGGGAGAGAGGATGGAGCATGGGGCCCAATGTGGGGCTTGATCCCACCACCCTGGGATCATGAACTGAGCCGAAATCAGAAGTTGGACACTCAACCAAAGGAGCCAGCCAGGTGCCCCAACTTGTTTCTTTATACAGTTCCCTTGTCTGTTAAATGGGTTGACACCTCCCAGTTTGAGGACTGAGTTAAAAAGTGTAAGAGCCCTCGGAACAGTGCCAGGCAGCTAGAAGGTGCTCCGTCAGTGTTACCTGTTATTGCCAGTAAGAGTCTCTTGGGTGCTGGACGCTGCTGGGCTGGAAGCAAGGCCCCTGGCTTCACAGAGCTGCCAGTGCGAGGCAGTGGATGAGGAAACAAGCCATCATGAGACGACACGATTGGGGGTTCAGTGAGGTGAGGTCCAGGGGATCCTAACCTAGTCCCAGAGGAAGAAGCTTTACTCAGAGACCTCACTAATCTGTTGACTTGGCCAGAGCAGGGGGCAGGGAAGGGAGGAAGTGCTCCGAGCAGAAAGGGTAACATGCAAGAAGGCCGCCATGGTGGGTGCAAAGAATGAGTGTCCGTGTGGAGAACAGAGATGGGAGAACAGTGAGAGAGGAGGAGCAGACTCAGGCCATCCGGATGATGGTAAAGGGAGAAAGTGCTCCCAAAAGAGCAGGAAGGAACCAGGTCCAGGAGGTACAACTCCCGGCTCTGGGTTTGTCCTCCCTCTTGCCATTTCCCTTAAAATTGTGAGGGGGGAGGGGACTTACTTTGACAAGCGCCTCAGACCATTACCCCAAATAGTCTCAGGAAATCCAGTGGGGCCTCTGCCGAGAAAATCTCCCTCCCCCCCCACGCCCCCCTCCTGCAGAGTTGGTTGGTGGGGGGGGGGGGGGCAAGCCAGGAAAACATGCTGCCAAAGCGGACACAGCACAAGCAACCAAAGGTACAAACAGTTCACAATGAAGACAACCTGGATGGAAACATGTGGAAATTAAGACAACCACTACGGCCAGAGAGAGGAAATGCAGTAATCGAAAATACATAGCAAAAAACAAAAAGAAAGAAAGAAAAAAACCCAACAATTTTAATGCTGATTTACTATGAAAGCGTTGTTTTCCACCCAAATAAAATGATGTTTTCCTTGTCTTGCATCATATCCTCCCCTCCTCAGGCACCTCCAGCCAAATGTAACAATTAGAGGGGACGTTTCCATCCTCTTCCCAGGTGGGTAAATCCCTGCTGGCATCATGTGGAGCCCAGAGCCCAGCTTGCATTCTTAGCGAGGAAGCCCTTTGACTTGACCTCTCAGCCCAAGCGCGGAAAACATCGCCGAGCTGGGGCCATGAGGGGCGTGAGAACCGAGAGTGCACATCACACACAGATCCCAGGCAAAGCGGGAAACAAATTCTCATAAATGAGATGCTCGGCCCCATTTTTCTCTCTGTGGTCAACATCACAAAGATGGGTGTCACCAAGCAGAACCTTCAGGGGGCCTTGTCCCATTTGCAAACCACATCAGACAATGTTTCAAGCTAAAGCCACCAGATTCTCATAATGCCCAAAACCCTACTGGGACTTTGGGGTTCTGAGCCAGGGGGAAGGATGACAGACATACCAAGGGAGTGGACAGACCTCGAGAAAGGTTTCCCGGGGAGCAAAAGCCTGCAGATGTGAATGATACATGGCGATCATGCTCACGCCTCTCTCCAGCTGCAAATAACTCACACCTTGGCCTTGCCTTTTGTAGAATTTCAAGATTTCCTTTTTCTTGCACATTCTTTTTCCATTTCCTCTGCCTCTCCTGCTCTCCACTCTGCACCCCAGACCTGCACCCTACCCCCTTTTCGAATGCCATGACATCCTAGGAAATTAGACACCCCCCCCCCCCCACCAAATTACCTTTAATACCTGTATCCTTGACTCTGTGGTGTTTAAGGAATTATTTTCAACCAGCTGATTAGCAAAGCTGCTGGAGACTCTGGAGAACACAGCCCCCGCCTGGGTGTGGAAGTGGACAAAGCTCCTCTGGGTGTCTGTTTGTATAGCTGGAGACTGAAGGACTTTGGGTGTTCTGTAGTAACCTCAGAAAAAGTCCCTAGGCAGCAGTAAACTCTCCCAGCATGGTTTTGAAACACCACAGGAGGAGGCCTCTTTAATCAAATAATAACTAGTCGGAGATAAGGCCTGCTAGTCTGAGCTCAGACAGCCAATCAGCTGCTTCCTTCCGACTGCAAGGACAAACAGACCCAGGCTTCTGGAGTGAGTTTCAGGGCTTGTTATAATTTAATGATTCTGTGGGTGGTGTCTTCTTGGCTTAGCCTGATGAGGATTTTCTGACCAGGGAGTGAGCCTCAGGAGCTCAGGAGCCTCATTCTCACTGGATGAGCCTGACGCAAGTTGCTGTCACTGAATATCCTGAGCGATCACGTGGGGCCCCCAGTTCCCAGACTGGATGCTTCCATGTTGCCAAGAGAGTTCTCACTGCGGCCAAGAAAGCAAGCCTGAGTGGTCTGAGCAGGGCTGGCTCATGGGCAGTAAGCGTATTTGGCACCAGATGAGCAACTCACGGACTGTGACCCTGAAGAAGTCATGTGAAGACGCTAGTGACCTGCTCCCACGTGTTGGAGATGCTTTACATGCATTTCCTTGGACCCTTAATTGGCAGGGACTTTGAGTTTCTCTATAATCTTCATCCTTCCGTGCCCCCCCTCCCCTCTCATGCTGTCAGTTCTCGGTTGGGCCTCTGAGGCCTCATGAAGAGGGTGGGTGCTGGGAGTTAAGCAAGACTGAGAGTGGATAATGGCCCTGCAGCTTTCTAGCCCTGTGACTTTGAACCTGTCACTCAGCCCCTTCTGGGCTAAATGACTTCAAGGATTCAATGGGAGAAGGTCCCTTCAGATTCTTATCTGCCCCTAAGAAATGTAAAAAGACCTTTAAATGGTATTGACCTACTAGAGCTCCATAGGTAAAGGAAATTCAGGGGGACCCCTTTGTTATGCAAATAACGCTTAGCCACCAGCGGAAAGAAACCCCTTCCCATTAGCAGTCATTCCGCCTTAGAACCCCACCCCCACCTCCTCCATCAACCTTTCATTCAACAGATGTTTACTTTGATCTACTGTATCAAAGACTGAATTAATCACTGGGAGGAGGGGGACAGGAAGGAGCACCCTGGTGGACTCCCCTGCCCTCAGGAAACTGTCACAGCTCAGGAGGCAGGAGTTTATTATAAAGAGTCCTTTGTGCAATCAAGCCAAAGGAAGGGGCCAGCTTGTCACAGAGGGTTTGGGCCTGTCCAAGGGCAGCAGGGGAAAGCCAGCAATGGTGGACAGGAAGTGGACTCAAGTTAGAGGGCCAAATAGAGCCAAACCATCTCCAAGGGAACTCCCTACAGGGCTCCGACTAGGGGAAAAAAGAGGAAAAGCAAAGGGGTGTGTGTGTGTGTGTGTGTGTGTGTGTGTGTGTGTGTGTCAGCCTCCTTAAGACATAATTTACATCCCATACAATTCAACCATTTAGATGATATAATTCAATGATTTCTAGCACATCCACATAGCTGTGTGGTCATCGGCAGAATCAATTTGAGAACAGTCCATCACCCCAAAGAGAAACCACTTCCCATTAGCAGTCATTCTTCATCCCATGCCCCTTCCTTACCTCTACCAATTCTAGATAACCACTGATCTACTTAGTGTCTCCTATGGACTTGCCTATTCTGAACATTTCATGTAAAGGAATCACATACTATGTGGTCTTTGCGACTGGCTTCTTCCACTTGGCATCACATTTTCAAGTTTCACCTCATTCCTCTTTATTACTGAATAATATTCCATTGTGAAAATACACCACAATTTGTGTATCCATTCATTCATGGGCATTTGGATAGTTTCCACATTTTTGCTGTTACGAACAATTCTGCTATGGACATTCATGTACAAGTCTCCACTCCCCTTTAGCCACAAATTCACAACCCCATAGCGGAAAACCAAGAAGACAACAAAGCAGGTGAGAGAGCTAGGCTTCGAAGGGTTTGTCTCCAGCTAGAAGTTAGGATATCCTAGCAGTAGCTGAGTCTGATATGTGCACAGGTTTTTACAATGTGGAAGCACCATCACACATTGCCACTTGTGTAATTGCCCTCACAATCCTAGGCATGAGGGAGGCATTATTTTTATTGCCATTTTAAAGATGACACCATAAGAAATAAAGTTTCAGTAACTTGCCAAAAGTCACCCATCCGAAAATCGAAGCCAGAATTAAGTCCTATGTTTTCTTCTAGCTCCAGCTCTTCGCACACAAAATGGGTCTTTAATCTTCTCTTACATTCTCAGTCTGGCTTCCAAGATGTACTTCAAGGAGGAAAAAAAAAGGAAGGAAGGAAGGAAGGAAGGAAGGAAGGAAGGAAGGAAGGAAGGAAGGAAGGAAGGAAGGAAAAGAAAGAAAAAAGAGCTTAGTTATTATTTATAGAGAAAATGGCAATTAGACCAACAAATAGGTGCTATCATCCGCATTTTAAAAATGTATACATTCCACTCAGAAAAATTAAGTATCTTTTCTAAAGACACAGACCTATTCAAAGGCAGATACGTGATTCCCAAACATGGGCGAGATCAGCTTGCTTCCTTGCTAACATTTAACTGAGAGCAGTAGAGGTCTTGATTGTTCAGGTGGGAGGAAGGGTAACCTTGGAGGAGGCACTGCAGGTTAGGATAGACCTAGGTGAGGGAGGTGCCATGCATCACGGGGTAGATTAGGGAACACGAAAGCCTGAAGATGAGGAGAAAAGATGGCTGTGAAGACAAGAGCGGGAGATAAAACAGAGAGAAGGTGAGGAGAGTCCTGTTGAAAGGTTGGCCATGGTCCCAGCTTTCCTGTGGCCAGCAACGTTTCATCCAAACCCTAAGGTCACTTGATAAACAATACAAACAGATGTTCTGAATGGAATGATGTGGGGAAACATGAGCCAGGAACAGCAAGTGTGGTGATAGGGCTACGGAGCCCACCCAGCTTCTTATCACCTGTCTAGCCCCAGCCAAAGAGCACAGACCTGGCAAGCACCACCTACGGGGGATCCTCCCAGAAGCAGGAGGGCAAAGCTCCCCGTGGGGAGAGAGGAGGCAAAGCCGGTGATGGGCATGGCCATAGCTCACCTCTGAAGTAGAGATTCCAATGCAAAGTGCTTCAACCTGAGAGTCGGGAACATGGGATGAACAGAAGGGGTGTGAAAGGACAGGAAGTATGGAACCAGCCAGGAACCTCATGGCTTCTAGATCTTGACCCATTGCAGCAAGATCGTGCCAACTGCACTTGCTTTCCTTGGGCCCATTACTTGCGGACTGCAGTACAACACCAGGAAAACTGCTGGAAAGAGCCAGTTAGAAAACTCTCCAAGATATCAAGCAGTGCCAAGCCAGTTCCAGGCCCCTCATATCTCTGAGCTATCTACAGGACCCACTCATGGAAGATGAAAGGGTATCTTTAGATCTGCTCCCACTTCAGGGGGAGAACCAGAGAATACTGGGCATCAGGAAAAACAAGGCAAGCACCTATCAGCAGGTTCAACTTGCTGAAAAGAAACAATATCTGTTGTCACCTACCATGAGCCAAGTCCTGGAAAACCCTATAGGGTAGGAACATGTACACCCATCTCAGAGAATGAAATAGTAGAGCTCAGAGAGGTTAACTAAGTTGAAGTCATGCACTTAATAAGTGGTGCAGTAGGGACTTAAGCCTAAGGCCATCTGACTCCACAAACCCATGATCTTTCTGGGAGTTCACGTTAGCACTCATAAGAGAGTTCTTTTTAATTTTAATGTAATCTTATTTATTTGAGAGAGAGAGAGAGAGAGAAAGCACAAGTTGGGGAAGAGGGGAAGAGGGGCAGAGGGAGGAAGAGGGAGAGAATCTCAAGCAGGCTCCATGCTTAGTAGCATGGAGCCCGACATAGGTCTTGATCCCACAACCCAGGATCATGACCTGAGCCAAAACCAAGAGTCAGACACTCAGCCAACTGAGCCATGCAGGCACCTTAAGAGAGTTCTTAGATTCATTGCCTTTTTGTCTCTCACAAGCTGCCACTTATTCCCATCCTCCCTCAGTAATTTTTCCAGCATTCCCAAAATCATATGTGTGTGTTGGCATACAACATGTGCATCTAGATCCATATTCATACATATCTGGGAGAATACAGATCTATGCACATATTCATGCATGTGTTTCCTTGCTTTTAGATACATGTGTTCTGTTGCCTTCAGAGAAGGGCACAAGTAGATTTAGTTTTAATTTCCTCAAGGCTATGTAAAAGTCTGTCCTTACATAGGTGGTTGATAGCTGTCTTCCTGTTTACGTCGGCCCTTGAGTAGAGAAACTGGCTCCTGTGACCAGGTAGCTTTTCCTACTTCAGGCATCTTCTGAGTACCTAGTTCCGGGATGGGTGTTTCATCTCTGAGAAGATCTGTACAAACTTCCATTAATAAGCTACCCATTGATGCCTACCATTGATGTCTGTGTCATAGCCGAACAAAAACCCTGTTTGATTCGGGCTTGAACTATCTGCACCGCACAAGGGCAGAACACATGCACACACACACACACACACACACACACACACACACACACTTGCCAATGGAGTTGGGGAGACTGTCCAGTATATATCACAAACCCAAAAGCATCTTAGCACCAGGCAGGTAATGTAAACAAGAAGAAATAGGTTAGCTGTAATTAATAGGGAGTAGTGGGGGCTGAGGTCAAATGCAGGGTACACACCCCATCTAAGGACGTCTACCACCTTCAGCCAAATATTACATGGGGAAATGTAGGCCATGCTGCCAGATTTCTTTATTTTCAAGAGAGGCTGGAAATAGAGATTTTAATGTGGAATCTCCAAAATTTAAAAAAATTCGGCAACTGTTCAGGCCAAAAAATCCCCACAGATCTTCAAGATAAAGTCAGTCTGTGCACGGGTAGTTTTTTGCTCCATAATGTAAACAAAATACCCATTCACATACATGTACGTACTAACTCTCTTTCACGGTGGCCAAAGGTTCTAAATAGACTATAAGAGCTGATCCTCCAAGGGGCTTGTGGGTTTCTCTCTCTTGCTTCCCTACTCAAGAGTCAAGAGTCACTAATGTGCGGTCACAGAGGACCCCTTTATCAGAAGGCTCCAGGTACTTAAGAAGCATACAGATCTCCAGGCATCACCCAGGGAACCCCAGGGACGGAAACCAAGAAGCGCCCATTGTTTGCGTCTTGCTGTGAATAGCAGCAGGTTTCTAGTCATTAGGAGTCCCACACAAACCCACACGCCTTCCTGTAGATTTGTTTTTGTTTTTTTTAATGACTCATCGGTGTCTACAAGGCCCCTCAATATCAAAAGCTGGTTTATGGCCAGGGACCCACATAATCACAGTACCTGGCACAGAGCCTAGTCCCTGCTCGGTACTCAGTGAATGCTGAATGGGTGGAGGCAACACGTGGGTGTGGGCAAGGCTGTGTTGACACAGAACGCCCAGCATACACGCCTATCCTAATGCCTAATGAGAATATCCCAAGCTTCCCCCCAAGGATGCCTCTTTGAACCACCACTACACTTGGTTCCTCACGATCTCAGACTGCTCCGTCACTCTCCTTTCACTACCGGCTTCGTCGTTATTTAACGCACATTCCCTGTCCGGGTGTGCGGATTGGTCTTCCCGGCTAGATCCTGAGCTCCCTGGTGATGGCAAAGATGTTCCTCGGATTCCTGTAGCTTCCAGGCCTGCCATAGAACCTGGCAAGGGTGTGCAGGCAAACAATGCATGCCGTGGCACTGTAGAGGTGTACTGAGCAGCTTCCCCTCCTGGAGAACCTACTGCAGGAGCCTAGTTGATGAACATCCTCCAGATACTGCCTCTTTGCATCCATGACATATTTCAGCCAAGACCGCATTTCCCCAGGCTGCTGCTGGTCAATGGCTGGGCATGATAGAGGGCCAGAGCCAATCCTTTTCTGCCCATGCAACATGACTCCATCAGCCCAGCAGTGACGTTTTCAGAGCTGCACCGCTGTCCTCTGTGGCTCCTCCTTCCTTCTTTCTCTCCCTTCCCAGCTCAGACCTGCATCACGGTCCAAGGCCCACCTACTTCTGCTTCCTCCCTCTCCATCCTCCGAAAGCATTTCCCCCAATAAAGCTCTTGCACACCTACTCATTTCGGCACCTGCTTCTTGGAGAACCCAAAGTGTTGAACAATCAAAGTGCCTAAACCCCACCAATAGCCATGTCCCTTTCTTGCACATGAAAAAATAATAATCCATTGACCTCATTTGAACACATGGTGTGAAATTCTTACCTTAGAACCAACTGAATAAATTCTGCTCTGAACTAAGATGTTCTCTTCTATGCAGAAGCCATGAGTTGCAGTGGAATGAATCAGGGCCCCTGGAGATCTATATAACTGTAGATGGCTTTGTGACCTTAAGCACAGGCCTTTCTTTTGGGGTGCCTCTTTTGCGTAAGAAGGCTAATAAGATCTTCCTTAAGTTGAAGTACATTTCTAGGCCCCAGATGCCCAGGACGCCACATCAACATGTCAAATCTTTGATAACTTTCATCTCCCTGTAATTGCTCTGCTCCGCCAAAAACACAGTATATCCAATCGGCTAATCCTCAGGTGTAAAGTTAACTCTGGGCTCTACAGTTCCTTTTTCTTTCCTTCTTCATTTTATATTTGTCTCTTCCCTATACCTTATTCTTTATCGTAGAAAAGCTTCCTGACTTCCATCCACCCTTGGTCCAGAGACTGCCTGCTTCATGAGGTATTAAATAAATTTCGCCTGTAATCAACTCAATTGTCTCTCTCAGTCATTGCTAACTCTTACCTTCCAGGATGCATATATTTGAAAAACATGTCTTAAGTGCCGTAAAACAAAATTAGCAAACTTGTTCTGTAAAGAACTAAATAGTAAATATTTAGGCTTTGTGGGTCTTACGATGCCTGTCACAGCTACTCAACTGCCATGTCGACAAAAGCTGCCATAGAGAATATGTAAAAGCAGTGTGACTGTGTTTCAACAAAACTTTATTTTTTTAATGGTTTTATTTATTTTTGTGAGACAGAGAGACAGAGCATGAGCCAGAGAGACGCAGAGAGAGAGGGAGTCACAGAATCTGAAGCAGGCTCCGGACTCCGCTGAGCAGTCAGCACAGAGCCTGTCGTGGGGCTTGAACCCACAAACCGCATTATCATGACCTGAGCCAAAGTCAGACGGCCCAACTGACTGAGCCACCCAGGTGCCCCTCAACAAAACTTTATTTAAATAAAAACGTGTAGTAGACTGCAGTGGGTCCAAGGGCTGTAACCTTGCCGACCCTTGCCCTCATCACAGAATCTTACGGCTGGAAAAGGCAATAAACATTGTGAGGTTCAGGGCACCAACAACCTTCCTCCTACATTCATGGCAGAGCTGACCAATCAGGAAGCCTCTTCTTGCAAAGCTTGCAAGTGACCTCAGAACCCTTAACACAGGGCTGTAGATGAACCTCAGTTGGCAGGTACAGTGATGTCCTTCATTTTCCCCTGATCTTGTTTAGTCCCCACAAGTCCTAAATGAGAAAACTGAGGCCAGTGATTCAAAAACAATAAACATAAAAGTATTTTAGGGGCGCCTGGGTGACTCAGCTAGTTAAGCTTCTGACCCTTGATTTCGGCTCAGGTCATGATCTAATGGTTTGTGAGCTGGAGCTTTGTGTCAGGCTCTGGGCTGACAGCGCAGAGCATGCTTGGGATCCTCTCTCCCTCTGCCTCTCTCTCTCTCAAATAAATAGATTTATAAAAAAGTATTTTAAAATGTGTGACGCACTTCTTCAATGCAAAATGCACTGATATGGGGCTAAAAATTAGCCATTTAAAACAAAGTGCAAATAATAATAAATTAAATCATTGCATACAAAATGATCATGATCTTCTGCAGCAGGAACAATTGGGTTGGAAATTTCTATTGCCCAATTCCTACCTCATGGAAAGTAGGGATTCACCATTTTAGTTTGTACAGATAAATGTTTGCTGTTTTCCCACTGGCAGAAACGTGCTGGGCTCCCCGGCCCTGGGCTGGAGCCAAGAGACGGGTCTGCATCTTGCCCCAGCAAGACCACACAGGTGCTGGAACACAGTTGCAAGCTGTCTTAGATTCCCTCCAAGCAAGTGTCTGTTCAAAGCAGCGTCCACATGGGCACCTCCAGGTGCTCCTCTGGCTGGTGTCTCCTTGAAGTGGTTTTGTCATGGTGTTCTGGGAAGGCAACCTTGACATTTCTTCTCTCTGCTTGACTCGTTGATCAGAAAGATCAAAGCCTTTCGTAAAATACGCAACTGTTCAGGATTCGTGATGTTGTGAGTTTCTTTTTAATAAGAAACGTATGTTTTGGTCTTCGTTCCCATTCCTGGCACAGAGTTCCTAAAACCCTTGAAATTTCTGAAGGGAAAAGGCGGTGAAGGATAAAGATGCCTTTTAGTTTTCCTAACAAGCCCCTTTCAACCACACTGCAGTTCATGTTAAAATGAGGTGATTCTTGGAAAGCCCCCAAGGATGGGGGGCTGGTGGCCAGGGGGAACCTCCATTAGTTGGTTGGAACTTTAGCTCCACCTCCCGACCTGGCAGGGAGAGAGGAAGGGCTGGAGATTTGAGTTCAATCACCAATGGCCCATTGGCCATTAATCAGTCACGCTTATGCAATGAAGCTTGCATGGAAACCCAGAAGGACTGGGTTGGGAGTGCTTCCAGACTGGTGAGCTCACCGAGGGTTCCGGTACAGTGGCACACTCAGAGAGGACGTGGAAGCTCCTTGCCCCTTCCCACACACCTTGCCCTCCCCACCTCTTCCACCTGGCTGTTCTCGAGTTGTATCTTTTATAACAAGTCAATAAGTAGACTGTTTTCCTGAGTTCTGTGAGCCACTCTAGAAAACTAGTTGAACCAGAGGAGTGGGTCATGAGAACCTCTCATTTATAGAAATACAGGTGTAACTTGGATTTAAGATTGGCATCTCAAGTAGAAGAAAGGTAGTCTTGTGGGACAGAGCCCATAAACTACAGGATCTGACACCAATTCCAGATAATGTCAGAATCGAGTTTAACTGTAGGACACCAGGCTGGTATCACTGAATTTCTTACTGTGTGGGATACCCACACGTCTGGTGTTGTAGTGAGTGCTGAGAATAGAGACACACAGGAGAGTGACTTTGCCTTTACAGGACTGACAGTTTACCTCCCCACGCCTAAGAAGCCAAGTTCCCTCATACACATTACATAGGTGAACTCCACCATTGAGAGCAACTGCCCTTTTAGAGTCTGATGATAGCCCCGGACCTTCTCCACAGGAAAGGCACATGCCCTATGGTCACCCCAAGTTTCCCAGTCTTCAGGATCACCTCCTTATTTATATCCAAACGATAGTCCCAGACTATCGATAGCATAATCATTGCACAGAATACAAATGGTCCTCTGTATCATTAAGCAGAACGCGTAACATCTCAGTTTGGAACACAGTCATTAGGACGACTTTGCCTGAGTAGGGCCTCTCTGGGGATCCCGTGTGGATGCCAACCTCACAGCTGCCGGACAGAGAAGTGCCCCAGGGATCCCTCCCAGAACAGGTGGATCTGTTCCCTCCTTGAACAGATCTGAGCTTCCAGTCTAGAACACAGAATGCTCTACATCTCCACAGGACAGCACTTTCCAGGTTCCTGATACGCACAGGCACAAATCTGTCTACGACTTTATAATCTCAGAGGAGAGCCCAGCGTTGGATAAGCTATAGTAACCCACCTGGGGGACACTGGCTTCTGGAGGGCAAGTCGGGGCCTGAGGTTCAAAGCTTCAGGACACTCAGCCACCTGGCCCAGGTGTCACTGCCATACCTTTCCACACCATAATTTCACCCTCCCAGCTCTGCTGCCAGCCAGCCTAATTTCACTACCGGGACATCTATGTGGGGAAGTGAAGGAAAAAGAACGTTCTAGGGAGCAATGGCATGAGGGTGGGAGGATTCTGGGT
Organism: Puma concolor; assembly: GCF_028749965.1. Classification (NCBI taxonomy): domain Eukaryota; kingdom Metazoa; phylum Chordata; class Mammalia; order Carnivora; family Felidae; genus Puma; species Puma concolor. The sequence continues at coordinate 70,420,823 of NC_141677.1, forward strand.
AGGATGCCCGGGCACTGTGATCTCTCATAGAACAGGACACGCTTCTCTTTTCCTAAATGAAGCCTTCTCTGACCTCTATGTAAATAATGGCCACTCCCTCCCCACCGAGAAGAATGTCTGGCCCAAGGAATACTCTGTTCAATACGTTTAATATATAACGAAAGAAATCACAAGTGGTCATGTTTTTGGAGGCTGGCTGAGGCTCCACCCCTTCTGGAAACCTCCGCTGAGTACTCTGAGGATCGCACCCATTTTTCATGTGGACACTCGTTCATTTGTTTTCGACAGATTCGTATTGAGCACCTACGATGTACCAGATCATATAGCAGGCCCTGGATTTGCAGGAGAGACTAAAGGAAAGCCCCTGCCTTCAAACAGGTCACAATATAGTTTAGTACATACAAAGCATCCAGTTTGGGTTTCCAGTTGCTTCTGATAGCTTTTTCTCCCCAAAGAGCAAAAGGATGCTGGAGAAGGGGGAGGGCTGACACTGCCTGAGCACCGGCACATTCCCAGTCTTGTGATATGTGCTTTTCTGCAACCAGGTGGTCTGACCCTGGAAGAGGGACCTCAATAAGGAGATGATGGGAGAGGAACAGAGAAGAGACGTGCAGAGCACAGGAGTCAGAGCCCAGAGGTTGAAGAGCTGTGGACAGCTGTTCCCCATTGGAAATATAAAAGGAGGCTCAGAAAGGATGGAGGGAAAGACCACCAGGCCTGGTGAAAAGAAGCCAGGTTGCATCCGGAACCCATGTGACCTTGGGCACACCACCTTCTTGTCTTGGCATTTCCACATCAGTAAAGGCAAATGGTGGCCCAAACAACCTCCAAATCTCTTTATGTGCAAACATCTATGATCCTTGCTAACCTACACGTCTTCCTCCTTTATTTCCTGTGGACCTTCTTCTAATACCTTGTTATAAGAAATGACTTAGGGGCGCCTGGGTGGCTCAGTCCGTTGAGCGTCCGACTTTGGCTCGGGTCATGATCTCATGGTTTGTGAGTTCGAGCCCCACATCGGGCTCTGTGCTGACAGCTCAGAGCCTGGAGCCTGCTTTGGATTCTGTGTCTTCCTCTCTCTCTGCTCCTCCCCTGCTCTTGTTCTCTCTCTCTCTCTCTCTCTCTCTCTCTCTCTCTCTTTCAAAAAATAAATAAAACCATTAATGAAAAAAAAATGAAAAAAAAAAAAAGAAATGACTTAATGGTGCTTCCATAAATGTGATCTTTGTATAAGGGAGGGCCCATTAAACCTGAACTTTTAATTCTTTTTTTTTAAGTTTATTATTTACTTAGAGAGCGAGAGTTCATGCACACAAGTGAGGGAGGGGCGGAGAGAGAGAGGGAGAGAATCCCAAGTAGGCTCCACACGGTCAGCACAGAGCCCCATGCGGGGCTTGAACTTGTAAATCATGAGATCATAACCTGAGCTGAAGTCGGACGCTTAACCAACTGAGCCACCCAAGTGCCCCAGAACTTTTAATTCTTGAGGAAAATTAATTTGGGGAATGAAGGAGAATAAAAGAGCTCAGTGGTTTCTCCATTCTCCTCTTTCCAAGCGCTCTCCTTCATGCTTCACCTCCTCCTCTGGCACCACTCAATCCTGGAGCTCAGCCACTGGCTGTGCGGGTTCTTCTCTTGCGCAGGTGACTCACCTGACTGGCTGTGCGGCCAGAGCCCAATAGGCTCCTGCAGTCACCAAGAGGCCTTGGCCTCTGGCCCTCCGGCCTCCCATTGGGAAGAGACCAACAAGACTGTCCTCCCGAGTGACATTTTCCTCATTGTGCTGGCCCCCTGGGCTCAAGAAGATGGGTTGAGACAGGTAAATGAAGGTAAAGGAAGATGCGAGCCGAAGACCCTCATTAAGGTTCTCATCCTGCTGTTGCAAATGCAGAAGCAGAGATCAAGGTTCCTGCCCCCACCCTAGCCACTGACCAATCACATACTGAGAACTGCATGATGAGTACCTGGTGCCTTTTGGAACCACAAACACTCTGGGTCAATTTGTTTCAAAAGCTCATTTGGCAACCATACTGCTCTCTTCTCTCTGTCTGCCTGGTCATGAGGCTCCTGCTGACCCACCACCTGTTGAGACAGGCAAGAAAACCTACCCCTCAATTACAAGGGTCTGGGTACACTGAGCACAGTGCAACTAATTAACCACATTCCGTTTGCAATCATGAGATGATATGAGCAGAACCATAGCCTCCTCACTAATCATTTCCAGGTCTTTCGAAATACAACCTCTTTTTCAAAAGGATAATCTTATCACTGGGCTAAGTTGCTGATAATAATAATTACTAAATGATGGAAGATGGGCAGCTGAAAATATTCCATAAACAATAGTATGACAGTATCATCTCGATTATTCTGCTTAACGTCTTAAAAAAACAAACATCATTTTGTGTTTCTGGGTCCCGTAAAGATGTCTAAATCAATAGTCTCAGAAATCCTTACATATTCTGTAATCAAGAAACCAGAGAGTTCAAATCGGACCATCAAACCACTAATATTTGTTGAGTATCTACCACTCACAAAACACTGTGACACACAGAAACATAAAGCTCAGCCTTTGACTTGGGGATGCAAGGCGGTCACTGAAGAGGGTTTAGGAATGGAAAAATTAGAAAGCTACATAAAAATAATTGAGTAGCCAGGCATTAGGAACTCACACTGAAATGACCATCTGAAATAAGTATTTGGCTGGATTATTATCAATACAGCCTGACCAAGTTCTGATGTGAGAGTTGGTAATTTTACATGGAGCATAAAAAGATAAATGACAGACAGGAATAATACTGGATTTTATATGCGTCTCCAATCAGTTGGAAGGGCATTCAGCTGCAAGTGACAGGAAACTCACAAATGGTGATTTAAACCAGCCTGGAGCATGTTTCTCCTCAAAAAGAATTCCAAAGGTAGACAGCTCAGAGCTGGAGAAGTTGTCATGAAAATCATCAATAGCTTCTACTATTTCCTGCCATACTGTCTTTTGTGGACTGTGTCCTCATGTACTCAAAATGGCTGCTGCACCCCAGGTATCATATTCACATTCCATGAAGAAAAAAAGAGGGAAATATAAATGGCAAAAGTCTTCTCTTTTTAAATTTATTTGGGAAGTGGGGCGCCTGGGTGGCGCAGTCGGTTAAGCGTCCGACTTCAGCCAGGTCACAATCTCGCGGTCCGTGAGTTCGAGCCCCGCGTCGGGCTCTGGGCTGATGGCTCGGAGCCTGGAGCCTGTTTCCAATTCTGTGTCTCCCTCTCTCTCTGCCCCTCCCCCGTTCATGCTCTGTCTCTCTCTGTCCCAAAAATAAATAAACATTGAAAAAAAAATTAAAAAAAAAATTTATTTGGGAAGAGAAGCCTTCCTCAGGTATCTGCCTTCATCTCATTGACCAGAACAAATCATAGGGCCATCCCTAGCTGCAAGGGAACCTGGGCATTTTTTACTTTCCAGGCTCTACAGTAGAGAAAGGCAAGGGAGAAGGCGATTTAAATAGATTTCATTGAGCCTACAGTATGAACTGTACTTCATGAAAAAATTTTTTTAATGTTTATTTATTTTTGAGACAGAGACAGAGACAGAGTGCAAGCAGGGGAGGAGCAGAGAGAGGGAGACCCAGAATCCGAAGCAGTCTCCAGGCTCTGAGCTGTCAGCACGGAGCCCGATGCGGGGCTCAAACTCATAAAGGAACCGTGAGATCATGACCTGAGCTGAAGCCGGATGCTTAACCAACTGAACCACCCAGGCAGTCCTGTACTTGATTTTAAATAGCCATATTATAAGAGACTATTTCCCTGGACTCACTGACTATACAACATGCCCTATTTTTACCTTTTTAAGAATAGGTTTTTAAATTTAATTGTGTTTTTAAGAATAAGTTTTCAAAGAATAATTAGATACATATTTTACAGTGATTACCTCCGAGAATGATGAAATTCAATTTTTTAACAATTTATGTCCTGTGCTATTTTTTAAACTTAATTTTATTTGTTAGTTTTCTCTAACAAAAGTATATTATCTTGTAATCAAGAAATATTTTTTTCTTAAAGAACATTCACGATTGCTTGTGATATATTGTCAAGTGAAAAAGCAGTGTATGACATGTTCCCGCTTTTCATAAATACATACAAGAGAAACCAATATATATGAGAGAAACAAACAGCTAGAGAGTTGCCTCTGAGTGCTGGAACTATAGATTGTTTTCATTTTTTTCCTTTTTCCTTTTGGTATTTTCTGAATGGGTCCCAGTAAGGAATATTCGGAAAACACAGCAACACTCCAGTCTTGAGTGTACCCTGAACAATAGGCTTTGAGGATGAAAATTTGAGCAAAAAAAAGAAAGAGAGAGAGAGAGAGAGAACAAAACATTCTCCTGAGGAACAGGCCTTATTTGTTAAGACCAAAAAGGATACAGGAAAATGCCTCCCTGGGTCCCTATTTCCTTTCTCCTAAAGCACTTTCTGCTAAGAAACATTAAACCCCCTTAACATTCTTCAGGGGATTCTCAAGTCCAAGGCTCAGAGACCCACAGAGGGCTATTTGTTCCTTCCTGGTGAGTCAGCTGGGAAATGTGGCTCATTGTTTTCTAGCCAATATGGCCACGGGAAGGGCCCTTTCATGGCCTCTTTTCTTCCCAGGAGGCTGGAAAAGCTGAGGAGCAGAAAGATGGCCGATGGCTCCTTTGACTCTCAGGTGGCCCAGTCTCTGTACAACCCAGCAGCCATTTTCTTTCCCTTGTGTGTGTTTTTTTTTTTCTTTCTTCTAAACACTCAGCTTTCTCCCAGAAAGCAAGAGCATCTGTAAGTCTCCTGAGTTTGCAGATCAAGAGGCCATACTCCCAAAGAACTGGGAAATTAATAATCTGGTGAAAGGTTTCTCCTACCAGACCAACCTCAAAGACATACAGTCCATTCCTTAGGTATTCATTCATTCATTCACTCACTCACTCACTCACTCACGCATCCATCTATCCATCCATTCAGCAAGAGTGCCTGGCTTGAGGATATAGTGAGAACCAGACAGACTAAACATGGCCTTTAGGGGTATGTTTATTATACTGGGGGCACATGGGGTGGGGTAGACAAAAAATAAGAAAAAAGGAAACACACAATAAATACTTTCAGAAAGTGAGCACAGGTTCTAAAGAATATGAAGCAGAGGAAGGTTCTAGAGAGTCACAGAGGAGCAGGGTGGGTAGTGAGGAAAGGGTCTTTTGGGAGATGACGTTTGAATCGAACGTAGGAGGAGACTTGAGTGACAGGAAGGAGGGAGCCGTGAGCAGCTCCAGCACGGTAGAGGCAGGCACCTGCAGAGGAGGGAAGCTGTAGAAGCGTGGGCTCTCAGGGGCTATAGGGAGGGGGACAAGTGGCCATCATCAGGGTGTGACCCGCCAGAGTGAAGGGTTGCAAACAGCCATCCAGCCATCCGCAACTATGTTCCAGTCCTGCTGGATGAGAACATAGACGATTTGATGAAAAGCTTCTTCTTTTCTAGGAGCTTCCAGTCTAGGCCTAGAACCAGAAACAACAACTAACACCATTGCGGAAGAAATCAGGGCTAAGTTGTGTGGTGCTGATTCTGCACAAAGGCATTTGGAGAAGGCAAGATCACTGTGAGCAGAAGCAGTCAGAGGCTTTCACTGGGGAGGAGCGAGCCAGACCTAGGTGGGGGGAAGGATGGCACCAGCACGGCTAAGCTTTCACGGCACACGCTCCCTCCTCCCGCTGCAAACACCTCGAACCACTTTCTGTCCCACAAACCTTGGTCTCAAAAACCTTCTCAAACTAGCATTCCAGGCAGATGCCTCCAGAGAATCAGACTTAGCAAGGAAGAGAAATCTCAGCCCGGGCCAGAGAGCGTGGGTCAGGGAAATCGACAGGGGAAAATGCCTCCCAAAAAGAGAGGCCCAAAGATCAAGTAGGAGTTACCTAAGAGAAGCTGGCCAAGATGGTGGGTCGAGCCACAAGAACAGCAGGTGCAAAGGGCTGGAGGTGGACAGTATGGGGCAAGTGGCTCCATGTGGCCAGAGTTATAAAGGGCAGACAAGATTATCACAGAGGGCAGTGGGAGCCACGGGGGGAGCTCGGGTTTAGGGGAAGCAGAGCAGAGGCTTTGAGAGGCTTCAACCAAGGAGGAGTGTGATACTTGTCCAGCTCTAAGCATCACGCTAGCTGCTCCGCAAACCAGGGGAGACATGGCTAGGGAGGCTGTTACAGGAACCCGGGGGACGGCACTCGGGTGGTACCCAGGGGAATGCAGACAGGTGGGTGGCTCGGAGACAATTTAGGACATGAAATTGCTCGAAACTGGTGATCCGCTGGGGGGCAGGGAAGGGAGACAAGGATAGAGTGCAGCTTCCTCATGGGAGTTCCCAGACCCCCCCCCCACCCCTCCCCTTCACCGACCAGGGAGAGATGAGAATTGACAAGGTCAACTGAGCTGTGCATCCTGACCTAAAGTACCCACAGGAAGCGATCGGCGCCCAAAGCTTTGTCAAAAGACGTCTACACCTTCCCTGAGAACTCGATACCCCCAGACACGCAGCTGTTTGTGACTTCTGCATTAGGTCTCAGACAAGTGGTACACAAAGGCTTTTCCATCCAGGGCCTCTCATCTCGAATGGCACTGAGCAGTAGCCCAACCTTTGAAAACCACTTCCTACTCTAATTTGCTGGTGTCGCTTCTTTGCAGAAGATAATCCAAAGGCTCAGAGAGGTTGGGAATGTGATTCAAGGCCACACAGCAGGTTGGCAATGAATAGAGTTAGAACCAGACTGTCCCAATGTGTTAGACCCCTCGCTGCTCAGGCTCTGAACAAATCCTAAGTTAGGTCACTGCCCACCTCAGCATAGGGAAGTACCCTCTGAACACTGTGTCAGCACCTCTGGTCAAGCCCCTTCCGCCTTATAGGCAAACCTCAGGGCGAGGCCTAGAGGCGGCACCTCTGAATCTCAGTTCTCACCTGAGCACCTACTGTGTGTAGATGCCACCATCGGCACTGTGCACGGGTTCCCTATGTGCACTTCTGTTGAGGCCTCTGATAAGCACTTTTTGCAGAACAGGAAAAAAAAAGATTTTTAAAGTTTGCCTTCCCTTGAGCTCTCTTGAACCCCTCTTGGCTGGCCTCTTCGTGTGGGGCATGCAAATTCAAATTCAAAGGAGCTGAACTGCTGTGCAAAAGTTAGAGACATCTAGAGATCTGGGGGCGGGAGGAGGGAGGGGCAGGGGATGCAGGAGTCTCAGAGACTGGAAACACCCAAGAGTGGAAACCCCCAGGAGCTGGGGTGGGAAGGCAGTGAATAAGGTGAGCTGGACAATACAGGCCCTCCTCATCCCTCACATCTTCATTCATTCATTCACTCATTCATTCATCCTACAGTTACTTATGAAATACCTTCTAAAGTGTTCTGGGTGCCGGATGTTATGCTAGGTGAAAAATGTCGGGCAGAGAAAGACAAATACCATATGATTTTACTCATAGGTGGAATTTAAGAAACAAAACAAGTGAACAAAGGAAAAAAAAGAAACAAACAAAGAGGCTCTTAAATCCAGAGACCACACTGATGGTTACCAGAGGGGAGGGGAGTGGAGGGATATGTGAAATAAAGGGGATTAAGGGCACATTTATCACAATGAGCACTGAGAAATGTAGAATTGTTGCATCATGTTGTACACGTGAAACTAATATAACACTGTATATTAATGACACTTGAATAAGAAATGTAACTAATTTTTAAAAATAAAGTGCCCTGGGGGCTGGGACTATAATAGCAAAGTCAACAGACAAAGTCTGTCCACATGCAGTCAGCACAGGGGTAGGGGAGACGGTCGGTGAGAAAGGACATCAGATGTCAGGGTGAGATATGCACTAGGGAGACCGCCCAAGCCTGGGAAGGAGACACACGGATTGGGTGGTAGGTGAGAGAGGCTCAGCAGTGGTACTGGGGAGGCCAGGGAAGGCTGCAGAGAGGAGGTGAGTTTTCATCAAAGACTAAGGGAAATGAGGGAGCTAGGGCAAGAGCAGTGATCCGGGCAGTCCCCACGTCTGAGACCCCACACCACCTCCAGGGCGGCCTTCCCACCGCAGGGTTCCACCCATGTCTCTCCTGAAACAAAACCCAAACCAACCAACCAGCCCGCAAAACAAGTCTCCCCATTCCTCCTCAATTCAGTAAGAGTTTTTGTGCTGGATCTGCCCACCCGAGTGGTCCACCCAAGTGGTTCTAAACTCCATTTAAAGATACATTGATGGATTCCCCCCATGTGAGTAGTTTTCTCTTTCCAGAGTCTGTGGACCAACAAATAGCTACTATGACTTCAGTAACACTTTTTTTTTTAATTTTTAGTGCTTATTTATTTTTGAGAGAGAGAGAGAGAGAGCGTGAGCGCATGAGATGGGAGGGGCAGAGGGAGAGAGAGAGAGGGAGACACAGAATCCAAAGCAGGCTCCAGGCTCTGAGCTGTCAGCACAGAGCCCGACGCGGGGCTCGAACCCATGAGATCATCACCTGAGTGGGAGCTGGACGCTAACCGACTGAGCCCCCAGGCATCCCTAGTTCGGTAACACTTTCAAATGAATGGCATGTCTTCTTCATCAGTACCCCGTGTGCTTCAAAAATACCACCTACTGGGAGCTGCCACGTGATTTGCTACACGTAGATTCATTGACTTGCAGGGACTTCACAGGCCCCAGGGCTGGTCGCCCACAGAAACCACCGATGAAGGTCAAAATGAAAACTTTATTGAGCAGCAAACTGAAGCCAAAGGAAGACTAGAAGGATTTCCCAAAGCCACACCATGAGAGGTGAGGCAGAGACCTGAGTCCTCAGCTTCTAATGACCCGTGTATCACTCTTTACTGCAGAATACTCAAGACTCTCCTATCCCGGGCACCTGCGTGGCTCAGTCGGTCCAGCGTCTGACTCTTGGTTTCAGCTCAGGTCACGATCCCAGGGTTGTGGGACTGAGCCTCGTGTTGCGCTTTGCACTGAGCCTGGAGACTGCTTAAGATTCTCTCTCTCTTATGGCGCTTGGGGGGCTTAACTGGTGAAGCGGCCCACTCGTGATTTCAGTTCAGGTCACGATTTCACAGTTCATGAGTTAGAGCCCCATGTCAGGTTCTGCGCTGACAGTGCAGAGCCTGCTTGAGATTCTCTCTCCCTCCCTCTCTTACCTGCCTCTCCATCGCTCTTGTTCTCTCTCTCTCAAAATAAATAAATAAAAACTTCAAAAAAAAAAAAAAAGATTCTCTCCCCCGCTGCCTCTGCCCTCCTCCCCCAAGTTAAATTAAAACAAAACAAAACAAAACAAAACAAAACAAAACAAAACAAAACCAAACCTAGGGGCACCTGGGTGGCTCGTCGGTAAAGCGTCTGACTTCACCTTGGGTCATGATCTCGCGGTTTGTGAGTTCAAGCCCCGCGTTGGGCTCTCTGCTGACAACTCAGAGCCTGGAGCCTGCTTTGGATTCTGTGTCTGCCTCTCTCTCTGCTCCTCCCCTGCTCATTCTCTGTCTGTCTCTGTGTCTCAATAATAAATAAATGTTAAAAAAAAATAAATTTAAAAAAAAACTCATAAAAAAAGCAAGATTTAAAAAAAAAAAGTCTCTCTTATCAGGCCACACCCACCTCTGCGTATTTGTGTGGTATCACCTCCCCATAAGCACCAACATGCCTGATAAAATCGATCACGCACACCATAATTCCCCTGGGAGAGAGAATAATGGCCTCCAAAGCTGTCCGTGTCATAATCTCCAGAACTTGTGAGTATGATACTCTACATGGCAAAGGGAACTCTGCAGATATGATGAAGTTAATCATATGGTTAGGGAATTATTCAGGCCGGCCCGATGTAATCCTATAACGTTGGTAAAAGGGTGATAGGCAATAGGAGAGTCAGACGGGGAGATGCGAGGATGGGAGCAGAGGTCAGAGTGAGGCAGGGCGGGGAGCAGGGATGCAGGCAGCCTCCAGAATCTGCAAAAGAGCAGAGGCAAGAGCCTCCAGAATGAACGCGACCCTGCTGACGCCCCCTTGAGGCCGGATTTTGGATTCCTGATCCAGGTTCTTGGCCACTAAGGTAGTGGTAACCGTCACAGAAGCAGGGCGCAGGTAATATACCCTTGCACATCTGTGATAGTTTGAGCCAAATTTTACACTGCGTATGTGCACACTTACAGGTGAAGGGAAAAGAAAACACACCAAAATATTAATAGTGATTAGCTCTGAGTGTGGGATTATTGGTGCTTATATTTTTATCCTTCTGTGTTTACAACACTTCTACGATAAACATACGCTGCTTTTATGATCAGAACAATAAAAAGACTTCAAAAGCCTTACCCATTCTTGAAAACCCATCTCGAGCGCCAGATTAGCAAAGACTTTCACTCACCCAGAGCAGAGTGAGAGTGATTTGCTCCTCCCTGGTGCTTATCTTACGCTGCCTTTTATTGGCAGTTATTTATTTACTTTTCTTATCATTCCATCTTTGCGGAGAGTGCTTCAGAAGTGAGCTGTATTTATCTCGAGTGTGGCGAGCACACACGACGCATACTTGTGATATACAATTGCATTGGCTACGTTGTGCTAATACCTTCCAAACACACCAAGGGTGAGACCGCCTCTCCCACCTCAGCCGTAACTGTTCTGGTCCAACCCTACGACCCAGCAATACTCTGGCCACTGGTACCGCTTTGCTTCCAGGGGACCAAATGAAGTCAAGCCAGCACCCAAAAAGGCTCGGAAAGATTTTTCTCAATAGCTCCTGGTTAAGGAAATTCTATCCAACCTGCTGACTCTCACCTTCTGGACTGATTTTTCCAACCATCTTTGGGGCTCAGAGAAATTAAGAAACTGGCCTGAGGAAACCCAGGCAGTAACTGTGGAGCCAGGGTTCCCAGCCAGGTCCCCCCTCCCACCCCCGCCACCCCGCTCCCAGAAACACTGGATGTGGGCCCTTGGGGTGAGATTGAACAGCCAGCATTGTCCGAGTACTCACCCTGCCTGGACTCCTGCTCTCAGTCTCCCTCACAGGAACCAAGGGCAGGAATTCGGCCCCAGCTTCCCCTTCTCTTACCTGAGCACCATCTGACCCACCAGGTGCCCTGCCTGCTGCGAATGCCCATGATCATCATCAGCTGTCCCACTCACTGGACCTTGAAATTGCTCTATTCTGGTATTACTGTCTGTACTTCCCAGTGGACAAAAGACACCTTGAAGGCAGAGCCTGTGTGGAATATGTCTTTGTGTCCCCCGTGGCATCTGGCATAAAGCCTTTGTGGGTTCTTTTTTTTTAAGTTTATTTATTTATTTTGAGAAAGAGAGACAGAGAGAAGACAAATGGGGGAGGGGCCGAGAGCTAGAGGTTCCCAAGCACGCTCCGCGCTGATAGCGTGGGGCTCGATCCCGTGAACCGTGAGATCATGACCTGAGCCAAAATCAAGAGTCGGATACCAGGGGCACCTGGGTGGCTCAGTCAGTTAAGGGCCTGACTTCGGCTCAGGTCATGATCTCACAGTTGGTGGGTTCGAGCCCTGTGCTGGGCTCTGTATTGACAGCTCAGAGCCTGGGGCCTGCTTTGGATTCTGTGTCTCCCTCTGTCTCTACTCCTGCCCCACTCACACTCTGTCTCTCTCTCAAAAAATAAACATTGAAAAAAAAAAAAAAGAGTTGGACACTTAACTGACTGAGCCACCCAGGTGCCCCGGTATAAAACCTTTCTTATTTTTTTTTTTTTAATTTTTTTTTTTTTTTCAAAACCTTTCTTATTAAAGCTTGAGGAGAAATGAATTTCCTGTAGGTGCCATGAAAATGGTAAAGAGAAGCAAACTTTACTTCATTACCAGAAAATGCTTGTCGATCCTTCAATGATTGGGCTGTGAAGTTCAAGGTGAAGTACTAAGCAACTAGGTTATGAGTGACTTGGGAACAGAAACTGATTCAAGGTTGAACCCTTAGATCAAAAGCTCTTCACTTGAAGCCCATGACCTCAATGGACAGACTTGGGTAGGTCCAATAACACCCCAAAAATGTATGTAAATATTTGTCTGCCACGAGGATCCATACCTTTCGTCAAATTCCCAGAGCGGGTGAAGACCTATTTCCTAAGTCTCACTCACACCTCCAAGGAGTGTGGAAGGAGCACTTCCTCAACAACCATTTGCTACATGGATTAACAAATTAAGGAAAAGAAGTAAACAGGAAGCAGACTTTTAAGCGGGTCTATTTACTTCACTGGTCTTAGTGAAAGCCTTTGGAGTCCTCCCACGTGGTCAAATTCTTCTTCTCAGTTAGAGGATCCCTTAAGTCAACACTCACAGGCCAAATCTTAAAAAGTGGCAACGTGACACAAGTTTTGGACTGGAAACCGGGAGACCTGAATTCTGATTCAAGTGGTTACTAATCAGTCAGAGTGGCCTTGTGCAAGTCCCTAAAGGCAAGGTGGTTTGTGACTGTTCTTAAACGTATTCTGCCACAGCCAAATGACAGATGATTGTCCCATAGGGAAACAAGGAGTACTTGTAAAACAATTTTTTTTTAATTTTTTAATGTTTATTTATTTTTGAGAGAGAGAGAGACAGAGCACGAGTGGGGGAGGGGAAGAGAGAGAGGGAGACACAGAATCCAAAGCAGGCTCCAGGCTCTGAGCTGTCAGCACAGAGCCCGATGCAGGGCTCGAACCCACAAACTGTGAGATCATGACCTGAGCCCAAGTCAGACACCCAACCGACTGAGCCACCCAGGCTCCCCTTTTAAAAATTTTTTTTAATGTTTATTTATTTTTGAGGGAGAGAGACAGAGCGCGAGTGGAGGAAGGGCAGAGAGAGAGAGGGAGCCACAGAATCTGAAACAGGTTCCGGGCTCTGAGCTGTCAGCACAGAACCCACCATGGGGCTCAAACTGGCCAACGGCGAGTTTGACCTAGGCCGAAGTCGGACACTTAACCAACCGAGCCGCCCAGGTGCCCCAAAGTACTTGTTAATGTATTCAAAAGTAAAATGTGACAATAATTCATAAACACTATGCATATATTAACAGCATATTCCAGAACATTCTTTATAACACCACACACCCCCATCTTTCCATGCCCCTATACTCCTCACCCACTTGTAGCCTCCCTTTCATTTCCACCCAAGAAAGCATATAAGCAGGCGAACCACAGCAATTCCTCCTAATTTAATCTAAAAGTTCGTTGTTTCCAGACACGAGCGCTTTGACGAGTGTATGTTACAAACTCCTCTGACATATCTCCGGGCAGATCATAAGCATATTGAGCTCAAGGACCACAGCGGAGGTGGAGAGACCCCCTGCTTTACCATCACATCAATTGGAAAGCAAATCTTAACTCTGCTAACGGGCTGTGTGACTTTGGGAAGTTTAATGACTTCTCTGAGCCCCTATTGCTCCAACTGAAAAAATAGAGATGATACCCCTTATTCACAGGGTTGTGGGGATTAACAAGGTGGAAAGGGCTTTGTAGCCCTGTGCTCAGCTTATGATAATTTTAATGCCTGTCTCGTCCTGATTCCCCTCTTGGACCCCAGGTTCATAGTCATCAGGAGGAGAGGATCAGATTAGACCTATGTTGGCTCCCCTCACCTCCTACCTTTAGCTTAGCTACCAGGTACCTTGGAAGGAAATTCTTATTAAGAAGAAGAAAAAACACAGAAACCTTGTTAGTAAAATAATGCCTCAAAGATTTGCAACGTAAGTATCAGCTAATGTTATCAAGAGAAACCTGTTTGCTGTCGCTTCTCTGAAGGACAGGAAATATCAGCCTTCATTCGCCCCTCTAGCAGCCACAAAGGGAAAACTATAGGGAGTGGCGCATCCAGGCCTTCCATACTCTGCAGAATTAGGTGGCATTGGGTGCTTCTCAGATTCAGGGACTGGCGGGGCACCTGGGTGGCTCAGCTGGTTGGGCATCTGACTTCAGCTCACGTCATGATCTCATGGTTTGTGAGTTCGAGCCCCAGGTCGGACTCTGTGGCCACAGCCCAGAGCCTGGACCATGCTTTCGATTCTGTGTCTCCCTCTCTCTGCCCCTTCCCTGCACACGCGCACGCTCTCTCTCTCAAAAATAAATAAACATTAAAAAACATTCAAGGGGCGCCTGAGTGGCTCAGTCAGGTAAGCGTCCAACTTCAGCTCAGGTCATGATCTAACAGTTCGTGGGTTCTAGTCCCGCGTCGGGCTCTGTTCTGACAGCTCAGAGCCTGGAGTCTGTTTCAGATTCTGTGTCTCCCTCTCTCTCTGCCCCTCCCCCGTTCACGCTCTGTCTCTGTCTCAAGGATAAATAAACATTAAAAAAAAATTTTTTTTAAAAAACATTCAAATTCAGAGACTGGTACCCTCTTGGGAATGAAGCAGGGCCTAAAGACACAGACACAGAGTGAGCCAGCCCGTCTTCCTAAGACACCAGGCTTCTTCCAATTTTGTTTTTAATTTAATTTTTATTTTTCATGCTTCGTTTTTCAAGCGGCAATATAAAACCTTATTTTTGCTTTCATTAAAACAAACGGAAATATTATGGTGTCACAAGGCTTTTATGAATTCTGAAGATGGGGGGGGAGGGGGTACAATCTAGTCCCATCCTTTACCATGAGAGAGAAGTTTCAGAAACTTGGAACAGGATAATCTCCCTAAAATCTCATGTGGTTGTGTATTTGCATCAGCTCCAGACCTGCCTCAGACTGTCACAGCTTAGCAAAAACAAACAAATAAATTAAAATGTAAAACTAGGGGAGAAAATTCAAGTTCACCTTGAAAAGAATTACCTTCCAAGGCAAGCAAGCCAGGGATAGCCCATGAACTAACAGCTCCCTGCTGTCAGCCTGCAGGGCTGCATGATCCTGGGAGAATGTTCCCAACTTATGCCAAGAACGGAAGGCACTCCCGGACATGCCCTGGGCTGAGGCAAGTGCTCCTATGATAGATGTTAAAGGCAGGGAGGGAATGGACCTGCCATTCTTCCTGTGTGTGAAAGGAAACCCGGAAACTGTAAACGTTCCCATAAAAGAAAGCTCACAAGTCAACCGAGCATCAAGAAGGACAAAATTCTTGACATTTCTGGGCACTGCTCGCATTTTGAAAGCAATTCATTTTATCATATAAAATTGAGGAAGTGCTGGCAAGTGCCAACCAGAAGTAAAAGTTACACATAATCCTTGTCTTCGTCAGGTGGGGCTGCTCTAACGGAGTATCAGATCCTGGGTTGGTTGTAAATGACAGAAATTTATTTCTAACGGTTCCAGAGGCAAGGAAGCCCAACGTCAAGGTGTCAGCAGATTTGATGTCAGGTGATGGGCCACCTCCTGGTTCATGGGTGTCATCTTTTTGCTGTGTCATCAACGATGGAAGGGGAGAGAGCTCTCTGGGCATCAACCCCATTCACGAGGGCTCTGTCCTCATGATGCAATCTTCTCCCAAAGGCCCCATCAGTGAGGGGGGGGGGTAGGATTTCAACATATGAATTTTGAGGGAACACAAACATTCGTTTCATAAAATCTGCCTTCCCCGAGATAATAAGTGAATAACTGTTACTACTTTTGTATAGCTTTTCATAGATGCATGTTCTTTGCATTTGCAATTGTCCTATAAGCAATGTTTTGTAGGCTTTTCTATCACTAAACATTAAATTATCAGCATTTCCCCCATGTAATTATTCTGCAAAATTATGGTTTCTATAAGTCATTATATTTCATTGAATATAATATACATATTCAATACACATACAGACCTTCCTCCACTTACGTTAGGGTCGCATCTTGATAAACCCATTGCAACTTGAAAATACAAGTCGAAGTGTATTTAATGTGCCTGACCTACTGAGCCTCACAGCTCAGCCCAACCCATTCTAAATGTGCTCAGAATGCTTACATTAGCCTACAGTTGGGCAAAATGATCTAACGCAAAGTCTATTTTTTTGGAAAGTGTTAAATGTCTCGTGTCGCTTATTGAAGAGCGTGCTGAAAGTGAAGGACAGAATGGCTGTAAGTGTGTGGGTTGTTTGCCCTCACGGTCGCGTGGCTGACGGGACTGTAGCTGCCACCATTTTCCAGCATCACAAGAATCATACTGCATATCACTAGTGCAGTAAAAGATCACAATTCAAAATCTGAAGTACCATTTGTAATAAATGCATGTTACTTTTACACCACTGTAAAGTAAAAAAATCGTTAAGTCAAATCACCATAGTTGGGGAACCATCTGTGTAGTCAGACAATATATATGTATATATATGCGTATATATATATTTTTTCAATTGCACAGTTATGTATACATTTTAATATATGTATCTGTGTATATATGATTAACTAAACAGTGTTATTAATTTATTTCTAATTTTTCACTATTATAAACAATAGGAGCAAAATAGCTCATTTTTATTGTGTTAAATGCTCAGACTGAGCTACCCAGGCGCCCCTTTATTATTAAGTTTCACAACAATGCCATGAGGTGGGTATTATCAGTCCCATTTTATAGATGAGGAAATAGAGGCAGAGAGAAAGAAGTAGATTGTCCCAAGTCACAGGGCTAGTAAGAGACACAGCCAGAATTTAGACCCAGGCAGCCTCTTAACCACTCTGAAATCTGACTGGGTCTCAGTTTCTTTCTCAGTAAAAGGAGACTGTTGTGGCCACTGGTCTATAAGGTCCCTTCCAACTACACATCGCATTTAATCCATTCCATTCCTAGGAGAGATATAACAGTGGGGAAAGCAGAGGTTTTGAAGCCAGGTTAGTCTGAGTGCATAATCCGAGCTCTACTGTCCACCAGCCTAAACTCCTCACCTTAGGGCCCTCATCTGAGAGGGTGATGGGAGTCCTACTTCATTGGATTGCCCTGAAAAATTAATCAGATGATACCTGCTAAGTGCTTCAATGTTCCACAACGAAAAGTTTAGTTCCACTACTAAAAGACGAGCGGTTTTGCAGTTACCACCATTGAGGTCTTGACAAAGGATGGCGACTTCTATTATTCTAGAAGGTAGAAATGAATTCAGGCAACATTCCAGGAATGGAATTATATTCACATCACACCAGGAACCTCACCTGAATTTTACCATGTACCAGCTGGGACTTGGCAAAGGATATCTCTGGGAAACTTCAGGCCGGATTTGATAGTCAGCCCCTCCCCTGCAGACCAGACATGGATGGAAGTGAGTTCTCTGCCCTCCCGGAGCCCAGGCTGGCCAGTCATGGACCCACACAGGGAAACCTGGCCCCTGTGGCTAAGATCCAGGATGAAGTCCTTGCAGAGGGTCCCAGAGAGGCAAGGAGCCCCTGGCCAGGGACATAAGGTTAGGGACAAGGCATCAATCACAACCTATGGCTTCTCAAAGGTCTCCAGAACAACCCAGCCATACTCTCTATTTCCAAAAAAAGGAGCTTTTATGTGGTTTTATTTCTAACCGGTAAGAGAAATAAAGAGATTTACCATCCCAGGGAGGGCACCAGCCAGGGGTTTATCCAGAAAGTGTCGTAGGATGGTATCATCCATAAGAAACGATGAGGCAAAGGGGCGCCTGGGTAGCTCAGTCTGTTAAGAGTCAGACTCTTAATTTCGGCTCAGGTTCTGACCTTACTGTTTGTGAGTTCGAGCCCCACATCTAGCTCCTCGCTGACAGTGTGGAGCCTCCCTGGGATTCTCTCTGTGCCCCTCCTCTGCTCACTTTTGTGATCTCTCTCTCTCTCTCAAAATAAATAAGTAGACTTAAAAAAAAAAAAAAGAAATGATAAGACATCACTCTCAACATACACGAAACAACACACCCGTTGCTGAACCAACTTACCAACACCTTGTTTTTCTCAATCACTCCGAACCTTCCTGAAAAGGTAGGAGCAGGAGTATTATAGGAGGTTGTAAAACCACTCTGGTTCATGGCCCCAACTTCTCCACCTCGCCCACCTCTCTACTGCTTTCACAAATCTGATAAAAATCCCTTTTTCTTGCTTCCAGTTTCTCATGTTTTCTTCCAACAGAAAAGGCCGTTTCAGAGGTTGGAAAATGGCCAGTTTTACCAAGAACCTCCCTGGCCCTCCCACCCACCTCTGAAAAGAGCTTTTCTGTTTGAAGCCAATGAAGACCCTTCTCCATTTTGGCCCCGAGAAAGAGGGGAGAGGGGTCAGCTGGGGAGAGACGAGAGAACAAACCACACCTGTCAACGTCTCCCTGGGGACCCTTCCTCTCTACCACAGCCTTTGGAGAGGAAAACAAAACTTTTTTGGAAGGCAGTAGAAAGCAACAAAAAGCTCCTTGGAACAGCGCTTTGTTACAAGATTCCTCTAATAATATTAGGACGGGAACCAGATGATACCAGAATGGAATGTTCCATATGTTCTCACACATCCTCCCCGTTTGCAGGAAAGAAAACAAAATGCCCAAAGTATTATTGTTACCACACTTCCTGCCCTCAGTCTACCAAACCTGAACAGGATGGATAGGTTAGGCTTCTAGAGAACCTGATTGTTTTTCATGCAAAACACTTCCGTTGTTTTGTGTGTTTTCTATTTGTTTGTTTCAGCTTACTGTTTGTTAGAGCACAGACTCCTGGATAGATAAACTTTTAAAAACAAACCACAGTACCCACCCTGTTTGTAATCAACTGTTGACTCTGTGAAGTATCTTTTCAGAACCTTCCTGCCAAACCCCTTGTTCTTCAAGCAACATACCTGCGTCTGGGGGAGACATGACTTACTCGGGGTCAGACAAGGCCATGATGACCAGGAAAGGGAGATGGCTCCTCAGCAACTGTTGACCAGACCAGGGCTGTGACAATGACCTCGGCCAAGCACAAGCATCCCCCACTCCCTCCACCACCCTCAGAGAGAGTGTTTTTAAAGAATTTGTTATTTTAGATTTCCAAAAGAGCATTAAAAATTCAGAACTACATTGGATTCTTGATTTTTTTTTTTTTTTTTGCCATACACTGTTTATATTTTGAATTGCAAGTAGGAGAGGGGGGACACATGAGTATTTGGGGCTTAGGGACTCTGCACTGCCCACTGTAGCTTTGCTCTGTGTCACCTCCCCAAGCCCCCCTGCTCGTATCTCAAACATCCACCTCCCTTTCCCCAAAAGTCACACTTGCAACCCACTCGGGCAGCATGATGACTTCCTGTGACATTTTTCCCTTTCAAGAGGCTGCGCGTGATTCTCTCATTGACCTTTAGCTGTTGGAAGCTGGAGGACAGCAAGAGAAGAGGAAGGTACATGGATTTCCCCTAGTTGCCCCGAGTGGGAGGGGATTAGAATTAATTCCACACAGAGAGAAATGAAAGCTAGGCCAGGCTCACTGGCTTCCCTTCTCCCATTGCACAGATGAGGCAACTAAAACCCAAGGGAAGGACTCAAATGCCCTGGCGGCAGTCCAGACCCAATCCAGGACTCTGCAGTCCTGCATCAGTGCTGTGCCCACCTCAAACCCCAGGCAGCTGAATAGAACACCTGCTCCATGGACTCTAACGTCTTTTGAAGGGTAAATAACCTTTGAAATAAATAACTGGAGTTAAGGTTAAGCAATAGCTCTCAGGTAGAAATTTTAGACTCCAACAAAGACAGAGAGAGAGAGAGAGAGAGAGAGAGAGAGAGAGAGAAATTTAGAGGCAAGGCTAGTGGAGCCCTGTCAATCATATTGTGAGCATGTTGGGTAGAGGCCAGAGGGGCTCTTCTGAAGTAAGCATCTTTGCCCATATTCCTTACCCCATCCCCTCTGAACCTACCTAACTTGGGAGAGAAAGTTCCTTGACACGGTATTGATACATAAAACCCTCTCCTCCAATGGTGCTGGTAAGAATAACAAGCCCAGCCCCTTAACCTCCTCCTGTTCCCCCTCCATGCCCCCTCCCCTGGTGCTGTGTGAGGATTTCCTGTAAACAACACCATCCGTGAGGGGATGACCCAGGAGAATGGCTGACAAGATGTGTCCTGAGGCCTTTTGAAGGTTGTCACACACATTAGCTGGTTACCTTCTGCCAGGTTCCCAATTCCTGTGCCGGCCCCACCCCCAGCTCCAGGATCAGTCTTCCCCTTTCGACACACAGGCCCAAAAGGATCCAAAAAGGATTCTCTTTAGTTCCTTTCAGCACAGCTAAAACCAAGTAGCATTGTCGCTTACAAAGAAAACAATAAAAACCTTTGGAATACCATGGAGAAGCAAAAAAGAAAGAACTCCCCAAAATACAGAGTAACTATCACCACATTGTATACCAAAATGTCATGGTCTCCATGGAGGTCATGAAATGCTTTGCTGACAACCGAATACATTCACCCAAGGACGCAAACGCGCGTCAGGCATTTTGTTACTTCCAATTCGATGTTCATAGCAGACATCACTAAGTCAAGCACAGCATTTTATCCAAATGTCGATGTGCTGATCTGAGAATCTATTTCAGCACAGCATTCTAGACAGCCACAACCAATCGGTCTGAGTGGGCACAGGAGATAAAGCCCATATGCCATGCCTGCTCTTGCCAAAATAGATGGGAGAACAAGAGAGCGCCTTGTCCAGTCTCTTCCCTCCTAATTCCATTTTTCTTTGGACCAAGAGGTCTTCATCTTGATTTCTTTTTCCCCAGCAGATGGTCTCACAGTCACTTTCAACTAATTCCCAGTGCGTCCCTCATTGAAGCAAACTTAGCCATGTTACAACAGACCATGGAACATAGGAATCTCCACTAGTTCTGTCTCCAGGCTGAGCAAATCTTGTCTTCCCTGATTGGCTTAAATGCAGTGCTGGTCCCACTGAGTGAGTCAGGCTAGCCCCTTTGTCATCTTTATTGTTACATGAATTTTGAGATGGACTCATCCTGACATCTCCCTTCTCCCCCAACTTCTCTCAGTGTCTGACTTCCACAGTTAGAAAAGCATTCCTTGTGTTCCAGAGGCCTGCGAGCCCTTTAGAGGAAGCCCCACTATGGAGTGGTTGAGTCCAGTCTTGGGAGCCACTCAGGCTGACACTTGAGCCATGAGACATTGGGTGAATCACTTCACCTCTCTTGAGATCAATTTGTACATGTGTTAAATGGATGAGCTGGAGATCTGTTTGTCTTCCCAATCTCATTTCCAGCCTGTTCTCTGCCCCAGGTGTGTGACCTCTATGAACCACTTCAATGAGCTCCTTTGTCCTCTGCCTTCTCCTTGGGTTCGTCATTGGAGAGACAAGCATGAGATTGGAGGGAGGAGGATAAGGTTGGGGTATGTAATCCTCCCTGCATCCCTCCCCAGTGCCATGTCAGGTGGGTGTTTCTCTTCCCTGCCAGGGTAACCCATCCTCATAGCCCTCTTTGTCCCCAAGTTCCCTTGTCTGTCCTTTCTTTCACTTCTGCAGTCCTAGCAGTTAGCAATTTCAGGGTCTCACACTATTCCCTGAAGTTTTCCTATATCCTGCCCACCCCTGGGAAAATACTCCCTTTATTAATCCTTCTCTAAACTATTCATATTGCTTCGGGGCTCCTGACTGACACAATTGGGCATAAAAGACTTAGGGCTTTGGTGAAGAATAAAATAATGTAACCGAATTCCAATTTCACACATCCTATTCATGTTCAACATTTGCAATCAGATGCTGTGTTAGTTTCCTGGGGGCTGCCTTAACAAAGGATCACAAACTAGGTGGCAGAAAACAACAGAATTTTATTTTCTTATAGTTCTGAAGGTATAAGGGGTCAGCAAGGTCATATTCCCTCTGAAACCTGTAGAGAAGAATCCTTTCCTGCCTCTTTGAACCTCTGATGGTCCCTGGCAATCCTTAGGGCTCCTTGGCTTGTAGATGCAGCATTTCAATCTCTGTCTCTGTCATCATCACACAGCCATCTTCTCCCTGGTGTGTGTTGTCTTCTGTTGAAAGGATCCCAGGCATACTGGTTTAAGTGTCCTTGTGGCTCTAGTAGGAACTTGTCTTAACTGATTACCTCTTATTTCCAAATAAGGTCACATTCTGAGGTACTGGTAGTTAGCACATCAATCTACGTTTTGGGGGGACACAATTCAACTCATTAAAGATGTCTAACAAGGTCATCAAATCTAACAGGCTCAAAATCAAGCTCTGAATTTCCCCCCACAGTCTATTTTTCTCATGGTCTTGCCTGCATCAGTCGATGGAAACTCCATTCTTCTAATTGCAGAGTAAAAGCCTGGGCAATTAGGACCCCTGAGTCCTCCCTCTCTTCCACATCTCCCATCTCGCCCCTCACTGCCTGTCCCTGTAAGTGCTGCAGAGACCATCCAGGATGGGGAAATTTAGGCTTTCCCCGCAAGATCACAACCCGGATATCCTCTCCCACTCTGCAGTGTGATGTTCTAGGCGGTGCTTTCATTTGTCTTAGTAGTGCTTTGGAAGACTCTATGTATGTGTTTTCATGATTTATTATTGTAAAATTATTGTTGTTTTACTTAAGGCAGGAGTTAAAAACACAAATGCCTGCAGAGTCCAGATGGAATATGAATTTGAGAAGCAGAAGCAGGTGGAAACATGCATACAAACTGTCTGTGAATGGTAGGGACCATGACAACAGGGGGGCATGTGACCTGTCAACCGCATGTGAGAGTCAGTCTGTAAGCACAACTACCACTGTGCCGAAATGTGGGCACAGTATGGTCAGAGTGTGTTATTCTTCAGATTGAGTTGAGATAAAGGTGGTTGTTAAAGGTTATGTGAAATCTCCCAATTTTAAATGTTGGCTCAAATTCATAAAGTTCTCTGAGGGCCAAACAAGTCATGTAGTCTGCTGGTTGAATCAATCTATAGCCTGCCTATTCCTTTTTTTTTTAATTAATTTTTTGGGGGGAGGGGCAGAGAGAGAGAGAGAGAGGGAGACAGAATCTGAAGCAGGCTCCATGCTGTCAGCTCAAAGTCCAACGTGTGGCTCGAACCCACAAACCATGAGATCATGACCTGAGCCAAAATCAAGAGTCGGATGCTCAACTGACTGAGCCACCCAGGTGCCCCATGGCCTGCCTATTCCTAACCTTTGACCTAAGGAAAGGTACTTTTCCTTAGGTCAGCAAATAGTTATGTGTTAGGTGAGTAGTGGGAAGTGACCTGAAGAGAAAGTAAGGAAGGAGGTGGGGAGCCATTGCCAGCAGAGGAGGGGTTAATCAGTGGAACACAATGAAGAGACCACACTGAATCTACTAAATGGATGGAGAAAAAGGAATAAAACCTAGAAGGGCAAGTTAAGGGAGATCATTGAGGGGTCCCTCCAAGTATTGATACCCAGGGATTTGATTTTATCCTGGAAATCATAAGGAGCCATTAAACACATCTGAGCAAAAGAGTGACTGACACTTGGTTGCAGAAAGATTTTACAAAATCCGGGCATCCCTAGGATGTCTTCTGAAGTGTGGCACTATCTCCCTCCCTTTGATGAAACTAGCAGGCTGCCATCAAAGGATGAGTAGCAGAGGGCTGAAACCTGTGCCCAAATCAGCTTCACCACTCACTGGTTTGGCTTTGTTCTTTTCTCCTAAAGCCACTTTCTTGTCCTTCTCTCACTTGCAATGTGTAAGCCACCTCTAACGGGCCACCTCGAAGTTACTCAATATGGGTTCCAAAAGGCCTGGGACAATGAGGCTGGCTCCAGGGGGGATGGCGCTATCAGCTCCCTTGAAATCACAAGTGTAGAAAAACAAGGATTGCCTGCTAGGATAATGGCTTTAGTGTGTTCACAAAAGGAGGCCCTGGCATGAAGTCATAGGCTTGAGTTATGCAGAGGAGAGAATTCTGATTCCACTCAGGATAAGCTCAAGTGCAGCGGGGAGAGGTCGACATTTGCATCTTTCCAGTGGCCATTTGATAGGAAACCTCTACTGGGCCCCATGAGAGATTCTGGGAGGGGGCAGCTTACGGTCACATTGCTTTATCCCCACCTCAATCCCTTTCACCAGCTGGAAAATAGAAGACTTTTGCTGTGGGTCTGCCCTCCCTGGATGGCAATGAGGCTAAGTGAGGTGATTCTCCAAGGTTGCAAGTCTCCAAATTCCACCTGGGAGAAGGTCAAGAAAGATGGATGAGAAACAGAATCTTGACTTGCCCTTCTCCAGCGGTGCAGGGATCAGGACACCCTTGGTAGCCACAGTTGAATATTTGAGGTTTAAACTATTCACAAGTGACCCTGAAAGTCCAAGACATGGAGTCATTTGTTCTTTCTGGTCAAGTGGATTTGAGTTTCAAGCAGTCAAAGATTGGGTTCTGGGATCCAGTTCCATAGTCAGTAATCGAGCCCAGTCAACAGGCTACAGTAGAATGCAGTTAGTGTCACAGATGTACGAGTTCATGGTAGGTAGTGGAAACTTATCCTGAACAGAGAGTCAACTGCTGGTGAAATGGGTGAGAGAAATTTTATTGAGGAAATTATACTCTATACCAGTGTTAGCAAATATGGGGATTCAAGAGGGTCCCAAGATCTATCCCTAGGGATCATAAAGGTTCTACTATGCTGCAATCAGAAATGGAGGTGGGCAGGATACCAAAATGTCATAAACCATAGGCTCTCAATGATGTCTGGAAAATGTACAGCTAACACAACAGTAACAACAACAATAAAAGAAAGGGAACAATTCACAGTCTCCACAGGGGTTGCCTCAAGGAGATGGGATTATGCATTTTTCTCTGTGTCTTGAATATTTTCTAAACTTCCTAGACCATCTGCAATGAGCAAGTATAACTTCTTTAGTAAAAAAAAAAAAAAAAACCTAAAAATAAAAAGGGGAGTGAGGGCAGGAAAAGTGAAAGGAAAAGGTTGGTAAGCTCCCGAGGAAGTGTCTCAGCCTCACCACCCACAGCGGTGCAAAAGCCACAGCTCAGAGCCACCACTCAAGACCCGTTCTCCACCTGCACAGCAAAGCAGTCTAATCGGCAGCCTTTCCTCCAGCTAAAAACACCATCGGCCACCAGACCAGCTTCACTATTAGAAAAGATGACCTCTACAAATACCCTATGATTTCACTCATATGTGGAATTTAAGAAACAAAATAGAGGAGCATATGGGAAGAGAGAGGAAAAGAGAAGAGAGGGAAGCAAACCATGAAAGACTCTTAAAGATAGAGAACGGAGGGTTGATGGAGGGAGATGGGTGGGAGATGGGCTAGACGGGGGATGGGTGTTAAGGAGGACACTTGTGATGAGCATTGGGTGTTGTATGTAAGTGATGAATCGCTGGATTCTACTCCGGAAACCAATATTGCATTGTATATTAACTAAAATTTAACTTAAAAAGTAATAAAAATTAAAATAATAATAATAAATTTTAAAAAAAGAAGAAATGGTGGTCTCTACTAGGACCTTGCATATATGTGTGATCTTAGAGTATTGACAATGCACTCATGGGGCACCTGGGTGGCGCGTTAAGCGTCCCACTTCAACTCAGGTCATGATCTCGTGGTCAGTGAGTTAGAGCCCCGCATCGGTCTCTGTGCTGACAGCCCAGAGCCTGAAACCTGCTTCATATCCTGTGTCTTCCTCTCTCTCTGTCCCTCGCCTGCTCGCGCTCTGTCTCTCTCTGTTGCTCAAAAATGGATAAACATTTAAAAAATATTAAAAAAAAAAAAAGAAAAAGAAAAAAGAAAAGGCACTCATAACCTCCACTTACCTGTCTGCAGACTTTGCTTAGTAGCAAGAAATTATATCATTGCAATTATATACTTTGATATACAACTTCTAGTTTCTAAAACATTTTTTGATGCCTCTCCTCTGATCTTCATCATAACCTCGTAAGGAGCTTGATGCAAATGAATGGCCAGAGAAGTGGAGCCATTTGACCAAAACCAGGACCAGAATGGGGGGTGCAGTGGGGGTGGGATCGAAGTGCCCTCCAAACCCAAGCCCTCTGTTCTCCAAGGGAAGACCGTGTTGGGCTGTGCCTATCTCGGAGTGTGCATAGAGCCACAAATGGATTTCCTATCGGATTGAGCCATCTTTCACGTCCCTCTGGCAAGGATTGATTTCCATAGCTTTTTAATCCATCTGTAAGAGAGCAGAGTTAGTTTCCAACCAGAAACTAAAGCAGTGTAAATGGTCTGAAGTAACCAGTAAGGGTCACAGGGCACAAAGGGCAGGGCACAAAGCCACAGAACTATCCGGCAATTGCAATACTTGAAAAAAAAAAATTGCAGGCCGGACTATGCAGCTGTCCAAGTTGCTCAGATTCAACATTTTGGGCTACTCTGTGTTGTTTTGTTTTGCTTTGCTTTAAAAAAAGTAAAGGAAAAAAAAAATCACCACACTAGATTCTCTCATAAAGGATCTTACAGCTGCGTGTGCATTCTGGATGGTCCCAGAATACTGATACAGGTGTTCCCTCCGCTATCTGAATGTAGCGTGTTCCTACGAAACCTTCAATAAGCTGAAAGAGTAAAAGCAAAGAAGCAATGACTATTAATTTACATGGGAAAGTTTTTGAGCATCGCCAGGCCCAACAAATAACCTCTCTTAGGCTTTTTTGATACCTTAGGATACACCTTGCTAACGGATGCACAAAATAAATGGGGATAAAACACAGGTGCTCACAGACACAGTTCACAGCTCTGGAAGCTTCATGTGGAGATGCTGAGAGTCATTCTGGGGAAGGAGGTTGGCGGACCGCTCTTGCTGCCCGAGGTACATGCTGCCTCTCTGTAACAGCTCGCTGGGAAACAAACACTGACCGCTATTTTTGCTTTTTTCCTTTTTTTGTACAGGCAAAAATCCTCCTTGGATTTCTTTCAGTTAGTGAAGACAGGTACTAATGTAGATCTCTCGTAAAAGCGAAGTAGCAGAATGCAAAACTTTTGAAAAGTGGAGGATACCCGTATCGTTGTTCAGGCCAACCTGTTGGCTCACTGGGTCACTGTCAGATAACACCGTTTGATTGTGAATTGTTAAATATAACAAATATTCAGTGACCACAAAATCACAAAATCAATGGACTCTGTAAAGACAGACGATGAAGATAAAAGCAAATGGGAACAAAACCAGAAAGACACCTCACCTGTGTCCCAATCCTGCAGGTGGAAGATGGTAGGGGGTTGACCTAAATTTCTCCTACAAGCTCTAACCCTGCATGTTTTTGTGCTGTGACCTGATTTCTCAGCACAGGGGCAGATACGGGTAGATAAATGGTTCCATAGGATATGATTTAAAAGAAGAGTTAGTGTCAGAAAGGCAGCGCTGGGGGCCAGAAGCACCTTGACCCTTGAAGCTCCCAGACCCTTGAAGGCCACTTGCTGGCAATTGAGAAGGTGGGACCCCCCAGCTCCTGAAACATGTGAGTTCTTGAGTCTATCCGGGAGCCCTAAGGGCTCAGATGAAAGATGTCTTTTACATGAAGGGAACTGAACCCCATAGACGGACCCAGAAAAAACTGCCCTCCGGGGACTTTGAGAAATGGTGTTCAGGTGATAGAAATAGCTACTAGTTATGAGCACTTACTGGGTGCCAAGTACTTTATCTGTCTTATCTCAGTCTCCACAGCAACCCTTGGAGGCAGGTATTGGCATTACCACCTTTTTCCAAATGAGAAAGTGGGAGAAAGAGAGGTTAAGTAATTTACACATCATACACATAGCTCCTCAATGTAAGTGGACATCACACTTTAAGGGCCACCCACTTATAACCATCCTCTGAAAGAAAGAGAATCCAAATTTTTCTTACACCTGATTGCTGTACTTCAACCAGCATGAGCTTGACTTGGATCTCAGCTGATTGGACCAGGGGTCGGTCCTTCTATAGGCTGGTCAGTAATCATTGAGATAGCTGGCCTGGCAAAAGAGCTCTGCAATAAGGTACCAGCTGACCAATAAGATCCTCTCTTGGGGCTGAGCACTAATCTACAGAGAAGTTCAACATGCAGTGGACTGTCTGCCCCGGGCATGGGAAGGGGGTGCAGGAGCATTGTGCCAAGATTTATTGTTCCGGCCAGATAACCACCAAAAGCCCTGCCAACTCTGAGAGCCACCGACATATCCAGTTCCGGACCCTAATTTCTTCTGTCCCTCCAGCCCCCACCAAGAAGGGAGACCACCACCCTGTGCTCTGAGACCTGAGGCTTGTCTGCGTTGGGTCACAAGGCCTGGCTACTCTGAAATGTGTAAAGTCTTTGTACTGAACCCTGTTCCCATTATCACTGCAGGGTCTGCTCTTCAGATTTCAGCAGTGGAGGACACAAAAGAGAGAATGAGCCCCTTTCTGTTTGTTTGTTTGTTTGTTTGTTTGATGTTTTTTTTCCCCACACAGTCAGCTGCCATCAAAGTAACCATCACACTGTCTGCAATTCTGCTGGGCCGGGGCCCAGGAGATGGCCGATAGTGGGCACTTCTAATGGAGCTGGGGTTGACAGGCACAGCCTTGCCATGTTGCCAAAGGAAGCAGAAGGGGAAGCACCAGGCGATGAAGAAGGGGCAGAGAATCTCAACAATGAGAAAAGCATCACTTGGACAGTAGTGCAGTTGTAGCAGTAAAGAGGGTTTGGGAACCTCCGTTTTCCTATAATCCATATCAACCATTTCAATCCTCACTATGAGCAATTAGGGTTTTTCAGTCTTATGTAAGTTACCCTTAATCACTGAGACATCCCATCTTTTCAACTGGAATGTTACTTTAAATCCCTTCCTTATAGAAAATCTGCTATTGCCATTGTGCCAAAATAAACAAGTTTTTCCAGATGAATCACTGGATTAATTAAACAGAGCCCCTGCACAGTCTCAGGAGCATTCCGTGACCCTTTCCGTGCCCACAGTCAGTGTAGAGGCTGATATTCACTGAGCATGTGCAGGGGTGTGGATTTAAGAGCTGTGTGCCATATCCAATGGCAGTTTCTTCTCTCTCTGTGCCAAAAACAGGGGTCTATGTGGTTAAACCTAAAGATTTTCAGGGAGTAAGATACCAAACCCTTCCTAGAATGAGGTCAGGAAAGAAGTCGTTCTTTACCAACCCAGAACTAATGCTTCTGAAACAGGCTTACCCACAGAATGTTAGGACATTCTGTGACCCAGGGTATGCTCTCAGATTTTTTCCAGGTAATTCTCTAATCTGGGGCCTTGAGCCCTGGTCAGGGCCTTTGCTTTTCATTCACTAGGGAATTAACATATGTTTACTGAGCATTTATTAAAGATTTTCAGGCTGTGAATCGATAAGGTTGGAGCTGTCCTTTAAGAAGATTGATCTGTCAATAATTTGCCTGGTCGACTGACATTAAGGAACACAGCCTAAGGCTATCATAGCAGTTAAGTTAGGATGTTTGAGGCCTGAATAGAAACAGTGACAGGGGAAATAGAAGATGATGGAATAGTGCAAGAAATCAGGTTAATAAGCAAATACAGCGTGGTAGCTTTAGAGCCAGATAATCATGGATTACATTCAAGCACCAGTCCTTACTCCAGCACGTGACTTGATCTTCCCATTTCAGTTTTCTTATCTGTAAAATGGGAATAATAAAACAAATTCTTGGGGCGCCCGGGTGGCTCAGTCAGTTGAGTGTCTGACTTCGGCTCAGGTCATGATCTCACAGTTCATGAGTTTGAGCCCGGCATCAGGTTCTGTGCTGACAGCTCAGAGCCTGGAGCCTGCTTCCGATTCTGTGTCTCCCTCTCTCTCTGCTCCTCCCCTGTTCACACGCTGTCTCTCTCTCTCAAAAATAAATAAAGATTTTTAAAAATGTTTAAAAATAAATAAAACTAATTCTTGATAGACAATAGATAGATAGCCACATAATCTTCCCAAAGTTAGCTATCTATATTTGACTACTATCTACTCACCAAAACTCATTTTTAATCTCTGGGCATGCCACGGAAGCTAAATGTTGCCACATGATTGAGTTTTAGCCAATGGATTATGAGTAGAAATGATGTGTGCCTCTTCCAGGCTTGGCTTTTTCCGATTCCCCATTGGAGGCCCTCCATACTCTTCTCTATTTGCTTGCTCAATACAGAGATCTCTGAGGATTTGGAGGAGAGCAGAGCAAGTAGTGAGAATCGAGAAGCTCATTTCCATGGGTAACCACAGGAAGACCATCTTTCAACTGAGCAAACCCATTTGAAACTTCACATGAGTGAGAAATGATCTTCTATTTCTATTTTATTCTTGTACAGGACTTGACAATATCATCCTTCAGTAAATAATCATTATGACATTTCGGTATTATAGGCAATACAGAGACCTACAAGTTCTCAATTTACGAAGACAAAACATACACATAGCAGCACATACTAGATGCCATATACATGAGGCAGACAACAGAAGTTCAAAAAGTTCAAGGTCCTCAGAGGTAGGGGGATCTGAGATATCTTCACATAACAGGTTGCTTTGAGCTTGTCTTTGAAGAATGAATACTGGATTGTCTGTATCACGGAGATTCCACTCATTCACCTACATTTAAAAACATCAACAAGAAATCCCCCATCATCCAGTATCCGTTCCCATGGCCCTTCAGGTTGTACCAATATTTCTTTACTGCTCATGCCTTCTGTCAATGATGTCCAATGTGGTCTGGTCCTAGTTTCCACCTTGACCTTCACCCATCTGCAACCTTCTGAAATCACCTAACACCTACTTTCTATCCCCCAGAAGCCCCGGCTCAAGAAAGGAAGGACCTCCAGCTTCAGAATTGCTGGTACCCTTTCCCATGGATCCATCACAGCCCTGGGCTTATGGCTCTAAAAGAATGGCTGGTAAATGAGAGATAATTATGCACACATACTGCTCCAGCATTTTGCTTTGCTCCTTGCAGCTACTGATCAATTAATCCATTTTAATGATGATTTCCCTCTGGCCATACAGGCAAAAAAATCTTCATTACAGAAACAAACAAACAAACAAACAAAACAAACCCTGATGGATCCAATGAAAGGACTTTGTACTTTAACCATTACCTTGTAAAGAAAGTATGCAACAAAAAATTACCCCTCTAAATTCCTTCAGACAACGAATTATAGATGCTATGATGACAGTTCTGCCATGCTTTACAATTTGCTTTAATCAAAACTATCGCCCTTTAGCCTTTAAAATCAGTTCCACCTTCCCAAATTTTCAACTTTTCCAAAATGTTTAACGCAGGCATTGTAATTCTCCAGGTTCAGAAAAGCACAATGTTTGCGTTAAGATGCAAAGCAGACTTAAAAGTGTCACAGGTCATTCTGCCAGTTTATTAAACAAACGAGACCCCCATGTGCAGGGTCAGCAAAGCAGAAGAATAGAACTACTCAGAATTTGGCACAGGAGATGATTCAGCACTCTGTGGAACATACATTTTGCAGGGAGAATGCTAACAGAGCTGCAAGATTTGGAAAACACTCCTTCCCCAACCCCAGGATGCAATTTGGTTCTCAGAGCAAAGGGGAACCCCTGGCAGGTATGTGCCCTGCAGTTACACAGAAACCCTTTTGGTGCAATATGGAAATGGCCTTCTCCTCAGAAACACACTTACACAAGGGTGCCTGCCTGAAGGGGCTGCAGTAATGAGAACCAGTGAGAGAATTCGTCACGGCACATCAGAGATGAACATCTGTAGGACTTCAGAAGGAGTCTAACTAGGGCTCTTTTGGCTAACTGGCCAAAATGTCACCAACTGACTTCACAAAGAAATACAGAATAATACTCTCCTGTGTTTGAGGGCAGTTTGAAAGTTCTTTGACTTCTTCCAAAGAACTTCGGCAAATATTTTCTAAATCAGAGCCTCCTTAAATGCCATACCCTTTGCCTAGAATACTCTTCCTCTACATACATACTCCCATATACATGTGTGTATACACATGAACAAATCCCCAGCTCATTCTCATCCTTCAGGCTCCATCTTAAATCTCTTCAAAGAGATTTCCTTGACCAGGTTGTCTAAATTAGATGCTTCTTCTCTTTCCTGTTATTCTTTATCTTTATAACCCATATGTGTCCTTCCTCAATATCCTTACATTTACCCCAAGTAGAGGATCCACAGATGTTCCTCAACTTAGGATGGGGCTGCCCAGCTTTACTAGGAGTGTTGTACCATGTATCGCTAGCCCAGGAAAAGATCCAAATTCAAATTTTGAAGTATGGTGTCTCCTGAACACATCACTTTCACACCATTGTAAAGTCAAAAAATCTTAAGTCGAATCATCATTAAGTCGAGGACCATCTGTCTACATATTCATATACGTTATTTGATTACTACCTGGTACATAAGAGACACTCATTATGTGTCTGGTGAATGAATGAATGAATGAATGAATGAGAGAATAAAAGGATGATACCTTAGGAAGTTTTAACAAATTATTCACCTTGAATGTTTTAGACCAGCAATAAGATCCCTAATCTTGAACTGAAAAGGAGCTATTTTTCATTCTCTAGTCATATAATTAGAGGTGAGGAGGGTGGTGGGGAAATAGGCAAAGGAGGGGCTGATGGGTTCTACTCTCCTGAGAAAATGGTAAGGTTTTATCCCCTGCTTAGAGATTAGCCAGTTAAGACTGGAGGTTCTCCTGGAAAGACCAGTTTATCTGCCTGGGTCAGTCTGGTTCCCAGAAAATGGTGGCTGCTGGATCTGGGGAGGGATGGGGGAGGTGGAGCTTCTTGCTCTGAATTTCTGATGCCCTATCAGCACAGGCTCTTTTCTCACTTCTCAGTTCTCCTTTATGAAGTGTATTTTCTCTGAGGGGAACACCACTTTCTCTGGAGAACTATTAATTCCCAAGGAGTAAGCCATTGAAGCCTGTATGGGAACGCCCACTCATTTGCAAATTGGCAAGAGTCTCCCACAAAGTAGAAGAAGGCTTGATTCAGGGCTTAAAGGAAACAATGGAGTCCATTTAACAAAGCCAACACTTAATGAACTCAAAACAGTGTGCTTTAAAAAATAAGTTAATAAAGAAGCCTTTTAAACTTTAATGCATGTTTATTAGCTTTATTTCTAAAGTACCATCTGTTACTATAAGTGCTTCCTAGTTTGTTTTTCATCATGATTCATCACCTATATGATTTCTGAGCTATGAATGAAAATGTTGATTGGAACTTTGCAAATGGCAACCCTTTGGTGTCTGGGTCAGCTTTCACAGATCATGCAAGACCTTCAGATAGAACAGACAACTCCTACTGCCTGGCAATTCGCAAAAGAAAAGCACAGGAAAGATGAGCTCACCTTTCAGATGAGTCTGCCATAAAATCCCCTTTACTGGATTCTTTCAGGATCCTGGGATTGTTCAAATCTTCCCATCAGTTTCATTTCTGTGTTTTATGGAGAAATAGCAATTTAAGTCTCAGTGGGAGACGTTGCCCCGGGGTCCATCCCCCAGTGGCCTCCCTCTGACTCCATCATCATCTCTGGAAGGGAGAGGGGTGTTGGAAAGCAGAGAAGGGATGGGGTGGAGGAGTGAAACAGTGGGTAATTACCAGGAAAAAATAGGAGCCTCCTACCTTTTATCAGAGCAAGCATCAAATACTGTTCAGCCCAAGTACATTTTGTCCTGTTCTGTTTCTTATGCAAATTCAACATCTAGTGAGCTGCCTGCCACAAAAGTTGACTCCGCTTCCCCAACTTCATTCAACTTGCCCTTGAAAGGAGTATCATATACCTGATTGTTAGCTGGGCCCCCACCTCTAAGAAATTGTAGGCAAGATCTTATCATTATCAGGCTTTTCTAGAAATCAAAAGCACTTGCTCTTTGATAAGGTGGGCTTCTAAAGAGAGAAATATTCCCATTAGAAAATGCCCAGAGTTCATACGAGAACACTAGTGATAGGTCTTCCTAGCCTGAGGATACCAATCTCAGATGAACAAACTCAATGTCAGTAAACTTTACTGACCATTTACTGTGTGCCAAGACTTGTGCTAAGCAATTTACATGTATCATTTCATTAGGTCCTTGCAACGGCTATAGGAGACAGGAAGCCTGATTTTACAGATTTGGAAACTGAAGGCTTAGAAAGGTCAAGTTACTTGTGTAAAATCATACAACTGGAAATGTGACCGAATCATAATCTCTCAATCACAACCTGTGCTTAGTTACATATGACACCATTCAGCATTGATGACCATAATGTATATACTACCCAGTGATGACCCACTCTTAATGGGCTTCCCTCTTTGGATTTCCCAAGCAGAACAAAGCATAAAACAAGTTCTCCCTGATGCCCTGCCCCTTATAGAGGAAAATAAACCAGGTCTCTGTAAAATGATTTATATCTCATTTAATACTCTAAAACTATGTCATAGATATTATTCATATCCTTTTAGGACAGGAGGAGATTAAGGTTCGTGGAAGCTAAGTAACTTCCCCAAGAACCCACAGCTAGTAAATGGTATTGATGGACTTCTGATCTCAGGCCAACAGCAGAGTCTGTCTGCCCAACCTATCCTATTCTGCCTCACAGCATCTTATAGGCATTTACCAGACATTCCCACTGGGAGACAAGAAAGGTTTTGATTTCCACTGCAACACTTTCCTTGAGTGAACGCTGCCCTTCCAAGTCAGAGGCAAGATGATCCTGTTGACCTACCTGGGCCAAAGTCGGCTGAAAGGAAGGATGTATTTGAAGATGTGTGAGAAGAACCTTTTTGAAATAGAAACAAATATCCCAGCATACCTGGAAGAGCAATACTGAGTTATCAGTGATGAGCGATCATTATGTTGAATCAGAGGGGCCATGCTCCATGGGCTAGGCTGCTTTGGGCCTCTGTGACTTGGCTTACTTGGTAATTCCTCTGCCAAGCATCTTGATTTTCCCCCTTTTCCCTCCTCTCCATCCTACATCCCATATCCCATCACTCTGCGCATCCCTCACCTCCCACCCAGTTGACTTGCCTGTGTCTTCCCAGGGCATGGTATACTGTTGGGGCTCAAATGTTTAAGGAAAAGGATGGAGGAAGAAGCACAGAGTTAGTGCTAAACCCTACAAAAGAGAAACTCAGAGAATTCACACATATTTGTCAAAGTCACGTGCCCTTTTTTGTGCTCAGGAAGTAACGCCTGTAATGAACTGTGGAGATCGCTATAAACATGCTGGTCTCTCCGGGCCACATGAAACTTGATCCAAGTGTATAGATTAAAAAATTATGTTCCATCCCCCCTTCCCTCTTCAGCCCACTCGGTCTTTATCCATAAAATACATGCATGTCTGCTATACAATGTAGATATGTCTCCTGTTAAATGAATCTAGGATACAACACATTGTGGTACTTTTCTTTGAGGAGAAAACAAAACAACTCCGGGACATAGACATTCGCACGAAATTGTTCGTTGTCTTCTCATGTAATCTACCATTTATCCACCACTTTACAGCTTAAAAAAACCTTCATTTCATTGCTCTTCCTCCCTGTGACGTAAGCCCAGGCCTATGGCTTCCATTTAGAGAGAGGGAAACTGAGTCACAGACATTTTTAATGACTTGCCACATGGCTACTTCCTTGGTTCTTAGACATCGTTGTTGTAAGACATAACCCAACTTAACAACAGGTTTTTAAGAAGTGAGGAAACTTTACCATATTATGTATACATATTGCTTGTAAAACACATCCCAGTGTTTCTGCAACATTCAATTACATACACTTGGAGGAAGGGATGTGTATCTTAAAACTAAGGAAATGTGGTAAGTAGCAAATAACGAGTTAGCCCAGCATTCTGATTCTGAGTCAGTGTGTTTTGGTGACTTAGATTCTCAGCTACATTGTAAAGCCCTGCCAAGCAGGGCATTTTTCTGCACTTTTTACATCCGTCTCTTGAAGGGCTTTATGTAGGGGTTTCCACACAACATACCCTCACTTAATTGATAAAAAGAGTCTGTTTCTTCTAAAAACATAGATTAAAACAAACCCTGATTTTTCATTCTTAAATTTCTGGGTGCCCAAAAATCTCAGGTAACATATTCAGCAACTTCCCAGGAGCAGCATTTTATCTGTCGTTTTCAGTGGGATCTTGCTTGGTGATAAAGGATTGAGCTATAAGATTGCCTTTCTAATATTGCTCTGGGAGACTAACAGAACTTTAAAATTTTTTTTTTTTCTTTTTTTTTTCAACTTTTTTTTTTTTTTTTTTTTTTTTTTTGGGACAGAGAGAGACAGAGCATGAACGGGGGAGGGGCAGAGAGAGAGGGAGACACAGAATCGGAAACAGGCTCCAGGCTCTGAGCCATCAGCCCAGAGCCCGACGCGGGGCTCGAACTCACGGACCGCGAGATCGTGACCTGGCTGAAGTCGGACGCTTAACCGACTGCGCCACCCAGGCGCCCCCTAACAGAACTTTAAAAGCCTGCAGATGTAAAAGAAAAAGTTATATTTCAGGATAAGTTCTAGAGAAATGCCAGAATGATATTCTGGTTCAGCGTTTATTAAAAAATATTAGAGGGGAGGGACGCCTGGGTGTCTCAGTTGAGCGTCCGACTCGATTTCAGCTCAGGTCATGATCTCACAGTTCGTGAGATTGAGCCCCGCATCGGGCTCTGCACTGACAGCATGGAGCCTGATTGGGATTTTCTCTCTCCTCTCTCTGCCACTCTCTCAAAATAAATAAGTAAATATTAAAAAAATATTAGAGGGGGAAAAAAACCCTTCACATGTTTGCGTTAACAAACAACGTATTTTTGTTTGAGTAGCGGGTCTAACACAGCTGAACTTGGGTCCTCTTTAAAGTTGAGACAGCCTACATATAAAAACAAGAATGTAAGAAAGCAAGACGTAAAGAAAGAAAATTGTCACCTGGAACTGTACAGAAATCAGTTTGCCTCCAATCACCGTTATTTTTTGTATGAGGGGGAAAAATTCAACTTTTTATTCCAATCCTGGTTGAAGCAGTTTAAAAAAAAAAAAGTTTTCACAACTCTGTGAAGTAAAATAAATTAGATTCAAGCAGCTGTAACTGAGCTTCCTATCGGATTATTGTGCAAGGTTCCCTTTTATTTCCCTCCACAGTGGATAATGCGTGTTCATTGTGATTTATCTGGAGCCGGTTTCTTTTACACCCTCAGCTGATATAAAGTCGAGCTAGGACTGAAGCCGGAGATTTGGGGAGCATCTGGGAGACAGCCTCTACAGTCCAGAGAGAATGAAACAGTCAGAAACATAAGCAACCGCATGTGTCATTGACGTCCCCGGTGGTATGAGCCCCACTTTCTGCCTCTCAGCACAGACAAGGAACCATTAAGAAAGAGGGACAGAATTATTGATCTCTCTTGGAAATTTCCCCCAACGGTGCGTGCTGCTTGATTTTCACCCTTGATTTTAACTTCTCGCTCATGTTTCTGACCTAGAGTGATCGAGGCTCGGGCTCTGGCAGGACTGTGAACATTTGGCCAGCTTGGTTTGGCCGCCTGGCAGAGAGTGTGTTCTGAGAAGCAATGGTGATGAGGGCCTTTGTCCTGTTGGCTGTCTTTGCAGAAGCCTCTGCAAGATCTTGCACTCCGAATAAAGCAGGTATGCCCCGGTGCCCGTCCATCTTTCTGGAAAGTTTCCTGAAGCTTTTCTTTGCAAAGTTCAGAGCTCTGTGTTTATCTTGTTATCAAAATTCAATATCATGGTCAAGTAGAAGTTGTTAAGCACTCCGGTGCCAATGAGATTTTTCCCATAGGAAGTGAAAATGTATTGGATAAACATAGACTTTTTTAAAATTAGAGAATCCTAGATGGATGGATAGATGGATGAATGGATAGATGGATGGATGAGTAGATAGGTAGATAGATAGATAGATAGATAGATAGATAGATAGATAGATAGGTAGATAGATGGATAGATATAAAATCACCACTGTTTTTCTGCTTTCTATTTGACTATTGAACTTCTGTGCTATAAAATAGTGTTTCATGATGTTATGCATGAAATGGACATTTTAAAAAATTTTAAGTTACATGCTCACTTTCATGGCCATGGAAATTTGTATATATTTCTAAATTTATATATATTTCTAATCCATTCAGTCTGGTTTCACAGATATATTCTTTAAAATAGATCAAAGCTTAAAAGGGGACTAATTTTGAGTCCCGAGGTTTTGGGAAAGCATTCATCACAGCTCATGAAGGATAATGAGGAAAATGTTTCTAACCAACTCTTTTGCATGTTCATGTGTGGCTAGAACCTGCTGTTCTTTATGTAGATTGATATGATCACCGTATCTGATTTCAAACCATGTGTATCCTCTTTCTAGATGTCATTCTCGTGTTTTGTTATCCCAAAACCATCATCACCAAAATCCCCGAGTGTCCTTACGGCTGGGAAGTGCATCAGCTGGCGCTTGGTGGGCTGTGTTACAATGGGGTCCATGAAGGAGGTTACTATCAATTTGTGATCCCAGATTTGTCGCCTAAAAACAAGTCCTATTGTGGGACCCAGTCCGAGGTAAGTCCAGGCCACACAATGAAGAGTTGCTAAGAAAACTAGGCCCCCAAAATAAGATAAAGTTTATTCTCCTAATTTGTTGCCTGAGCAACGTAGGCAACCTTCTATGAGTAGAACAGTGTACATTTCCTACGTCCACCCTGCTTTGAGTTCTGAGCATGTGCTCACAAGGCGCCATCCTCCCTGGCCGGATGGTGAGGCATCCTCTGCCTGAGACTTTGAAGTGGTGATGAAAGAGAGTTAGAAGTGCATTTTAAAGAAGTAACCAAAGTGTAACACAGTTCATAGTTGGGTCTCATGAAGCACCTGGAGCAGGTAATCAGAGTTAAAAGGAACCACAGACCCCCTCTTGCCAAAAATCCTTAGATGATAGAGGAGACATTGGAAACCTCCCAATAAAGTCACTAGTTGAGGGCCACAGAACCAGTCGGGGTGTAGTCACGAAGGGAGACTGCGCCACTGCTGACCCCTAGCATTCCTACTGCCTTGACTGCACAAGATTGTACATAAATAAGGTCTCAGCAAATGAGAGCAAAGAGCACCCAGGGCCACTTCCTCTTCCTAAAGGCCCCGCAAGGATTCAGGAATTCAGAGAGTCATGGACATGATTAACAGAAACATCATGTCTTTGAATATCCTGAAAGAATGAGCTAGAAATCATCAGTGTGGTCTTAGGCTGGTCACCTCTCACATGGATGTTCGAGATCTATCCCAGCTTCAATATTCTGTGATCTTGGAGTTCAACAAGTCAGAGGAAAAAGTCGCAGAAATAGTACTTATTATTGGCAGAAGGAAAAAGCAACGCACGAGATAATAACGTTCTAGAAGTGGGAGATGAGTGAAGGCATTCATGCAAGATTACTTGGACGGGGGAAATGGATAAAAAGGTGATGCTGGGAAACAGAGATTCTTTGGCCACTTCTTCTTGGTCAGAAGCCCAATGGCTATATGGGTTTCTTGTAAGTGTACAACATTCAACCCAGATTATTTTAAACAATTTTAGCTGAACGTATTCAAGAACTCTTTACAAACATTATCAGTCAACCCACATCCAAAAGAGTAGGCACGGACGTCAATGACTGGCAGACACAGATGTCTTCCTATTGGTCTGACCATCTTCTATCACTTCTTCCAGAACCCTCATTCTCATCATGGGGTCCAGGGCCACCCTAACTGCCTTCTTCCTTTCTCCAGTACAAGCCCCCCATCTATCACTTCTACAGCCACATCGTTTCCAATGACAGCACAGTAATCGTAAAGAACCAGCCCGTGAACTACTCCTTCTCCTGCACCTACCACTCCACCTACTTGGTGAACCAGGCTGCCTTTGACCAGAGGTAAGTCACTCTGAGAGTGGAGGGCTGGCTGCCTTGTGTGTGTTCTGCAGTCCCTGTCAATCAGGCATGTTTCAGTCCTTATGCAAAATTCTCTCCCCTTTTCAGAGTGGCCACTGTTCACGTGAAGAACGGGAGCATGGGCACATTTGAAAGCCAATTGTCTCTCAACTTCTACACTGTAAGTGGTCTCCAGGTTCTCATTAGTGCCCTGTGGCCTTTCCAGGAGATGACAGGATAATTCTTCCAAGTTTGCTTTTCCTTAAGCTCTATGCAGAACCCCATTCTTGAATTGAAATGAAGAGACAAGCTTTGGTCTAGTTCTAAATCTCTTCAAAGACTAGATGCCACAGAAAGGTAGATTCATAGCCTGGATAGAGGAGCTGAGAGAGGTGCCATAGAGCTATAAAGTTACCCTTCTCAGATTTTGAGAAAACTGAGGCAAGAGAAATCCCGTGAGTGGCCAAAGGTCAATAGGCAGTAAGTCAGCCAACATCTAACCCTTAGGCAAGATTAGTTTCCACCGCAATCCACTCCAGAGATTTATATTAGCATCCAGTTCTTGTTAAAGCATTTGGCACAGAGTAGTGACCTTTCTACCCGGGACAGGGCTAAGGAGAGAGGATGGGGTTGCCCTCTGCTGCCTAGTTCTTTGGTATCCAAAGCCCTTCGGATAGTGGGCTTCCTCTTGGTCTAATTTGGGCACACTGCCTATGTTGACATTGAAGTTCAAGGCATAATTTGGTCTCTCAAAATAAAACTAAATATGCAGTGGCCATTAGCCCAGCTGCCCTCCTGTTTAGAAGGGGTGTTTTGTTTTTTAAACCTGTAGCTTCCAATGAGGAAGCATACTTATAGTGACACTCCAGCTGGCTGGAGGAAGATGCAGGCAGAAATAGAAACTTTTACATACAACATTAGAACTGGGAGATATCTTTAGAAGCCATCACGCCCAATCCATTCATTTCACAAAGGAAATGACTCTATTACCTGGAACTCCACTGACCTTGAACTCTTTGAACTTGTTTTACCGCCTGCCTGGAAGCCACCAATCCAGCTGAACTCAGAAGGTGAGAGATCCTCTAGGAGGGATCCTAGAGTCACTTGGCCCATTTTACAGATAGAGATCTGAAGCCCAGAAGGAAGAAATGATGTGCCCACAATCCCGCAGGTACTTCAGAGCAGTGCCCAGTCTAGCATACGGATCTCTCTTAGCACTGCTTTCTGAGGCTTACTTCCTATGAAGGGGATGGAACTTAAGTTTCATGACCTCTCTCTCTTGCACTGGCTTCCTTTAAGGCCCTGGGCCTCATTTCATATGCAAAATTTTGATTCCTTTTATTAGAAAGGACTCGCTAAATTATATAAGCTTTGAGGTCCCAAAGAACCTAGATCTGCCCCTGACAACAAACCACTAGTGGTTAAGTCCCGAAAAAAGAAATCCCATTAGCCCCTGGACCTATAATCAGGACAGTTAATGCAGTGTGGACTGGCAGGGGCATGAAAAGGTAGCAACAACATTGAGTAACTGATGAAGGTTGTCCAGAGAGAAAAACAGGCTTACTCATCAACAACAGTCTCAGGGGGGATCATGGTGACAGGCTGTCTTTCCTACTGAGTCCCTGTCCTGATGTGCATGATTATTACTTTAACCAGATAAAATTATAGATATGATCCTATAAAGATTTTATGAAATTAGCAATAGAAAGGCACCAGGATTATCAAAAATCATCTCTCACCATCAACCATGTTAGACTGTTTCAGACATAAAAATCCAATTTTAGAACTGGAAGGAACCTATACTTTTTTAAGAAAAAAAAAATTAAATGTCATATCCTCATCATCACCCAGACCATACTCTGGGCTGGACAGACAGACATAACAGGACATTTCCTTGAGCTGTTCTAGAAGTGAAGCTAAGGCATCTCCTGGGACCCATTAAGACCTTTATAGGACAAACGGATCTCAGCAAAGAGGGAGTCAGATGTTGCAACAGAAACTTTTGTACTGATTAGTATTCCTACCATAGTCTGGGTTTCCTATGCCTGACCCATGCGGCTGGTATTTTTCTTCTCCTCCCTTCTTCCGCTTTGAGAGCATTCTTGTGTGTTTCTGAAGCAACAGCTGCTCCCTGCATACATTTCCATCAAATTACCAGAGACTGAGCTGTGCCCTAGATTGCACAAAGGATCAATGCACCGCCAATTGCTTAGGATTCCAAGGGCTCTAAATGCTGGGCTCCAAAACCACCAGTTCTACTCAACATGCTTCCTCTCTTCTCTCTCTACCCCCTCCCACTCACTCCTGCCAACAGGCCATAGTTGGTGTTCTCAGTGAGAAGTTATTTTGGCCCCCAATTCAAAATAAAGGAAGGTAGTCAGCTTGCAGAAGTAGACTACCACTGTGCTTAAGAAAATAGTCTGTCATTGACCCACTGGTTTAAAGTCTAGTTCTACCGTTTATTAGTTGTGTGACCTTGGGTAAGTTAGTGAACCTCTTTAGGCCTTCATCTATGCCTTTGCTAAATAAAACTAATAATAGCACTTACCCCATATGTCTATTATGAGGATTAAATAAAATTATTCTTATGAAGCACTTACCATAGTACCTGACACAAGGTAGGTGCCTGTGAAAGTAGCCAATTGGGGCTACTTTCATGATTGGGGCCTGGGACCCCATTTAAAGTGGAAACTCTGAGAGCTCCTAGCACCGGCAGTTGCCATTAGAATGTTGTTGCCTTTATGCCGTCAATGTCAGTATGGGGCTAGGTTGACTTATTCGATCGAAATAGTATTGACCTTTCTTCCTAGTTAGACAGAGACCAGTAAAAAGGCATGGGATGGAACAAGTGCAAGCCATAGAGGTCAAATTCATAGACTTCCAAAGTCAGAACAATCTTAAGAGATGATCAACCTTGACTTTGCACCCAAAGTCCAAAGCCCTCCTGCAAGATTGCTAAGGTGTGGGCTCCCCACCTCTTTCAGGGACAAGAGCAAGTTGACCCTTCCCATTTTAGATCAGCATTTTAGATATGACATCCTGAACTACAGTCCATTGCTTGTGGTTCTGTCTTCTGAAATAATTCTGAGTCGTGATGTTGCTGACGGCCCTTCAACTCTCTTAGGCTTGCCTACCCCAATATCTCTCCACCATTGGTGCTCTACCATCCTCTTCCTCCTTCTTCTCTAAGAACGATCCACTTGGCCAGTGCCTTTATTAAAAAGTGGAGCCCGGAATTGAAATCTTATATTCTAGACCTTTTCTGACCTATGCAGGGCACAGCGGGTCAGAGGTAACCTTCTCAGTTCTGAAAGATTCTAGGAACATGTTCTGGGATATTAGCTTTGCACAGTTTCCTTTCATTTCTATCTCACACTGAGCTTGTAAGCAACAGCAACTCTCAGCTCTTGCCCACGAGAACTGCCATTAAGCCAGATGTACCCATCCTAACCATGTCAATAGCCAGTTGTGACTCAACCTTTCTGCCAAGTGAAAGGACCAGAGGGCATGATTTTTCAAGGTGTTCTTCCATCCTGTTCAGCGAATGGGTAATTTATGTGGTGTTTCTGTGCTTCCAGGAATGCCAGAACATACAGTCTGAGTATTATAGGATGAAGCTATCTGGAAATAGGTCCCTAACTCATGTTCTAAAGAAAGTAGGAGGAGATTACACTGATAATAGCCTCAGCTGTAGGGTGAGAAGTGGAGAAACTGACCATTAAAAGTGCTTTGTTTCAGAAATGGAATTAATGATGCAGATTCTTTTCTTCACTTTGTAACAGAAACACACTAGCTCCTCTGCAAGTAGAGGCATTATTCCAATACCCTGATACCCTGGGATGATCGCTGGGAGATGGGGTGGGAGAAGCACCAGTGGCTACATTGGGACTTCACTGTGGTCCCCAGGTTAGGTCCAACATTTGTAAACAGTCTCTTGAAACATGACAGACCCCAGAAACTAACAATAAACGGGAACGGTCATTGTCAATCTGCCACTTTACCTGCATATTATGCTGGTAAATCACTTATGATTAAGAATGTTATTGTTTAATTATTGCAACCATCTGAGTGGTGCAGGGGGTTGACTGAAAGAAAAGAACTGACTTCTAGGTGACTGAGTCAGGGAGCCCTAGCTGGACCTGAAATCAGTTAAAAATGAAGGACCCCTGGAAGATGAATCTAAGACCTCTCAGCAAATGCCCTGAATTTGACCCTTAGGGGGTTAGAGTCCATTTTAACTATATCCTTGCTGCCACTATTTACCTCCAAGTCCATGAAAGTCAATCTTTTAACTAGTACCCTGGCTTAGGCTTTATACTTCTATTACATAAAATCACCATCATAAAAATATTTCTGCAAGGCTGATGAAGGCACAGGACGTTCCCATTTTGCAGATGGGGAAACTGAGGCCCAAAAGCCTGATTTGCCTGTAAGTTAGTAGTGGGCACTAGAATTAGCCCAGGATCCTTGTGCTTCTGTCAGAAGGCTTTTGTCTCTGGAGGCTAAACTCAGAGAGTAGTTAAAGGTTGCTACTAAAGTTGAATGAAACCAGGGCAATGAATGGAGAAGTCAGTCTCCTTTGGGTAAGTCATTTGGACACCCTACTATTTTTCTTAACTCACCCAGAACTGCCTGAGGAAGTGATAACCACACACACACACACACACACACACACACACACACACACATATAGTTTTTCTATATAAGGTATTATATTCTATTCTAGCATATTATGTAATTTACTTACCTGCTGTCTATTGTTTGCATCCCTTGCTAGAAAGTCAGGTGGTTAGAGACAGAGATCTTTGCTTTGTTCTCAGATACATCTCTATGAAAGACTATCCCAATATGGAGAGCAGCGCCTGACACTTAGTAGGTAATCAGTAGGTTGTTGTTATTGCCG
The DNA here is from genome assembly GCF_028749965.1 of Puma concolor. NCBI lineage: Eukaryota > Metazoa > Chordata > Mammalia > Carnivora > Felidae > Puma > Puma concolor. The sequence goes on from NC_141677.1 coordinate 70,465,326, forward strand.
GTGTTGTTAATTGTACTGGAATCAGATCATATGCTTTCTGACCCACGCTAGAATCTGCTCGGGTAGATAGTCAAGGTGAGCGAGAGCAAAGTGGGGTTGCATGTGTTTCATCCCTATTCGCGTGGGTGATTAAGTAAAGCTCAGTGCTTCAGCATTCTTGGATTCTACCTTTTTTCCATCAGCCAAATCTTGTTCCTCATCGGCACAGATGAGACATACAGTATGTGTTGTCTCATTGTGACCAGCAAATCCAGAGATGTGATAGCCTCATCCTTTCTAAGATGGTACCAGCATCCTAGGAGGTACACCTTCTCTAGTCCTGGAGGGTCTCTCTGTGGTCTCATGTGCCTGTGCCTTTTGGGGAACTCCCACCCCCACTCCGCCCCAATTCATCTGTTCCTGTCATGCTCAATTGCTCAGTCTGAGAGGTTGTAATGCCCCGTGTCAATTTCCTTCTAAAGAATGCCAAGTTCTCCACTAAGAAGGAAGCCCCTTTTGTCCTGGAGACATCTGAAATCGGTTCAGATCTGTTTGCGGGAGTAGAAGCCAAGGGGTTGAGCATTAGGTAAGTATATTTCCTCCATGTTTATATTTTTAAATACAAAGAAAAGAAAAAAGATCAGCCAAGATGTTTCTAGGCATACAATTCTCTGGTTCAGAGGGATGCCTTTTATTTCATTTCCAGGTTTAAAGTGGTTTTGAATAGCTGCTGGGCCACACCATCGGCTGATTTCATGTATCCTTTGCAATGGCAGCTGATCAATAAGGGGTGAGTACCACTCCCTTGAGCACAGTGCCGAGAAGGGCACCAGGTAGACCCAAGGCTACTTTGGCTTGGAATAGCTGGGGAGGAAAAGGGGGAGCTTCTTAGGGTCACATTAGTGACACCTTGTGTTTCCACACTGAGTATTGATGCTAGCAAACTTTTATATAGTGCTTTCTGGGTACCAGGTACTGTTCTGAGAGCTTTATTATGTATTAACTCATTTGCCTTGCAAGAGGTAGTGGTTATTACCTACCATTCCCATTGTTCTGGTGAGAAAACTGAGTCACAGGAGGTGTTAAGTAATATAAGTTATATAACATAGTGTGTGTGTGTGTGTGTGTGTGTGTGTGTGTGTGTGTGTGTGTCTGTTTATTGCAAAGTGGGTTCAAATCCAATTAGTCTGACACCAGAACCCTGGTGAGGACTCAATTAGATAATCCATGCAAAAAATTTAGCATGTAATACCTAGTCAGTATCCAATCAATTTAAATAATATTGTCGATTTTTATTATTAATTCAGTAGATAATGAAGAGTTCTTAACATTTTTGAGTAGAGGACAAAAGTATGGGAATTGTACAATAGAAAGATGATTCTGGAAGTCATCCACAGGATGGTTTAGCAGCAGGACATGGGAGGTAGAAAGACCATATTAGAGGCCGTGGCCCAAACTGAGGCATAGCCAAGTGAATAGAAAGGTCATCCAAAGGAGGGAGAAGTGATCAAAATTTAGCAACCAATTGGATATGGGGTGGAGAGAAGGATGGGGCAAAAAGCCTGAGAAATATGGGACATCAAATCTCTGGGTTGTGAATGTGAGGAATGTTTGCTGTTGGTTGCTAGGGAAGAAGATTTCTGGCTAAGGGTGTTCGATTATCCTTGACTTCAGGGATGTCATGTTGAGCTTGAGATGGTAATTGTCTAGAAACACTTAAAATTGTAGCTTTGAAAAACAGAGGACAGATTGAGCTAGACTAGAGATGTGGGCAACAGCCACACAAAGAACAGTAAATACAGAAGAGACCGTTCCCCAAACCCAAGCAGGCAGGCACATCCATGTTGTTGCTGGAACCCATCTGAGCTAAGTCAATATTGGGGCCCCGGACAAAAATAATTAGACAACAAGGGTGGAGCCACCTTACCTTGGGCCTTTATTTATTTTTACTTACCTAAAAATTATACAGCACTTACAACAGACCAAACATGTTCTAGATAGGTGCTCTATAAATATTAATTTAGTTAAATTTCATCAGTGGCGCCCGGGTGGCTCAGTCAGTGAAGCAACTCTTGATCTCAGCTCAGGTCATGGTATCACGGTTCTGAGATCCAGCCCTGTGTCGGGCTCTGCATTGGGTGTGGAGCCTGCTTGAAATTCTCTTTCTCCCTCTCTTTTTTCCCTCCCTCAACTCTCTTTCTCCCTCTCTCTAAAAGTATATAATTAATCTCATCAGCGCCCCCCCCCCCAATAGTAGGGGGAGTATAATATAGTAGGTAGTATATAGTAGATAGTATAATAAGCACTATATTACAGATGAGAAGTATCAGCGACAGAGACGGCTTCAGAAACTTGCCTAAGTCCAGAGTCACTAAGGGAATAGATGATCTGGGCTTCAAACTCACGCAGCATTATTTCCTGAGCAGTGTAGTTAAGACAGGCCAGCAGAATCACATCTACACAACCCAGAAATCTTCCTGCAGAGATGGGAGCTTAATTTGGATGTCACACCTGTCACTGAATGATTCATTTAGGTTCTGTGGACAATGGTGTAATCAGATGATTTCAGGGAGATTGTGAAATAAATTCTTGGCCTACAGGGACCTGAAATTATGATCAGGCACTGAAACCTCTCTCAGGCAATGGCCACACGGGGGTAAAGGTTTCTGGCATACCATGGAAACATCTCCCTGCAGATCATTCTGGTACTGCGACTCTCAGCTAACGATGGGTAAAATAGCAGGAAAAAAGGAAGGCTTGTGCCCTTGTGGTAGTCTATACCGGCAGTGCTCAGACTGTGTGTGCACGGGAATTACACACCCTGGGTGCCTGTTACACATGCAGGCACATAGTTCACCTACCCCGTCAGAGGGTTCCTGGGCAAACCCTGGGAACCTGCATGTAAGCAGAGTCCAACTGAAGAAGCCCTAATCTAGTTCCATATTCTGCTTGGCTGAAATGACCCCTTGAGGTTGGAGATACTGGCACAAAAAAACAGTGCCAAGGGGAGGAATGAGAAAGTCCACTCCCATAATCTCCCAGATGCTTTAGGTTTCCACTGGGCCCTTTTAGAGGAAAACCCAGTTTTCAAGAGTGCCCGGAGAGATTAGAAGAGATATATTATTGGGAATTTTGATCCTATGTGGGGAAGGGGGCTCCTGTGGTGATGTTGTCACAGCTTCCCTTGGGCGTCCTGTCTTCCCAAGATGTCTGTCACAGAGGGGCAGGTGCCACAGCCAATGCCAAGAGGCGGCAGAGCCAAGACATCTAAGCTTGCCCAGGACTTGCCTCCTCCCCACCCCCAACAAAGCTCTGCTTACATTGTTTTCCACTGGCATGGTGTCACTCCAGCTGCAAAGAGCTATTTTAAGGACTCACGTCTTGAGTTCGTACAAGGATCTCAGGTTTATTGAACAAATGATCCTTCAAGGTCTTGTTTCACAACTCGGAAAATGCCTCCAGCTCTGTCATGACTCAGAGGTCACCACAAACACGGCCCGGCTTCTGACCCCTGGTCCAGATATGAGGCACACTGTCACTTCTCATCTCAATCACTAACTCACGGAGTTGACATTCCTTCAGTCCTACCTCTAATTTGCCCCCTGATGTCTGGTTTGGATGGAATGGATGGAGGAGGGCATATCTCGAAGGCTCTGAGGTAGCTGGGTGGATCTCTGGTATATGTACACTGAGTTGGATTGACAATGGAGTCAGAGAGATGTTCTGGGAGAGGCATTAACTTTGGGGTCCACTGTGGTGTTTATCCACTGGTCTTAAGCTTTTGGGCCCATAGACCATTTTCCACAGAGGACAGACTCTGGTGTTCCTTGTCACCTAAAGACAACAATTCCCAAAGCTCATGCGGGCCTCACTGTATATTCCCAAGAATGACTGTGTCTGTTCCCAACACTTTGTTGAACGTCTGGCACTTAAATGGGGAAGCAGCATCTGTTCGGTAAGTGAAAAAGCAATTTTGCTTAAACCAGGTACAGTCTCAATACCATTGACATTTTGGGCTGGATCATTCTTTGTTGGGCGGGGTGCTGTCCTGTGCATTGTACAATGATGTGCAGCATCCCTGGCCTCTATTTACTACATGTGTACCACCGTCTCCCTATCATGACAACCACAATGTTAAATGTCTTCAGAGCGCGCAAAATGGCCCCCCAGTGAGAGTCATTGACTTTTGGGCAATTTGAAAAATGCCCATCTGTGTCATTATTGTTTCTTCTATTGCAATGATTATCTTTGGGACTTTGGAATTTCCCAAATATTACATTTTCATGCAGAGAGTTTGGAAAATATATAAAGATATAAGAAGAAAGCAAAACCTGTCCATAATTCTACCACTCCATTATAGCCAGTGTTAATATTTAGATGGTATCCTTCCAGTCATTTTTTTCCTATGCCAATATCAGAAACATGACCAAATTCTTACAAAGGTAACGATATAATGCAGAATTTAAATAATATAACATAAATTCAAATTCCCAGTGGCAAACCCTCACAATGTACACAGAGCAGTATGTTGGGTATGACTTGGCTTAGGTGGCTATGGCAGTACTTTGGGAACACTCTTCTCAGCACCAGTGTCTTTATCTTGTACATATACTGGGAGTCTGTACATGTCCCAGTCCTTCAGTCGACTTCATCTCTCAAGGATTTCCCTTCTTGGGGACAGAGGTATGGTGACTTACCAGGTGTGCAGCTTCTCACTCCTCTCCACCCCTATGGAATGAGGACCAGCACACCCATCCCATAGCTCCTCAACTTGACCTCATATTATGAGGGTAAGGAAGGTGCTGCCAGTCAAAGAGCTTTGTGAGGATAACGTACTGTATAGAAGCTCAAGGGAGTGTTGCTGTTGTCTGTGAATTAACCTCAGAAGACCTCGCTGGAGTTCACGAGGTAATTTTTTTCTCTCCCCCTGTGCCATCTGCTCCAGCTGCCCCACAGATGAAACAGTCCTTGTACATGAGAATGGGAAAGATCACAGAGCCACCTTCCAATTCAACGCTTTCCGGTTCCAGAACATCCCCAAACTCTCCAAGGTTTGGTTACACTGTGAGACATTCATCTGTGACAGTGAGAAGCTCTCCTGCCCAGTGGTGAGCCACCTCTCTCCAGAAAGAGATGTGACCAGAGGTGGGGGTGGGGGCGGAATTTGAGAAGTTGTATTTTTAGCTGGGAATCGTAACCAGACCAATGTACGCGTGTGCTGAGAGCATTCTGGAAGAAAGGGCACTGGGTATGGGGGCAGACCTTCCGGCTCTGTCTGCCTTGCCACCAACAAGCTACATGGTCTAGCATATGTTAATCTCTGGAGCCTGGTTTTCTCATCTTTAAAGACAGTGGTGAGGGGCGCCTGGGTGGCGTAGTCGGTTAAGCGTCCGACTTCAGCCAGGTCACGATCTCGCGGTCCGTGAGTTCGAGCCCCGCGTCGGGCTCTGGGCTGATGGCTCAGAGCCTGGAGCCTGTTTCCGATTCTGTGTCTCCCTCTCTCTCTGCCCCTCCCCCGTTCATGCTCTGTCTCTCTCTGTCCCAAAAATAAATAAACGTTGAAAAAAAAAATTAAAAAAAAAAAAGACAGTGGTGATAAGTCATGGTGGCCCTTCCCTCTTCAGACAGCTGTGTTAGGGAAAATGAGTACAACGACAGACATGGAAATACCTTGAGACGGTTAAAAGCACAAGGAAAATTCAAAACCTAGGCGGTAGCAGTAGGCACTGGATGGAAGTCAAAAGGTGGGTATTTTTAGCTCTTGCCTGGCCAGCCTAATGGTCCGTCTCTGGGACTTGAACTACAGAGATACCGCAGAAATTCCCGACACGCATCACAGCTGAACTGACCTTGGGAGAGGAAGGGCCTGGTGGTGACGCCCCTGCTTCACAGCCACGTTCAGTGCAGCCCATGCCGGGGGTCAGCTTTCCCCTCTGCATCACCCACCAAGGAGCTGCTGCAGAATCCATCAACACGCATAGCAAGTTCAGCTGGGAGACACTCTACCGCTGCTGCCAGGTGTGAACCTGGTCCTTAGATCAGCTGGTCCACAGTGTGGTCCGCGGCAGCCTCAGCGTCACCTGGGAGCTTGTTAGGGAGGCAAATTCTCACCTCCCTCAGACCGCCTGATTCAGAAACACTGGGTGGGCCTAGAAACCTGTGCTTTAACAGACCATTCTGAGGCATGCTCAGGTTTGAGAACCACTGTCTTAGACCTAAAAGTGCTAAATCACAGAGTGTTGCCTGCTCTGGTCTATTTGGATAAGAGACCCCAGTCAGGAGGGACACAGAGTTTCTAAAGAGGACACCTGCTCATGTAGCCTGTAGTAACCAACCAAAATAAGATTATGATCTCTATTTCTACTGATTTGCTTGGCTGGAAAATGGTCAGGTAGGAATACAAATAAAAGGGAGGGAGCAGAGAGATGCTTTACAGTTAAGGAAAGCGTAATTATTGCTACTATATTTTAAAAAGAGAAGAAAATGAATCAGAACACATTTGCAAGTGTCCAATGACAGTAACCGCGGGTAAAAGCCTTGCTTACCAAAACAAACAGTGCCAAGCCCTCCCACACCCAACAACCTCTCCCAGAGGGATTTCTTCCAGCCTGAAGAGTTAATAAAGAAAAGCTTTGCCCTCTTCTCAAGTTAGAGAAGGGACTCTGGCTCTGGGTTGTAAGTAAATACATAAGCGGACAAATAAGGTAACTAACCTGTTGGCTGGGGAATTTTGACTATCAGGTTTGTGACTTCTGTTTTTAATCTCTTGTCTTTCTCTCTTTTCTCTCCTGTGTTCGTTTCTTGGGCCCCCTTCTCCACGCCCCTCCCCTCTGCTGCTCCTGGGTCTCCAGACTTGTGACAAACGGAAGCGACTCCTTCGGGACCAGACAGGGGGCGTCCTCGTAGTGGAGCTCTCCCTCCGTAGTAAGCTTCTCTGTTTTCCGAATGGTTGAGTTCACTCTGGGCTGCGTCCACAGGCACAGCCGGTTTGAGCATTTTCACTGAATTGCCAAACCAGTTGTGCCTGTAGACACTACCTGCACCTGCAACTCAAGGCTTCCCAGCTGGGGGGCCGGGAAGCTGTAGCTCATGCCAAACCAAGAAGTTGAGGCTTGTGAACGACCCAGAAACGTTCTATCTGCAGCCTAAATTCCAATGCCCGCAAGGAATCAGGAAATTCTGAGCTTCCGGGCAGAGCATGTGGTCGACAATGATAGTACACGATGAAATGTACCGGGGACATCTAGCTCAAGTCGACAAAACTTCATAGAGCAGTCAGTGCTGACCCTGGGCAGGGCTGGGCGCCGGGGTTTCAGAATTAAAGGAGACCCACATGGCCCTTGTCTTCAAGGACTTACATCTAGCAAGGAGAGAGTTGCTAAATGCCAAGGGAAAGGCAGATGACTGTCAATGGGGCTGGATGAGGCAGGGTGCCATGGGAGTTCACAGCAAGGGGATTCACCCCCGTCCAGGGCCGGGGAAGACCTCCGTCAGTAATCCTTCAGGACAACCTGAAGAGTGGTATGACGTGAGTGGTGAGCAGGGCCTGCGGGAAGGCTGGGGCCTCTAGTAGCTACATACCTTGGAGGACGGTTGCTAAACTACGGCCAGGGACCCAATCCAGGCTGCTGCCTGATGTTTTAGGGCCTACGAGCCATGGCCTTCTTATAGGGTTGGAAACAAATCAAAAGAATGACGTTTCGTGTCACGTATACATGACAAAAAAATCAAATTTCAGTTTTCTATCAAGTTTTATGGGAACACAGCCACGTGGGTTCATATCGGTATTGTCTCCAGGTGCTTTCATGCTCTAACGGCAGCATCAGGTGGTTGCAATAGGGCCCATACGGCCCATAGCTGGAATAGTTACTCTCTGGTCCCTTCCAGAAAGTTCATCAACTCCTGCCTGAGAAAGCCAAGGAGAAAATGATTTTCTTCTCCTCTCAAAGAAGCTTTTATGAAACCCACTATAAACTTTGATCCTAAAGGCAATGGGAGTCTGCTGGTTTAATCAGGGGGAGATGTGGTCAGGTTTGTACTTAAGAAGCATCGCTCTGAGGCTCCTTCCATGACCTTTCCTTAAATCTTCAGTATTCTCTCTCTTTACTCATTACAGGCAGGGGATTCCCCAGTCTCTATAGCTTCTCAGGTAAGGAAAAGAGGCACTTCTGGGAAACGTCATGGGGTAATGCCTTTACAACGTAGACGTGTGTTTTAAAAGAGGCTCACCTTTGGCCCCAACAAAACCTTCAGGACTTGAAACTTGCTGTTTAAAACACACCTGAATGGGACAGAGGGGGATGGAGGTAGATGTCTCTCCAGCCGGCCCCAGAGCTCTGCAGGCAGGGTGGGGCTGGGGCTAAATCGGACGAGGCAGAATTGGACCCCGCTTCTCAGCACAACATCACCAGGGGCTTTGCTTGGGTTCCTGCATTTAGAGAAGGTGGTTTTCAATGATCTGTTTTTTGCACAAATATTTCTGAGTCCCTGCCATGACTCTGCCCCTCATTAACTGAATGACCGTGGGCAATGAAGTCACCCTTCCCCTCCCCAGTTTCCTCTTTGAAGCTGGGCTAACAATTGCTCCTATCACACATAGCTGCTGTGTGGATTAAATGTTACAGCTACGGGCGCCAGTGCCCAGCATACGGCAAACATCCAGTAAAGATCAGCCGTGATTACTCCTCCAGGCAGTGGTGCTCCTGCAGAGAGAGATGGGCAAAGCCCCTGCCCTTCCCACTAGTGGGACGCGTCGGGGTGGGGGTAGAGGAGTGATGTAGATAGCAGCCAGGGAAGCATCTCAGAAGAAGACACGTTTCAGCTAAGACCCAAGATCTCACCCGAATGATGAGAAGGAGACCAACTATGTGAGGAGATGGGGTAAGACGGTTCTATTTATTAACAAACTCACAGATGTAGACTTTGCTCTCACGATTACAGGAAATCATGTAAACCAACTTTTTGAGACTCTAATTCCAGATCCTCATTTTTGAGGAAGTTCTACAGTGAAAGCCCTATGGTGAAATGTGCTGTCACTGTGTTATCCATGTTCAGAGTCCCATCTGTCAGAGGTCCGTTACCCAGGTCAATCTGCCGGGCTCCTTGCACTGACGAAACCAAGCTCCGGAAACCCCAAAAGATAAACAAAACTGATTTTGTATAAAATGTGCAGCGGTCTATGTAAACCTACTTAATGCCCCCGAGTTGCCTCTTCTGTTGAGTTAACTCTTTGTTGCCACCGTCCTTGCTCCATGTAAACTGTTTGTGTCTGCTTTCCTATCTGGTTCCCAGACGTCCTCTATCACCTCATCGTGATGCTGGGGATTTGTGCCGTGTTGTAGGGGATCGCCAGGCAGGCAGTGGCATCTCCTCCACCCAACATCATCTCCTGTGTCGATGACAAACTCCCATTTATTGTGCTGCCAACAAGAACAAACAGAAGAACATACCGTTGAGGAGCGGAGAATAGCGCTTTGCCAATTACGTGTTCCAATGATTTTTGCGCCTTTCAGTGATTGTCTTTGGTGCCCTCCTTCCTCTTGTGACTTCCTGTGGCTCTGAGATCCTACAGTCTCTCTCCGGCAGCTGGCCGAGAAGTCTCCTTTCCCCAGGCTCAAGTCAGGGCTGCAGTGGACTTCTTTGAAAGCCATTCTAATTTTAAAACACTAGCACACCCAACCAAGTGCAGCTGAACATTTTGACGAGAATGTAGGGCATAACCACCAAGTCAGTGCTAAGTACAGAATGCACAGGAATAGCCAATTTTGCCAAGAGGGGGCCTTTGTCCCCGATGTTGTGCAATGCTTATTAAAGAACCAGGGCTGAGCCACCAGGCAGGGGGTTCCAATCTTTCAAATGATGATATGTGGGAATCAGAGTGGAATATAATAGTTTTGCTTAAACCTGAGTATTATAAAAGAAAATAATTCCTGAGAGGCCCCCAGTGCTAACCTAATTTGTTTTTATTATAGTGTTTCTTCAATATGTATAAACATTATAGAGGTATTAACTGACTCATTTTTATATTTGATTGATTTCTAAAATCAAAAGAAAATTACAGATGAAAAAGGAATAAAGCTACAAAAAGAATGAAACTCACATCAACATAAATTTAACCTCCTACTGTGGCACTGCCTAAATGAAACCTGCTGCTGGCAACATGACTCTGGAGTGACATCGGTGACAAGGTCTCTGGAGTTCCCAATCCTACAGTATACCTTGTGATGCTCGATGCTCTCACTATTTGTTTTCTACTTGATTTAAGAAAGCATCAGTACCAAATGGACTGACTTCATTTAGCCTTTACTTTAACAGTGAAGCAGGTATCTGTCTTTGTCTCATTAACTTCTGATCATTAGAATGGAACACACACACACACACACACACACACACACACAAAAGTCAGAAACACACATGCAAAAACAGCCCGTGGAATCACGTGGTGCTGCACCCTGATAATACTGCCACCCCAGTGATCCAGAAGACGTTGATTTTAATGATGCACATGGTCAACAGGATAAGAAAAGTAAATGAACCAATCCTCATAGAGAACTGGCAAATCCTTAGAAGCTAGAATGTGCTAGAAAAAGCCAGAGCTCTACTTTTTCTTCCTTCGTCTTGTACAGACTTAATTAGTGGCCTTATAATTTGAAAACACATCAGTTTGTATCTCCATGTTTAATGTATTTGAGAAGTTTTGAGATCTGTAGTTTGTTGGGGCTTTTACAACCGTGTTAAGAAACTGAGAAATGCAGCTAGTTCCCAAATTTCTGATCACAGGGAGTAAATGTTTATTTAGCAACAGACTAGATTCAAGTGACTCAAGGAAGCTTAAACTGGTCTCAAAGCTGGAGTTCCAACTAGTTTGCGATCTCTTCTTCCTGTAAACTCAGAATTTTTATAGTCAGGAAGGACAAAAGACATATTTTATTGGTTCTAGTCAAAAACTCTTAAATAGCATAGAGACATTATCATATATCTTTGGCCGTCAGAGTAAAACAATGCTGTATTAGTTTTGCCTTATTTTATCATATTGTTTAATGATCTTGTATCTCCACCTGGTGCTATGGAATAAATAAAATGCCTTAAAATAATTAAACTATGGCTACAGCTTACAGTGTTAATATGTCATATTGATAGCCAACTCCTCAACCCTCCCAGAGGTTCCTACAACTAGAACTTATTAGACTCACATACATACCACCGACTTTCCATCATTCTACCCTATATTTACTTTCCAAAACTTCCAGCATTCAGTTTCTGATGCAAGGAGGCAAAGCCATCTGTATGCTCTCCACGTCTCTAATGCCCTAACGTCAATCACCAACAACCAAAAATGTTTCAATCTCAGGTTAACTAAAGTCCTTCGTATCTTCTAACTTCTCTATCAAGGAATTAAGAGAAAACACTCAACCTGTTATAAATTCTTGTGAGTGTCAAACATAAGATATATTTATAGAACAAATAAAGAGTATATTTTCCCTTAGGTATCCTTGGTTGACATAGAAAAAACATCGGATGTAGATTTTAGGAAATTAATCTTATCAAATTCCTGCTTATGATCCTTAAAGTCTCTCCTTCTCTCTCAAAGCTTGAGTAATATAAAGAAAAAATAGACAGACATGCATATATACATATACACATATATACTGAATATACACACATGAATCTTTACCTATTGATCAACCAAAAGAGACAGATTTAGACAGACATTCATGTGTGTATACATGTACATGTGTGTGCACATGTGAATGTTCGTGGATGCACATGTGTAGATATATGTATTATGTGTTTGTATGAGCGTAGATGCCAAATGTTTATAATGTTCCATGAAAAAGACAGAAGTAGCAAAGTCTTTATTGTATAAACATTACTTGCGTCAGCACGTGGGCTAGAGCTGGAAGGGAACAAACACACATACTACATACAAATACAAAGCTGGGATAATATTAGACAATCCTTATGTCCCACCCTACCCCTACATCTGTGTATCATTTTCTAATGCTTTTTAAATGCAACAACATTGGACTTCTTAGTTCCCTATACTTTGGTATATACCTGTATTAGTCCTTAATATAACAGTACTAAAACTTGTGTCACCTCTCTTCAACTAAACTGAGAGCTAAAGATCAAGGAAAGTGTCATATCCTCATCTTCCCTCCACCCCCTCACCCCACCCCAGCCACCATATGGTACCTGGCAAAGAGTAAGTGCTATAAAAATGCTCTTTGAATAAATGAAATGTCATATTGATGGATAGATGGATGGATGGATGGGGAATGGGCTATTTCTCTGAAAGACCTCATAGCAGAGGTTGTTCTATTCCCTTCCATGGTAGAACAAAGCGTTTGGAATCCAGAAGCCCTGCTCCCAAATAAGGGAAGAAGTCCTGAAGGATGAGAAGACAAATATTGGTCCATTGTCGCTATGCTGAGGTAGCAAGGGAAGCTCCCCTGTCACTTTCAGATAAATGCCTTCTTTTGACTAATACTTTCAATCTTGGATGAAAGGCCTAGAGAGAGGAGCAGATCTCACCACAATAAAAAATGGGATCATGTTAGAGAGAATGGAATCTGTGAAAGTCCTAGAGCTCAGTCGCCTCTCTCTGGGCAGAAGCAAAGTCCTGCCAATGGAAGCACAGAGTAGTTCCATGAAGATGGGACTGTTTGTAAAGCATTTCCCTTGGCCCCTATTTAGTGTCTCTCTTCCTAAAAAAGGCAAGAATTCCACCAAACTTTTTGTAAAATGTGTTATTAACGGCTCTAAACTCACCAAAAAGTAGCTTATTTTCCTATACAGAGATCAAAAATATCCCTACAAAGGCAGCTCACAGGTCACGTACAAAAGAAAACATTCCCAGTCTCATTGATTCTCACTTTTCCAGTCATGAGAAATTCACCAGGAAAAGGTCTCAAACACAATATATCATCTGAAGCACTCTCCCATATTTAAGAGCAGCCACAAGGAAGAAAAACTGATGTGAGGAGTTGCAAGGGATCAAAAAAAAAAAAAAAAAAAAGGACTGTAAGTTCATTAGTGGTTCAGTAAGTCTACTACAAGAAACCACTTGACAGGCATGATGAAATCCTGTTCTTCATGTAAAGGGGAAAATGTGTATTGCAGAATGGATGGGTTCATCTTCGTCTATCAGAGATCGAAAAAAAATAGCAATTCATAAGTGAATGAAAAATTCCACTTAAAATTCAAGCCTTGATTGGAAGAAAAGCCTATCTTTACTCCTTCGCTTTGGATAGGAAAGAAATTAAGCAATAAATTGAGAATGGGACATTTCCATTTGAAAGCTGCTGTGCTCACAGAAAATCAGAGCTCAGGACCAGGCTTTCCAGGGACTGACTGCCAAGATATGGCGTACCTGGAATGGCCTGATCCTGTTGGATTTCAGTGGTTGTTCGCACCTTAGCTAGAGCTTTATCCCCCCCCAAAACATTCCTGAGATGCCTTCTGATAACCAAGGGTTAGAGATCAGCCCCTTGCAAAGGAAGGCAGCACAGGGTGGGGCCAACAGCCCCAGGTTTTGTTCTAGCTTTCCTCTCTCTCCGAATGAAATTGGGTTCACTGCAAATTCACAAGCTAATAGGCCGGAAATATCTGGCAGCCAGGACAAGTTCACTGGCAGGTCTGGGAGCAACAGCCCAGCCCTGGTCGCCCAGAAAATGAGTTCACTATATCCAGCTCTTCGAACTCCTCATTTGGTCTAGGCCACAGAACTCTAGGGCAGGAAGGGGAGGCCAGCTAGATGGCTCCCCCTACTGGCTCCCCCAGATCTACACCTCCTGAATGGGATATTCAATGCATCTCACAGAATGGTCCTCAGACTTTCATGGGACCCCATAAACATCTTTAAAGCAAATAGCTCAGAAGATCTCTGGGACTTTAGCTTCCTCTTCCATAAATTGAGGGAGTGGAATAGTAAAGCCTTCCTTGCCTTTCAACCAGAAAGTTGTTTGTTCTCCTTTGCCCTGTGGGAGGCAGAAGAGAGTGCTGGTGAATCACTCAGGTGGAAAGGCTGCCTGTGAAGTGTGGGCTCTGGGCAGACAACTTGGTGTCCCTTGCTTATTTACTGAAAATGTTGTTCTTAGCCAAAGCTGCATGTAGACAGGAGCTGCCTCAGTGAAGGAAAGGCCTTTTTATAGATGAAACCTTGTTCCTTGGGCTTTGCCGATAAGCCTAAAGGGATAGTCAGCAATGCTCTAGGAGGTGAGGGCCAGTCAAGGCTGAATTTCCCTGCAATTTCCCTGAATATCTTTTAAAAACAATAATAAAATTAAAAAAATAAAAAATAAAAAAAATAATAAAAATAACAATAAAATCTATTGAGCTCTTATGATCAGCAGAGCACCAGGTGAAGCATCTCATATACGTGTCCACATTTAACCCCCGCCTCTCCCCTTTGAGGACAACTTTGTCACCATTCGCATTTGACTGGCAATAAAATCAAGCCCACAAATCAGACAACCAGTGAATAGTAGGACACAACTCAAAGGGAGGTCTATACTGCCGCCTTCTAGAAAAATCTGCCTCTTACCTGAAGTCTATTGATCAAGTACAGCGTGTGAGGTTCAAGCTCAGCAAACTGGGGAATTGCTGCCATCCTCTTCCCTTTCACTTCTTCCCAGGAACCCCCATACCCACCCAAACACCTAACATCATAGTAACCACCCACCACTTCCACCAGGAACATCTCCAAGATGTTCTTCAGAACATCTCAAGAGGAGCATCCGTTTCCCACCCCACCAAAGGCCGGTGTTATAGGGAAAGTTGAGATGCATCATGGTGTATTTCAGACAGACCGGACAGAGGAGAAGGCAGAGGGGAAGGGAAAAGGTATTTAAATGAATTGAGAGGAGGTCCTGGTGCCCCCAAACAAATGGGCCTCTGTCTCCTCTATCTGGGCCCTTTTGAATCAGAAGGGACATAGGAGGCAATGTGGGCATGATAATTTCTGAGCTCATCCTTGCTGTTGCTTTGTGAAAGAATAGATTGGTGTATTCAAGCAGAAGCCAGGAGACTATTTGTGGCCAAGAGAAAGGAGGCATCCCCTAGGGGATTGGTCTAGGTAGGAGCTAAGGTGTTTTCTGTCTTAGATTCCATGTTTGACCATTTGAGAGAAGCATACAGTCTTCTCTGAGGGAAGAAGTCCTGGCGGTCACAAGAGCTTCCACATAGACCTTGGCAGTCTCCACACACCACAATGCAAAGACACACTCATCCCATCAACTTTCTCAACATCTCCATCACCGACACAAATGGGGCAGGCAGGGTGCACTAGGTTGGTCTTACCTTGACTGGGATGGTGCCTCTCTTTTGCAAATCATACCCTCCCAATGCCAGCAGGCTGGATGCAGTGCTCTGAGAGACATGAATCCGGAGAGCTGCCATAAACCAGTTATTGCCTAGTTATTACCTTGGTTGTGGCTTCCATCTGGGGGTCAGGGGGCAGGGCTGCTGTGGAGAGGGAATGCTGCATTGCTCATGCTCTTAGGCTGCTAGTACCTCTTAGGAAAGCAAATCACAGACAACCTCTCTGAAGTCTGGGAGTCTTGCGGTGGGACACCCCCAAACATTGCAGACATTGTTCAGACATTGTTAGTGTTGCTCAAGCTTTAACAGGTTCAGTTTAGAAACAGTAGGCATAACTGACTCCATATGCAAGCTGGTACTCCCCATGGATGGAGGTCCACTGGGCTCCTCAGGTTCCTGAGGATACCAGAGTTGGTGGTACCAGAGCTGGGACACATCACTGAAAACATTGTTCACAACCAGCCCTGCAACCAGAATCAGGCTTGGAGCCTACATTTGGGGCTCCCACTTTCAACATTTACTCTTAAAATCTTGACTTACAAGTTCAAGGAGGGGTTTAAACCAGTGTTTGAGACTTGGCTGATTAGCTTAAACAGTGAAGTAATCAGAAGAGAAAATATTTTTGTATGTTTTTACATATTGTGGAAAATTTACAAATTCAAAACAATGTTAACCTAAACATTGTGAAACTTAAATCCCTAAGTAATTATTTTTTTCTAGCTGATAAACAGCTCATAAATAGCATATATTGTCTAGCAATAGCAAAATAATATGATATCCCCTGGAGTTCCTGACCATAGATAATTCTGCACCACCAAAACCATATTCTACATCAGGGATGGGAAAATTACCACCCTCCAGCCAAATCCAGCCCACCACTTGTGTTTACAAATAAAGTTTTATTGGAATATGGCCTTACCCATCATTCGTATGTTATGAATGGCTGCTTTCACACTACAACAGTAGTTAAGTAACAGAGACTATGGCCCATAAACCCTAAAATAGTTACTGTCTGGCCCTGTATGGGAAAAGCTTGCCAACTTCTGCTCTTCCTTTAAATGATCTTACTATATGTGTCCTTGACTGTTTAGAATTGAAAATCTTGGAAGGAAGTCATATGTGTTCTCATAGCAAGCACTATGCAAAACCCTGCCTACAAAGTTTGTGATCAATGTTGTCTGAGGTGATGATCTTATCCTCCAAACAGAAAATAGTAGACATTGCAAGATACAAAATCAATGTACAGAAATCAGTTGCATTCTTATACACTAACAATGAAGCAACAGAAAGACAAATAAAGAAACTGATCCCATTCACAATTGCACCAAGAAGCATAAAATAGCTAGGAATAAATCTAACCAAAGATGTAAAGGATCTGTATGCTGAAAACTATAGAAAGCTTATGAAGGTAATTGAAGAAGATTTAAAGAAATGGAAAGACATTCCCTGCTCATGGATTGGAAGAATAAATATTGTCAAAATGTCAATACTACCCAAAGCTATCTACACATTCAATGCAATCCCAATCAAAATTGCACCAGCATTCTACTCGAAACTAGAACAAGCAATCCTAAAATTCATATGGAACCACAAAAGGCCCCGAATAGCCAAAGTAATTTTGAAGAAGAAGACCAAAGCAGGAGGCATCACAATCCCAGACTTTAGCCTCTACTACAAAGCTGTCATCATCAAGACAGCATGGTATTGGCACAAAAACAGACACATAGACCAATGGAATAGAATAGAAACCCCAGAACTAGACCCACAAACGTATGGCCAACTCATCTTTGACAAAGCAGGAAAGAACATCCAATGGAAAAAAGACAGTCTCTTTAACAAATGGTGCTGGGAGAACTGGACAGCAACATGCAGAAGGTTGAAACTAGACCACTTTCTCACACCATTCACAAAAATAAACTCAAAATGGATAAAGGACCTGAATGTGAGACAGGAAACCATCAAAACCTTAGAGGAGAAAGCAGGAAAAGACCTCTCTGACCTCAGCCGTAGCAATCTCTTACTCGACACATCCCCAAAGGCAAGGGAATTAAAAGCAAAAGTGAATTCCTGGGACCTTATGAAGATAAAAAGCTTCTGCACAGCAAAGGAAACAACCAACAAAACTAAAAGGCAACCAACGGAATGGGAAAAGATATTTGCAAATGACATATCGGACAAAGGGCTAGTATCCAAAATCTATAAAGAGCTCACCAAACTCCACACCCGAAAAGCAAATAACCCAGTGAAGAAATGGGCAGAAAACATGAATAGACACTTCTCTAAAGAAGACATCTGGATGGCCAACAGGCACATGAAAAGATGTTCAGCGTCGCTCCTTATCAGGGAAATACAAATCAAAACCACACTCAGGTATCACCTCACGCCAGTCAGAGTGGCCAAAATGAACAAATCAGGAGACTATAGATGCTGGAGAGGATGTGGAGAAACGGGAACCCTCTTGCACTGTTGGTGGGAATGCAAATTGGTGCAGCCGCTCTGGAAAGCAGTGTGGAGGTTCCTCAGAAAATTAAAAATAGACCTACCCTATGACCCAGCAATAGCACTGCTTGGAATTTATCCAAGGGACACAGGAGTACTGATGCATAGGGGCACTTGTACCCCAATGTTCATAGCAGCACTCTCAACAATAGCCAAATTATGGAAAGAGCCTAAATGTCCATCAACTGATGAATGGATCAAGAAATTGTGGTTTATATACACAATGGAATACTACGTGGCAATGAGAAAAAATGAAATATGGCCTTTTGTAGCAACGCGGATGGAACTGGAGAGTGTGATGCTAAGTGAAATAAGCCATACAGAGAAAGACAGATACCATATGGTTTCACTCTTATGTGGATCCTGAGAAACTTAACAGGAACCCAGGGGGGAGGGGAAGGAAAAAAAAAAAAAAAGAGGTTAGAGTGGGAGAGAGCCAAAGCATAAGAGACTGTTGAGAACTGAGAACAAACTAAGGGTTGATGGGGGGTGGGAGGGAGGAGAGGGTGGGTGATGGGTATTGAGGAGGGCACCTTTTGGGATGAGCACTGGGTGTTGTATGGAAACCAATTTGACAATAAATTTCATATATAAATAAAAAAAAAAAAAGAAAATAGTAGACAAAATGAAAATGGGTCTTCTAAAAACACCCTCTGGTTAAAGATAGGAGACTAGAGGGACAGTGATCTTGTACTTGGCAAAGTTCTGCAAACAGTACCCATGCAAACTGCTGCTTTCCATTCTGGATGCCATGTTCACAGTGTCTCCGAACAGACAGTACCTGGGCATGGTGATTCCCACCACACCAGCCACTACAGGACCTACGAAGAGAAGAACAGAAGGGCATAGCCAACCTGCATTTCCCGAGGGCTGGACTCGTGATACACATTAAGTCAACAAAGGCAATTCAACAAATACTCAAGTGCCTAGGCAAAGGTTGGCAATAGATCTTAGGGTCTGCATAGAGGCAACCTACAGAACCCACAGACTTTTGGTGGAAAACGACATAATCAATTATAAATTTTTTTTTTTTAATCCTTACTTATTTTTGAGAGTCAGAGAGAGAGAGAACGTGTGAGCAGGGGAGGAGCAGAGAGAGAGAGACAGAATGCGAAGCAGGCTCCAGGCTCTGAGCCATCAGCACAGAGCCCGATGTGGGGCTCGAACCCATGAACCATGAGATCAAGACCCAAGCCAAAGTCGGACGCTCAACTGACTGAGCCACTCAGGCGCCCCATTATAATTAACTGAATGTTTGTAACCCCCTCCCTCATTCACATATCGAAGCCCTAACCCTCAATATGATGGTATTAGAAAGTAGGGCCTTTGGGAGATAATTAGGTTTAGATGAGGTTATGAGGGTAGGGCCCTCATGGTGGGATTAGTGCCCTTATGAGAAGAGAAGGAGACCGCAAGGCTCTCTCTCTCGGCTATATGAAGACATAATCAGACGGCAGGCTTTGGCAAGATAGGAAGAGGATTCTCACCAGACCCTGACCATGCTGGAACCCTGATCTTGGACTTCCCAGCCTCTAGAACTGTGAGAAAATAAATATCTGTTGTTTAAGTCACTTAGTCTGTGGTATTTTGTTATGACAACCAAGCTAAGGCAGAAATTAATGACAGTGTTATTCACGCACTAGAGATGGAAACAAAACAACTGGGGCACTAATGCTGATTAGGGGTCAGGTTTTATTTTAGTCAAGCCCTGGAGGACAGGTAGGAGCAGGGCTAGCTACATAGTTTGCAGGGCCCAGTCTAAAATAAAAATAAGGGACCCCTCATTCAAAAATTATTAAGAAAATAAGAAAATTAATATTATAATATTATTATATTTATAACTAAGAAATTGAGACAGAAGAGCATTAAGCCAAGTGCTGGTCACTTTTGCACAGGTCACCTGCCCATGAGTTTGACAAAAACCAGACCAGATCAAAGGGCATTTGATGCAGAGGCATGGGGGGAAAGTAGCCTGGTATAACTGTCCTACTTTTTGGTCTCCTCCTAACTTTTGGTTTAACACCTTGGAGTCTCTGCTGTTTGCAAAGTCTCTGTCTTTGCTGTTACCAAGTAATCCGGCTAACTGGAAATATGTGTGCAAAGACAATGTGAACTTTTGTTTCCCTCAAAAGATGCTACCATTCAATTTCCAGGTCCTAAAAACGTCAGACTTAGGACTTGAATCCAGAACCACCTGCTCCCATACCTGGACCACAAGGCCACCTGCCATCAGGGCGGCTACCTGTGTGGATGCCATTCCTGATCCTGAGCTTCTCCTCAGGCATGTGCCCAATCTGGAAGTGGACAGTGGCACTGAGGAAACGTAAGGACATCGTGGCAATCTCGTCCACATGCTGTATTCCATTGCGGATAGGAAGTCCGCTAGCACCCATGTATGCATCTCCAATGGTTTCAACCTGAAAATAAAGCAACAGAGTGGCCTTGTGTTCTCCAAGAAAAAGGCTGGAGTAGCGGTGGGGTCAGAGACCAAGGCCCTTTGTTACTGAGCCCTGCATTCCCTGCACTTTGGAGAGTCATACTCCCCGACCTCCACTCCATCCACGCCCCAGCATTTCCTCACGTTTCTGCTCTTGTCCTGGTTCTTCCACAAAGCCTTTCTTCCCTGAGCCCTCCTATGCACAGTCACTGTTTTCTCCTCTGAAATTTGATAGTGGTGGTGACCATATTTCCTCAAGTTTGAAACCAGTTAAACAGACAGTAGTGTGGGAATAGGATAAATCTTGAGGGATCACATGCATCCATCAAGTGGAATTCATCTTACCCAACCAGAAATGTCTTCACCCCATACAATGGCTCTTCAATACATTTATACATATCTATACATTATACACAATATATACACTTATGTATAAATGCATGTATCTGCCTGATCTGTCCTCTTCTCTCCCCTAATAAATCCTAATAAAATTAGCTTTCAGATTCCTTATTCTCATTAGAGAACCGATGACCAGTGTCAACTTTAAAGATACAGCCCTGGGGCACCTGGGTGGCTTAGTCAGTTAAGCCTCCGACTTCAGCTCAGGTCATGATCTCACAGTTCATGGGTTTGAGTCCCGCATTGGGCTCAGTGCTGACAGCTCAGAGCCTGGAGCGTGCTTTGGATTCTGTGTCTCCCTCTCTGCCCCTTCCCCGCTCCTGCTTTGTCTCTCTCTGTCTCTCAAAAATAAATAAACGTTAAAAAAAAATTAAAGATACAGCCCTTTCCAGATACATTTGCATTTTAGCAGAATCCAAAGATGATGTGGTAAAGGTGGAATTTCAGGCATTAGCCAGGCAGTGAAAATACCTCTGTCTACTGGTCACCCCAGAATTACACAAAATCAACCCATATACAAGTCAGATTGCTTCTAGGCTACCTCTCCCCACCATGGGTACATCCTTTGGACATTGAAACTGATTTAGTATTAACTCATGCAAAACATAACCCAGAAAACAATGCCAAGAAGAAATCCCAGAGGAAGCCCTCCTAAGCAGAGTAGCTTTTGTTTTGAGGTATGTGTGATCTGCTCTTGGAGATTATCCACACACCATTTCTTTCACCCTTAAACAGAGGCAATATCTGTGGGGGGAACATTAGGGATAACTATTAAATGCATGTCACTGGGGGACATGACCACACTATCCCCCAAATCTCCCCAGCCCCCAGGCCACAGGTAAAGCCCTGCAATCACGATCCACCTGTGACTTGTCCCAGGCACATGTGAGCTTGGGAACCCCGCAGTCATGATGTGGCCCCATCAGAAAACTCAGAAAACACCTGAAGCAACCATCATCCTCACCACTTAAATGAAGCTAAATTATTCGTTGTTGCTATCCTTCCCTGAAAAATCAGTTTTTACTCCGGGTGACCATATTCATACATACACCCAAGTAGCACTAGGCAGACGTTCTCATTTCAGCCACAATTCTGATCATCTAAACTTAGGAGTCTGTCTTCACCTGCATTGCTAAGGATCACGGTAACAGCAGTGAGACTCACACAAGGTCCAAAAACAACCTTTAAAGGTGAGCCTCTCTGAATCTGAAGGAAATATATTCTGGAGGGAACTGGAGGGATTAGCCAGTAGAAGGGCAGTGCCTCTCTAGAAATGTGTTAACAGCCAGATAAAATAATGGAAAGAAACAAGAAGCAACTGGGGATTATTGACAAGCACATTCATCTGTGATTAATCAAGCCCTTTTCCAAGAAAACAAACAGGAATAAAACATTGAGTTTCTGCCATGAATTGAGATGGACTGCCAGCCTGAAATAGAGCCTTCCTCCTGGCTCACATCTAGGGCCGGGTCCATCCTTACTCACGCCCTAGAGTCGGCGGACAAGGAGAGTGTTCCCTCACAGCCCCGGGGTATGTCTCACCTTATACACATCATATGTTTTAATGATGTGATCAAATAAGCTGTACAGGTCATTAAGCAGCTTTACCACTTGCAAGGGGGAGCTGAGAGAACACAGTTTTGTGAATCCAACAGTGTCGGAGAAAAAGATTATCACAGACTCAAAATGTTCTGGTGCCACGGACCTTCCAGCTATGAGCTGTTCTCCAGTGAAGCCGAAACCAAAGAATAGAGATTGGTTTTGAACGGACTCTTATTCATCTTGCCTCCTACAAACCCCTGCAAAATCTTTCCGATAGGTCCTTTTGCTTCAGTGGATTAGATTTTCGGTCAACAAAATCCATCATCTAAAGGGATTCTTTTGACACCCATTTTTCTACTTGCATTTTCTCTGAAGAGATATTTTAATTGGTGGGTATAAACTAGACCTGGGGGGCAGGCCACAGAAATGCCTTTGCAGTAAGGATTTTTCTCCCGGAGGGCATCCCATTTTTCTCTATAGCGTTTGAGTGTAAAAATGCAATTTGCAGATGTGAAGCAAAAGGAAGCATCCATCAATCCACAAGCCAATGCGTTTGCTTCAATCAACCAATCTCACATTAACACCTTCAAATCCCTAACTCCATCTCTGTCAAGACACGCAAGAAGGGTGCAGAAGTTTTAATAGCCGACGCTTCTGCCAAGTTTTTAGACGGTGTAAAGGTGCAAGCAGAGCCAAAAATGAAGCAAGTTTTGAATCTAAAGTCATGGGTGCATATTGTACTGTGCAAAGTCTTTGGAGCACAATCTGAAGTACTGAGAAACTAGCTATTAATCAGACTCATGACACTAAAGCGCCATCTAGTGGTCTGTCTCCCATAGCTGCATCCGCCATCTTCCCTGTTAAGAGATATTCTCTACTCCTGTGAATTCAAGATTTCAGGCAGAGCCTTTGCCTCTATCTCCGTTTACAGGGTGTACCAAATTGCCTGCAAAATGCTTGACTCGTTTAGAAGAACCTGAGTTCCTCTTAGGAAAAGAACAAAAAAGTACTCTGTACATGGGGTCCCTTAGATAGTGACGCTATTGCTTTCTGGGTCCTTTGTCAAGGCCCCCAGTGCTTTGGAATACCTTGGCAGCATTGTGGACAGAAGCCTATCCACCTTCCTCTTCTCCGCCATCAGCTGGTTGGTCCTCTCTTCCACCACGTCCTCCAGGTGATTGGCATACACCTCCAGCCTGCTCACCATACTGTCTAGGATGTTCACATGGCTTTAAAAGAACCCAAAATGAACATCTTTTTTTCCAAGAACATTAGGGTCACAGTAGAGCACAACATCCAGCTATACGTTCCAAGAAAACATGTATCACCCTGAAGGTTTCCTACCTAAGGGCTGCCAATGGACAGCAGTGGAATGACAATGGCAGTGAAGCCATGGGGTGGGACAGAGACTGCCCTTTACCAGCTCTATGGTCTTGTTCTACACCCTTCATTTCTCCAAGCCTCAATTTCTTCATCTGGAAAATGAGGATAATAATGCATACCTCATAGGGCTTTTCTGAGGATCCAGGGAGATGATGGGTACACAGTGCCTACAGCTGTGTCTGGCACTCAGCAGGTACTCAGCAAATGGTGGCCTTCACTGGCACTCCCCCATTTCCCAATATGCTCCATATTATCATCATGGTCAGTCAAAAATGTATATTTCAGGATGGGGTTTTTTTCCCCCTGAATAATACCAGCTATTTTCCTTTTGGATGACATATAT
Organism: Puma concolor; assembly: GCF_028749965.1. Classification (NCBI taxonomy): domain Eukaryota; kingdom Metazoa; phylum Chordata; class Mammalia; order Carnivora; family Felidae; genus Puma; species Puma concolor. Next base: position 70,489,229 of record NC_141677.1, read on the forward strand.
AAGGGGGCACTTCTAGACCCTGTAGGCTCTTGCTTTAGAGGGGTCTTCAGAAAAATCATTTAAATACCCCATTTTTCAGATGAGGAAACTGAGGCTCACATAGGAAATAGACTTGCTTTAACATCGGGGACCAGATTTTTTTAAGTAAAGTCATGATTGACCCAAGACATACCATTGAAAACAATTTTGATGTGGAAAATACAGAATACAGGGCTGTTGTGTTAAGAATGCATAGCAGACTGGCCAAGTTAGGAGTAGATGCCAGAATCCCAGCCCAGGGTCCTTCTATAAACTCAGGCTACTTCTATCATGGCTATGTCTGCCTATGTTCAATGTGCCAAAAGATGACACAGCTATCCTAATGTGAAACAAGCTACTGTCAAGGAGGTTGTTTGAGAGGCATGAATAATTCAAGCTGATGACTTACTCTAAGGTTGGTGAATAGTTTCTTATACTATAGTCCAACCCCAACTGATGAGCCATGACCTTTGGAATGCTGGTTTGGAAAACATTCTGAGGTCATGTCAAAATTCCCTGGGAAAGAGAGCCTTGATTGATTAGAGATATCTGGAATGGACAAAGGAGGACAATGGATGTGCTGATGTCTGATGCACTTTTGTGTCATTAATGAAATAAAGGGAGAATTTATCACCCAACTCTAGCCAGCATGTAACACGGTGCTTTGCATGTGACAGGCATTGAGTGGGTATATGATGAATAAATGAATGAATGGATAAATAACTGAATGAGTGGAGGAATGAATGAATGGGGTGGGCCACACAGAACCAGTCACAGCCATGTAGTTTTAAAATTCTAATAGTTAGGAGCACCTGGGTGGCTCAGTCTGTTAAGAATCCGACTCTTGATTTCTGCTCAGGTCATGATCTTGCTGTTCGGGAGACTGAGCCCCACGTCCGGCTCTGCATTGACGGTGCAGAGCCTGCGTGGAATTATCTCTCTCTCCCTCGCTCTCTGCTCCTCCCCTGCTTGTGCTCTCTCTCTCAAAATAAATAAAATAAACATTAAAGATATTTTATAAAAAAATAAAATTCTAGGGGCGCCTGGGTGGTGCAGTCGGTTAAGCGTCCGACTTCAGCCAGGTCACGATCTCGCGGTCCGTGAGTTCGAGCCCCGCGTCAGGCTCTGGGCTGATGGCTCGGAGCCTGGAGCCTGTTTCCGATTCTGTGTCTCCCTCTCTCTCTGCCCCTCCCCCGTTCATGCTCTGTCTCTCTCTGTCCCAAAAATAAATAAACGTTGAAAAAAAAATTTTAAAAAAATAAAATAAAATAAAATAAAATTCTAATGGTTAAATGATTGGGAGAAAACGTCACACATCTAACTCACCCTTTGGAACTGGATTCTCGTAAAATTTTCTTGATGGAAGAGAAAGTGGGCCTTTTCTCTGGAGATTCATCCCAACATGCTCTCGCCATAGCCACAATCTTTTCATTGCCCTTCTCCTCTGACAGGGAAGCTCGGAGTGGAACTGAGGCCATGGGGTCTTTGATATGGCTGATGATTTCTGAAATTCATTTGGGGTTTAAATAGCAAAATGTCTGAGCTTTGGGCCATGTAGTACACTTCACTTGAAACATATGTGCTCATTTGTGAATTGAATGTATAAGTATATTGAACAGATTGGAATTTCAGAGAAACCTGAACATTTTATGAGAAATATTTGGGATCCTCGTGGAAAATGAAGAATCCTACTGTAAAACATATCAGCACCTTCTAATGAATCTGTTTTTAGATTAAGTTGTTTTTCTTCCAATGGAACTTTTCTTGAAGTAAAGCATATCTCTATGTGACTTCAGGAGTGTATAAGCATCTGGGATGGGAAACCCGCAAAGCACACCTTTTGCAATTTGCATTCTGTATAAAATGCCACATAAAAGTTATTTTAACAAATAATAAATGTCACCATCATGTGCTGCCTCGGTGTCCAACTTTGTAAACCTATTTTCTTTCACTTCTGCATTGGCTTCTACTGACATTTATTAAACATTCTGCTATACCAGGTTTTTCAGAGAAAATAATAATTTGAGAACAACGTATACATGTTTTTGTGTAAAAATACTGTGGGTGTAACAACATGGATGAATCTTAAGGGCATTTTACTAAGTATAAAAGGGTAGTCGGAAAAGGCTACACGCTGTATGATTCTGTTTATATGACATTCTAGAAAAGGCAAAATTATAGAGACAGAAAACAGGTGAGATACCGTTAGGAGCTTGGGGAGGAGAAGGTGCTGAACACGTAAGTCACCAGGGATTTATTTAAGGTGATGAGACTGTCTATAGGGTACATGACACTGTGTATTTGCCAAAACCCATAGAACTTTACTGCACAGAGAGTAAACCCCAAAGAACACAAATTTTTAACAATATCAGTTGGGAGGTTGGACAACTCCAAGATAGAGGCAAACTGTGACAAAAGAATCTAACTGTATTATAACTGTATGACATTGCCTCGCTGAAGGGGATGTATTATAACTATATGACATCACTGGCTGACTTAGGCACTTCTGAAATGACTCAAGACCATTAAGACTAAACAAAAGGACCCATTCACAATCGCTGTATTGTAGACGGCAAGATTGGGGACAGAAGAAAAACTTTGCAAGTACTAGACACACATACTGGGATTGGATAAATAAATAAATAAACGGATGGCAGATGGTGGGAGCCAGGATCTCACTGTTGGAAAGGGAGGCTATGGATGGAGGCAGGGGGGACACTGGAATAAATGAACTATGTGGTGGTAATGGTGTTGGAGATGTTAATATGAACTCATGCTTAGCTTAGTATAGATACAGATGGGTAGACGCAGATATGAGAATGTGTATACGCTGAGGCTAGTGTGCACATGCTTTTCCTTACTGTGTCCACTGAGAGGGGCTAGAAGCAACAACACCCCGGTTGCAATGAGCACAGTCAGCATCCAGGTCTTGGTTTCTAATATCATCCTCCAATAAAAAAGAACCAGTGTCCTTGAAGACGTGGCTGATTCTAGGACTAAGGCAGGGAAATACAAGAGGAGGCTGAAGCCTCTCATGCCACCAGGAAGCAAGGCGGTACTAAACAAACCAAATCAAAACACAGCAATGGGTTTATATCAAAGGTACACAGAAGTCAATTGAAATGGAATGGCCGAAGATGAAACAACTGGAACCGTAAAATAAAGTAGTATTAGATTACAATTCAGAGGATAAAATAAAGATATAGTGTAATATATAATATAAAATGGACACATATGTTATAATATAGATATGCATAATAATATAATACAATACAATATAATACCAATAATTGAATAAATACATAAGTGGGAGAGAAGAGACAAACCTCCTGTGGAGAAAAATCCCAAATAGTTTACATAGATAGTCTCCACGCAGGGTAGTAGAATGCAACACCCCACTCCTTAAGTGTGGACTTCACATAGTGACTTCTTTCTTTGGGGACAGTATAGGAAGAGGGGAACCATTGGGTAACTACGGTGGAGAAACCTGACAAGCCTCATCCAGGTCAATATCAACAGTCATGTTGGTCAACATGATAGTCAACAGATAGTCATGTTGGTCGTATGTACCCTTGACATGATGTGACGAACATGACAATTTACCCCTGTAGCCTTCCTCTCAAGACATATAAGTCCGGTCTCATCATAAGGAAGAAAAATAATGAGACAAATCCCAAGTGAGAAACATTCTACAAAATACCTGGCCAGTACTCCTCGAAAGTACAATGTCATTAGAATTATAGTTTAAGGAACATTCTTGAAGAGCTTAGACAGACATGATGGCTAAATGCAGCATGACGTCCTGGATGGGATGCTGGGGCAGAAGAGGACATTGGGTTGAAAACTAAGGGAATCTAAAAGAGTATGGCCTTTGCTTAAGAAGAAGAAGGAGGAGGAGAAGGAGGAGGAGGAGGAGAAATAATGTCAGGCTCTGTGCTGACAGCTCAGAGCCTGGAGCCTGTATCAGATTCTGTGTCTCCCTCTGTCTCTGTTCCTCCCCCGCTCACACTCTGTCTCTCTCTCTCAAAAATAAATAAAGATTAAAAAAAAATGAAAAAAAAAAGAATAAGAATAAATACAAGTTATAACACTGTGTAAAATATGATCTTTTTTTTGTAAATGTACATGCTTGTGTTCAAATTCTTTTTTTGTTAACGTTTATTTATTTTTGAGACAGAGAGACAGAGCATGAATGGGGGAGGGTCAATGAGAGAGGGAGACACAGAAACCGAAACAGGCTCCAGGCTCTGAGCCGTCAGCACAGAGCCCGACGCGGGGCTCAAACTCATGGACCATGAGATCATGACCTGAGCTGAAGTCGGACGCTCAACCGACTGAGCCACCCAGGCACCCCTACATGCTTGTGTTTAAATGCACACTTTCAATGCCTAAAAATAATCTGAAGGACTATACATAAGAAAGTTCTATGGGTAATTGTGTTTTACATCCCAAATGAAGTGTAATTTGAGACATGGGACAACAATGATTTTAAAAGAAGTCACTGAAGAATTACTATTGTTGCATCTTCTGCTTTCTTATCCTCAGCTCTAAGAAATATCATGAGAGAATCAATAAAATGATAAAAAAACTTTGAACCATGGGTTCAAAATCACATCATGGGCCTGCGCCTCGGAACACGTGTTTATGAGCTAGTAACGTGCAGCCATCCCATAATCCACCAGTCACCAGTCACTCTATTGTCATTGTTCTTCTTCTTCGGTGTGCATCAGAATCAGGGGTGGGGGGCTTCTTAAAGCACAGCTTCTGGGCCTATCCCCAAAGTACCCAATTCCAAAGGCCTGGAGCCGGGCCTGAAAATTTGCTTTTCTAATAAGTGCCCAGGCGATGCTGAAGCTGCTAGTCTAGGGTTGCACTAGGCTTCTCAAAACTGTGGATCTTCAACATCATCTGGGAACTTGAGAAAAATGCAAATTCTCAGGCCTTGCCCCAGACCTACTGAGTCTGAGACCCTGAGGGTGGGACCCAGCAATTCTTTTTTTTTTTTTTTTTAACAAGTCCTACAGGTAATTCTGACACCAACTAACATTTGAAAACCACTGGTCTAGTGTGCACAGGACATCAATATCTATTCAGTCCCCAGCACCAGGACTATGAGATGTTAATGGGAGAAGCGTGTTTGGCCACAAATTAGGTGCACCTTGTACTTTCCCTGATTGCAGTCCTGTGTATACATAGTCCCATATGGCCAGCTTTCATTGAACTTGTGGGCATAAGACTACAATGAGGGGCAAATATTCCAATTGGGTACAGTCTTCCCACCCCGCCCCCACCCCACCTGGTGCAACCAGATGGCAGCTGAGCTTAGTGAGTGTGGCTGGGATCCTTCCTAGGCTCACTCTTGGAATATCTGAGTGGCTTCTTGGTTCTAAAGTCAGTTGCCCTTGGATTTGAATGACCTTTTTGGATTAGTCTCCCCTCTTTTTCACTTGGCCATAAATTAGAAAGTGGAATCCATTTTTAAAGTAACTATATACATTGAGAAAGGATCCTGACTTGAAATTCTCCAGGGAATGCATGATCTAACAATGAAACTTGAGGGTGGCCATTGGGAATGGACTAGAAAAAGTAGGCATGGTGATAAAGAAGAAAAACCAGGAGGGAAAGGTGGGCTGAGTTGATTTAGCAACTGACACATGCACACCTCCCTATGCTTGTTCTCAGACAGTGGTTCTCAACATGAGCTGCATGTTGGAATCACCTGCAAATGCTGATGCCCAGGCAGCCACCCAGATCGATAGCATCAGCACCTCCTAGGCCGAGATCCAGGCATCAGTAGTTTTTAAAGTTCCCCAGGTAATTCCAGGGCACAGCCAAGGTGGAAGATAACAGTGCTGGGGGGTTACACCTACTATACTTTTTTTTTTTTTTTTTTATCATTCTTGATCAAATTTTGCTTTATCTCCCCAGCTTCTGCCCTTAATTCCATGACGAGATGTGTGTTAAGAGACAACTCAGCAAAAAAATGAGCCTAAATATATCCTATAAAGACAACTGGGCAGCATTTATTTAAAAAATTAAATATACTTAAGATACATTTATCTCTTCAATCTCAAGCCCACAAAGATACAAGGCTGCTCACTGCATCAACTGTAATGGCAAGAAAAATGGAAAACAACCAAACTGTGCATCAATCAACAATACACAGCCTATCCTTACAATGAAAATTCTGTAGCCCTTAAGAAAGATTGAGGTAAATTTGTGTATACACATATGAGATGAAAGATATCCAGGCAGAGGGAACAGTGTGTGCAAAGGTTCTGGGGTAGGAATGTGTCTGGCATGTTGGAGGCACATGAAGGTGGCCGGCATGACTGATATGAGCAAACCATAGGAGATGGAATTAGAAAGGTGTATTGAGGTGAACTTTGTTTCTCAAAGAGTATGTCCATGTCCTAACGTCCAGAACCTGCGAACGTGACCTTATTTGGAAAAAAAAGGTCTTTTCAGGTATAGTTAATTATCTTGGGTTGAGGAGGTCATTTCAGATTTCCAAGTGGACCCTAATCCAATGACAAATGTCCTTATAAGACACAGACAAAAGAGACATATACAGAGGAGGAGGCAACGTCAAAGTGAAGGCAGAGATTGGAGAAATGTAACCACAAGCCCATGAAATCTGGACCAACCCCCAAAAGCTGGACAAAGCAGAGAACCGATCTTCCCTAAAGCTTCTAGACGGAGCACAGCCCTGCCAAACCTTGATTTTGAACTTCTGCCTTATAGAACTGTAAGAAAATACATTTCTGTCCACTACACCCAGCAGGTATGTGGTTAACTTAGAACGGCAGCCATAAGACCCTAATAAAGAATGTCAGAGGCCAGGTCAGAGGCCTTTGGTGGTCCTGTCGGCCACTGTAGGGCTTAGTTTTCATTCCCCAAATGGGAAGCCAGGGGAGGATGTTGTGACCAGAAGTGACATGACCTGACTCATTTTCCAACAGGATCACTCTGCTATAATAAAGTATGTAGTTCTGAGCTCTTTGATTGTTTTTGTAAGCAAACGGCAACTACTTTTTTTAATTAAAAAAAAGAAACTTTAAGACAGAAAAACAATGGAATAAATAATAAGTTGATGAACACTTCATAAAAAACAATCATTTAAAAGCTAGCGTGCCACTGCCCCCCCCCCCCGCCCCCTGCAAATATAAGAAATAAAAGCTAGCCCACATGACCAAAGCCTGCCAAAGAGACTTTCAGCTTTACCGTCTGGCATCTCGTTGAGGTCAGCAAATGTCCGTGGTTCTGGTGGTAGATCAGCTCCGTCATCAGGATGGCAAAGCTGTAAACATCTCCCTTTGGGGTGCGTGACCGGGGTGCCTCTGGAAGCCGCAGCAGCTCTGGGGCCATCCAGTAGAGCTCTGCAAAGCAACGGGTGTCATGAGGGAAGCATGGAGTGGGAGAGGGACAGGCAGAGCCGGAAAAGTCACCCCTCTTTCTCAGGAAAACACAGAACTGAAAGTACCCAGCCCCCGAAAAATCCGCCCTAATGGTGCCTGACTTGTAGAGCAAAAAGGGGTCTGTGGGTACGTGAATGCAGACAGAACAATCAAGAAGAACAAGCACTAACATCTTAACTGTGGTTAACACCTGATTGTGCAGTTACAAGAAGTTTTCATTTTCCTTCCCCTTTCTGTGATTGTCTACATTAAAATGGTTTTTTTTTTTAACATTTATTCATTTTTGAGAGACAGAGAGAGAGCGTGAGTGGGGGAGGGACAGAAAGAGCAGGAGAATCTGAAGCAGGCGCCAGGCTCTGAGCTATCAGCACAGAGCCCGATGCAGGGCTTGAACTCATGAACCACGAGATCATGACCTGAGCCGAAGTCAGACCCTTACCCAACTGAGCTACCCAGGTGCCCCTGTATTGTCTACATTTAAAAAACTAACTTATAGAGGTACGATTCATAGAACATAAAATGAACCCTTTTAAAGCAAACAATTCAGTGTTAGTTATTTAGCCCCTTTGCAAGATTGTACAACAAACCACCTTATCTACTTCCAAAACGTTTCCAGGGCCTCAAAGTAAAATCCTGCAGCCATTAAGCAGTTTCTCTCTGTTTCCTGTACCCCCAGCCCCCAGCAAGCACCAGTCCGCATTCTGTCTTTACAGATTTCTATGTTCCTGATATTTTATATACCTACATTTATTTGTTGGTGTGAGGTTGATGGGTTTATTTCATTGTAGGTTACAATCATTAAAAGAATCTATACTGGGGGATGGGGAAGTAGGGTGACTACAAGCAGGTTTTCAGAATTTCCCCCTCTGTTTTTTTCTGTAAGGCCTCATCCCGTGTTACAGAACCTCCTCGCATGCGCGCAGCAAAGCTGTTGGCAATGTGCTGCCCCAGGGAGAGGAGTTCAGATGGCTGGGATACATGCGAGGTAAGACTCAAGACTGCTCACTAGCTTTGGACAAGGAAGAGTCCGAGCTTCAGTTTGCTCATATGCAAAGGAGGGTTTGACTCCAGGCAGAAAGTCTTGCCCTGAGATGCGCATCAGAATCACTTGAGAGTTTTTGTTTCTATTTACTTTTATTTTACTTGAAAGGTTTATTTATTTATTTTTGAGAGAGGGAGAAGGAGAGAGAGAATCCCAAACAGGCTCCGTGCCATCAGCACAGAGCTCAACGTGGGGCGTGAACACAGGAACTGTGAGATCGTGACCTGAGCCAAAATCAAAGGCAGATGTTTAACCGACTGAGCCACCCAGGTGCCCCGCGAGTTTTTAAAAAACAGTGCTGATGCCCAGAGTTTTTAAAAAACAGTGCTGATGCCCAGATTTCATCTTCAGATATCTGGGGTGAGACCCAGCCACCCACATATTTTGTAAAGCTTCTCAAGTGATACCAGAGCAGTGAGAGGATGTAGGACCGCTGAACCCATGGTCTTTGAAGGGCCTGCAGACGGTGTGCTGAGAACACAGGTGAAGTGTAGTGGGGTATAGAGGGCTAAGGAGAAGACCGGTGACTTGCTTCGGGCCACCCGGCCTGGCCAGGATGAGCCCTAACCTTCTAACTCAGACATCACACCACGGACTCACCACCCTGGAGGCTATTTTTTCCTGCTCCCTTGGGTGAATAGAACAACCACGCACTGTCAGCTCCAGAGGAAGGCCCCCTGCTGGCACCTGTGAGTGAGCTTCAGGAAATAGGGTGGGGTCAGATGCCCCGTTACCACGTGGGCTAGGGGGTGCACGATCTGTCAGTGGTTACCCTAGTGGTCTGTCGGTTCCTCGTTGTATGCTCTGTACATCCGGCCGTACTTGAACTCCCACAGCCCAAAGCCTGTCAGTTTCACCTGCATCTGACTGTCCACCAGGCAGTTGGAAGGCTTCAGGTTGCCGTGGGACCCCAGGGGGCTCCTGTGGAGGAACAGCATGCCCTGGAAGAGTGAAAATAAGCAAATGAATTAGCGTAGGGGCCAATGGAACCTGCTGGAAGACACAGACAGAAACAGATGGGAAGAAACACGACCCAGAGGAGGGGAACCGCCCATCTCTATGTTCATCTGTTCAAGAACCACTAACAGCCCCTTGCCCTTGAGTCAACCTGGATAGTGTCACCCAAGTAGGGGAAACTATTTCTGGCTCCCCAGTGTGCAGCCATGAAGGCAAGGCCAGCCTAAAATAAATAAGCTCCAGGGGCGCCTGGGTGGCGCAGTCGGTTGAGTGTCCGACTTCAGCCAGGTCACGATCTCGCAGTCCGTGAGTTCGAGCCCCGCGTCAGGCTCTGGGCTGATGGCTCAGAGCCTGGAGCCTGTTTCCGATTCTGTGTCTCCCTCTCTCTCTGCCCCTCCCCCGTTCATGCTCTGTCTCTCTCTGTCCCAAAAATAAATAAACGTTGAAAAAAAAAATTAAAAAAATAAATAAATAAATAAATAAGCTCCAATAAGCTAAACAAAATAGAGTCTGACTAAGTGGTCAGACTCCTGAATTGAAATCCCAGCTCTAACACTTAGCAGAGAGCAAGTTACTTGACCCCATAAGCCTCATTTTTCTCATCAAATGGATGCGACGATCTCTACCTCAGAGGGAGGCTGTGGAGATTAAATGCAATAATGCGTATGAGACACCAGACATGGTGCATGACACAAAGTAAACACCCACCAAAAATTATCATGAAAAACGTGTATAAAAATGATTAAAAAAATCAACTTGGAAACAACACTATGTAATTAAGAATATTCTTTTATTACCTACATGTTGCAAGTTATATTCTACTCCTACCTACATGTAATGATTCTATAATTATATTATATTATATTATATTATATTATATTATATTATATGCACTTTAGGGTCCTGTTTGAACACTTTGAGGGGAAAAGCAATAAAATGAGGAACGTTGGAAAATTCTCATGTCATCTGGCATGTTCTTAAACATTTATATCTATTATTATTATGCAATAATAAAGTACCATTATTTATGAAAGGCCCAGAAAGAACACCAGAGTCAGAAGGCATACATCACATCTCCACTTCACCGCTCGGTCTCTTCAAGCAAGACACTTCACCTCACTGGGCCTCAATTTCACCATCTACAAGATAGGACTGTCTAGATCCCCACCACTTGAAACATGGCCTTGGGACCAGCAGCACCAACAGCACCTGGGAGCTTGGCAGAAATGCAGAGTCTCAGGCCCTGCCCAGATGTACTGAATCAGACTGTGCATTTTAACCCAATCCCCAGGAGATTCATGTGCACACAGTCTGAGAACAGCTGGCCTCCTCTACTGTTTCACATCTTGGCCACCCATTAAAATCACCTGGGGAGCTTAAAAAGAAAAGACCAGTGGTTGGACCTGAACAGAAGAGCCTACATTAACTATGGATTGTGTGTGGCACAAGCCAAGCTGGATGCGAAGGAACCCAAAGAGACTAATCAAAATGGGGAAAGTGTGCCAACAGGAAGAGTTTGCTAAAGGAGGTGAGTCATGAAGGCAAAGGGCACACTCATTTGGCAAGGAGATGAGGGCAGAGTGCACAGATCTTTCCATAGGCAGGGAAGGGCTTTAAAGAAAGACCTGGGATTGAGGAGGGAAACAGGTATTTGGGGAGGCTAGATAGAGAAGAGATGAATTTGAAAATGAGAACGGTCACATTTGAAGCAGCATCTGATTGATGGATGTTTGTATTTCTCTGAAATTTCCAAGGGCAGACCTAGAAGCAATGAAACGAAGGCTAAGGGGACGGGCTGACTATGTTTTGGAAGTAACTGTAACAGTGCAGGGGGATAGGGGGACCCACTGTTTATGATCCTGGGGTCTTTGTTTCCTTACCTTCCTTGATGGCTTCACAATAAGACATTTCTGTAATATTTATTCAATATTTCCTGTCTCTTGGAGTTGAAATACCTACATAAGGTTTCTTTAGATCTTTGATCTGAATCTCTGCACCATTCATTTTCAAAATACTTAGCGTGGGAGCTGGTAGAGAGCCAGCAACCTGAGTATGTCACAGGTATGGGGCTGTCACGGAGCCATTTTAATTGCATTAGCCTGAGGAGCACGGATCTCCTCACACCGGCCTCACCCAAGAGGTTTCAGAGCAAGAGTGAAAATGACAATGTCTTTCTCAAGGGTCTTACTGGATACTTTTTTTTAAGGTTATCATGCTAACCTTATGTGACATCCATTCTAAGTCCCTTATTTAAACTAGCTTGTGTAATTCCCGTAGTGACCTTGTAGAGTCAGGTGGTATTGTCATTGACCTCATTTTACAAATAGGGAAAGGGAGAAATGAAGAAGCTAACCTGCCCCAGGTCACATCGCTGGCCCGCAGTGGAGCAGGACTGGGAATAAGTACAGTCCGATTCCCAAGTCCCTGCCCTTGACCAACTGCACAAATGCCCTCGACTGAAGAAAGAAAGCTCTGAAGGGCAGAGAGTGAGGAGTGACTGAGCATTGCATTGAAGCCACCAGGGTCCATGGAGATTCTCACTGTGATGTGGATCTGTGATGAACAAATAAATATCAATAAACCTTTTTTTGAGCACTTTGTACTATGCATTGTGCAGGGTGCTTTATACATGTTATCACATTTGGTCTTTCTGGAGATAGATTAATATTCCCATTCTCTGCTTCCCAATGAGGAAACTCACAGTTTTAAACTGCTCCTGAAGAGTGAGGGCAAAGCTGGAATATAAACCCAGGTTGGGTTGCCTTCAAAGTACAGCCGCTTCTAAATCATTAGCTTTTATTGTTTCCAGTGTCCTGGTGATTGTCCAGGAGGCTGCGGGGGGGGGGGGGGGGGGGGGCGGGGCGGCGGGGTGGTCAAAGCACACCTATTCTCCTAACACCATGATAGGAGGTTCAAATGACAAGCCCAGCTGAGAAGGGGGGTGATGTCACCCATGGGTGTGGTCCATAGCACTCAATGTTCCAGAAAAGATGAATGTGAGGAGGCCCTGAGTGGACTATTGCACCCAGAGATGGGGTCCTTGGGCCTCTTGGTCACCAGCTCAGGGACTCACTCTCCCTCCAGCAGTGATCATAGTCTGAGTCACCATCCTGCTTTAGTAAAACTCCTGAGCCAATAATGCATTAGAAATTCAGTCTGGGGTGCCTGGGTGGCTCAGTCAGTTAAGTGTCTGACTCTTGGTTTCAGCTCAGATCATGACCTCAGAGTTCGTGAGTTCGAGCCCCACATCGGGCTCCGTGCTGACAGTATGAGCCTGCTTCGGATTCTCTCTCCCTCTCTCTCTCTGCCCGCCCCTACTCATTCTCTCTCTCTCTCAAAATAAATAAATAAACTTAAAAAAAAGAAAGAAACACAGGCTAATGCAGAAAGCAGTGAGGAAACCCCCAGGGCAGTGGATACACCACTCCTACTCCCGCCCCCAAATTCAGGAGGCTTGTGTGTTTTTTGAGACGATAGAGTTCAATCACATTTTGGGACTGCAACCCACTCACTTGAACCCGGAGGGGGCTGTCTGGGGGCCGTCTCTGGAATTCTCCAGTGAGGCTCAACAAGCCAAGGTCTGGGCATGCAATCTGGGGAGACCTCTGTGCAATCAAGAATTCTCTCTCACCTCATGGAGACCTCCCCATGCAGCAGGGCTGTCCCTGACCCTCACAACTATCCCTGGCCTTGCTAGAGCCAGGCCCACCCTAGGCAGGAGACATTTTACATCTGGTCACCACTGATCACTCCTGACGTCCAGGTTTATTAACAGAGCACATTCCATTAGAAGATGTTTGGGATACAGTGGAAATCCTAGAAATGGAGTCCTCTTTAAGAGACACCACACATCTCTTCAGTTCTTTTTCTTTTCCTGTTGTGGTGGAAAAGTATGATTTTATGTGTATTGTCACAGGACAAGTGGAACTGAGAGGTTTATGATTTATGTGCCAGATCTCATGCACTTCTTGCAATTCTATTACCGACCTGTCTGCTAGTTACATTTACTCCCCTCCTGGAAAGTTGAGTGGCGGGTACCCCCAGTGCTCTCATTTCTGCATCCCACATTTGGGGTCTCTTGTAGTTTATACAGGCAAGAAGCAGAACATGGAAGGAAGAACTCAGCCTTTGGAGACAGACTGGTTGCAAATCCCAACCTCCCTCTTACCAGTTGGGTGGTTACTTCACCTTCACTAAGCCTCATTTTATTTCCTCTTGAAAACGGAGTAACTATTAATTTTATTAATATTGGAGTTAAAAGTGAACGAATAGTGGCATGAATTGCTGGTTATTAAGAACACTGTCCAATAGAAACACAGTGCAAGCTACGTGTATAATTTTCACTTGTTCAGTTAAATAGGTAAAATTACTTTTAATGATATATTTTACTTAGCCCAATGTATTTAAAAAACTTATTTCAATATGTAATCAATATAGAAATAGTGAGATATTTTTACTAATTCTTTGAATCTGGTGTGAATTTTACACTTTCCGCACACTTCAGTTGGAGCTACCTACGTTACCAGTGGTTAGTAGTCCCATGCAGCTGGTATTTTTTGGACAGTGCTAATTCATCCCATAGGACTGTTGGGGGAATAAATTTTTTGACTGTACATTTTTTTAGTACTAGTGATGGAGTTATCTGTGATAACAGCAACACTATTGCTTCACCTAACAAATGATATTTGGTATATACCTATTAATGGGTAAGCACAGTGCTGAGCATATCTTAGTTCTCGCAACAACTCTACGAGATGGGGACTGTTGTTATCTTTATTTTATACACAGGGACACTGAGGCTCAAGGTAGGTAAGATCACCTGGTCAGTAGTGGAAAGCCAGGGTTCAAACACCCAAGACAACTTCAATGCCAACTGCTCTCATCCTCTTAATCCATTAAGACTTCTCTTACTTAGAAATTGAAGTCCCATCCCTCACTCGAGAAGAGTATTATAATCTCCAAAGCTCCTTCCCAGGCTGGCTCCACTGGGTTGAACTCTTCAGGAACAGGACAATGAGCCAATTCTTCTGTGCCCTCCATGCCCAGAATTGGGTCTCAGTCAAATTAGGTGCTCAGTCAATATATGTTGGTTGACTTGAAAAGTCTGTGGCATCTCGGAATTTCTCTGGTACCTGGCATCAAGAGTGTTCTGGTCAAATAAACATCAGGAGAGGAATTGTTTTTATGATTGATATGTGATGGCCAGAAGCACAATCTGACGTAGAGAGCTTGGCCCAGTGCCTGGGTCACCAATGGGAAATCTCTGAGAAGCTTTCGTGAATTTTATGTTACTACAGTCCCTTTCGAAGGAATTCTGGCAGAGTAATTGACCCTGAAGCGCCTAAATGTGCCTTGACTGAACTCATTATGACTTCCTTACACTGTCCCATAATGCGCACGCTCCATTTCAGAAGACAGCAATCCTTCTAAAGCAAGGTGTCCAGCTGTCTTTGGTTCCCCTGGCATGGAGCAGGGGATAGAGACTCAGTGACCTGAAAGGACTGATTAATACCAGGGAGACTTTCCTTTCAGAGTGCCATTATCACCTACTCTAGCATTTCTCCAGAGAAACTTTTGGGTTAACTCCTCTCAAAAACCAAATGCCAATGGAAAAAGCTAAATCTATTAGTTATTCGTATCTTACCTGGGGACAGCTAACTTACTCGTTTTTTCTTCATAACAAATATACATGATGTCATCTGTTTTGGCTGGGGCAGGAGACAGATCCCTGGAGTCTAGAATACTTCTCTGGGCTTGGTAGGAAGGGAAGAGAATGTGGGTGAAGGGAAGGAGAGAGGAGTCCAGGGTAGAAAAGGATGCCACATCAGATCCTATTTATAACTATCCCACCATTTAATTTTATATGTATATTTCCTAACTTTTTTTTTCTGTACCTAGATTTTATTCCATCTAGCGATGAAAACAAGTCCTTGTCTTCTTATGACAGTTCCCAGAGTAAGGCCAACCCTTAAGAGATGTTCCATACAGTTTTACTAAAATAATGACAGTGGTGGCCCAAGGTTGTCCGGGAGGACCCAGTCATAGGCGATTTCAGTTTGTCTACCTTTCTTGGTAATTACAATATTCCGGTTTCCACTAAAGCCCAGGAAACCGAAGTTTCACAAGGCCAGTAAGATTCAGCTTCTCCGACATAAGGAGCAATCAAATCCTAGAGAAAAAAGAAAAAACCTCTTTGATATTAGTCAGGCCAACCTCATCTATTGAACGCACATGGAAGCTGAGGTCCAGAGAGGGGAAGTGACTTTCCAAAGTCACTCACCAGTCACTACTGCAGGAGGGCAGAGCTTATATTTCACCCTGTGTTCCTCACAACACCCAGGCCAAGTCTCAACCTAAAGGAGTCTGTTGGTTGATGAATGGACTGTTGATTGACAGATGATGGCCAGCCCTGTCCTGCTGCCCATGTGTCAGACTGAGGGACTTCCTCACCAAGACCCACTCCCAGGTTGTGGGCATAGTCCCCTCTGATGGTGAAAGCAGGCAGGGCAAGTTTACAAAATGAGGCTGGATTTTAGCCCGGGGTGAGGAGGATAGACTTAGCTGGTCCACACTGACGTGCTGCTCCCCATATTCCCCTTCCATCTGTGAAATGGAGCTATGATAGATCTACCTCATATTTTGTGGTGAGAATTAAATAAGTTAATACACAAAGTGGTAGAAAGCAGGCAAAAATAATCACTAAATATACTTTAGCTACAAGGCCACAAGTACTGCGATTGCTACTATTATTACTTTTTTTTTTTCTTTCCGAACACCACAACCCTCTTTGCCCAAAGGAAAGACTCTGCTGCCCGCTTTTACAGCTTCCAGATCTGCATCCATAGCCCACCTCTCAGGTCAAGAGCTTTGAGGTAATTGTGGCACCAATTCCCATTTTCTGGGGAAAGGAATCAAAAACTAGGCAGAAAGAAGGGGTATTGGGAATCTTCCTCCCCAGCTTGTTTCATGGCCTAGTAATTAGATTTTCTTCGGGGTAAAGAGTTCTACCCTGAAATGTAAATACTCTGCTCTTTGGGTACTGGATAAACCTAGCATCCCTTTCAACTTTAGTGTGCCTACTTGAAATCAAGGAGGGTGAAAAGAATGGAAAACCTGACTGAAGTGGTGAGTTTTAAGTGCAATCACTTTGAGGAGATCTGAGCAAGATCAGAGTTTTCAGGAAAGATTACAGTTCAACTTCACCAAAAACACGGAACAACTCAAAAACGCTATGGTATTTGTTCCTTAAGTTTTATGCCATACTCACCTTGACGATGTCATATGCAAACGAGAGTTTGAATATCCAATCCATCTCATTCTCTGAGTTTCTCAAAACATCCTGAAAGACAGTTACTCAGATTATCACCATTGACTCAACCTGAAGCACAGGGGGTTTTGTGTGCTGAATGGTTTTGATTCTAATATGTTGGATCATTTTGACCAGAACCAAATATAGCCACCTGAGGCAGAGTACTCTACAGCCAATACTCGAAATTTCCCAGGAGATATTATAACCTGACTCATTGTTAAGTCTGGAGTCTTATAAATACTTCCTTTTTCCAGACATAAAAATGATGGTCACATACTATGGGTAGGAGGGGGTCCAGAAACACAATTCAGAAGTAGCAATAGTGTCTTAGGCAACAAAAACAGGTTCAGGCAATCTCCACCCAGAGCAAAGAAAAATTGACTGTTGGCAATTCCACTGCTAATTGTATCCCCTGTAGGCGGCCCAACAAGATAATGCAGGTCTTGCAATTAAACCAGAGAGGGACTGTTCTTGGATAAAGGGCAAAACATTGACGAGTTCTTTATTAGCTGCTATTAATCTAACCTGAAGTAAGGTTTACTAGTTCGCTCACCGTAAGACTCCCTTTTTTGCAATACTGGGTGACAATGCAGACATTGGGTGGTTCTGTGCAAATGCCAAAGAAGGGGACAATGTTTTCATGCCCTACTTCATATACCTGAAAATAATAATAATAGCTTATGATCGTAGTACGTCTCCTGTGCTGGGAACTCTGCTGTGTGCTTTACATACACTTAATTCTCACAAAGACCCTGTGAGAAAGGAACTCTGACTGTTCCTATTTACAGATGAGGAAACTGATGCTTAACAGTAAAATAATGTGTTGAAGATCGTACAACTTATTAGTGGCAGAGCTGGGAGGTAAATCCAGGCAGTCTGCCTCTAGCAAATAAACCAGAGGAATGATCCAAGTCTAACCTTAGCCATGGGGATTAACTAAAACCACATCACAGTAAACAGACCTGGCCCTGCTTCCTGGTGTTCATGGCTGTCAATGCCACGGTGTCTGGGCCATGACAGGTCATAGATTTCAAGCAAGAAGTCAGACCCCATGAATCTGACTCCATCCAAGGAAAAGTTTCAAGAGAGGTGAACAATCCTCACAGACACAGAGGATGGAGAGGTGGAATGAAGGCCAGGGGGAATTTAAGGGAAAAGGGCAAGGCTGGAAGGGGTCCCAGATTTCAGGTGCCTAAAGGGTCTTAAGCCTAACGTCTGGGCTGTCAGGGGATGGGGGTAGTGGGCCAAGGTAAAGGGAAGAAGCTTCCCATCATTGATCCTTTGGACTGGGGTGTTCCCAGATGGGAAGAGGGAGCTGGCAGCAGAGAGCCAGAGATCAGCGCCACTTTTTCTCTCCCAGGGAGAGGGGGGAGGAGCCTCACCAGTCGGATTTCCTGCAGCACAGATGGCTTCCTGACTGAGGCTTTTGCTTGGTCACCCACGTAGCAGATGGCCACATGGTTTCCCTGGAACCAGAGACAAAGTGGAATGCTCTTAATCCAGGATGATCCAGAAAAGCTCTACTCAGAAAAGACTAGGAAGGGAAGCAGGAAAACCAGCAAGAAATCCACCTACAAAAGGGACATCAGAGTCCAGATCAGGCCAGGGTGGCACTGTGCTATGTGTAGGTGCTCAGCTAGCTTCTTAACACATAAGATCTCATTTCCCACGTATCATAGCCCTGCAAGACGGGCATGTTTCCACGTGGGAATCACTAAGGTTCAGTAACTTGTCCAAGGTCACACATTTGTAGGTAATACAGCCAGAATTTGAACATCTGACTCCAAGATTACACTCTATTACACAGTAATGTCCCATTTTCATTCAAAGGGATGGTGAGCTGAGGTCTTAAGAGTAAGCCTGGAGTCAGATACCTGGGTTAAGGCCATTTCTACTGCTTACGACCTTACTGCTCTTACCTTACTTCTGCTTACCTTTTACTGCTTACAGCTTACTAACTTTGAACAAGGGATTTAACTTCTCCAAGCTTCCATTTCCTCATCCGTACCATGGAGATTAAAAAGGAAACTTATCTCATAGAGTTCTTACAACGGTTAAATCAGTTAAAATACGTAACACTGTTAACTCAATGCTTGGCACATATCTGGCTTTCAGGAAGTGGCATATCTCATTGCCATTACCTATTAAGTTTGCTTTAAGAGAGTCAATAAATTGCCACAAATCATCTGACAACCTGGGGAAATCTGCACAGAAAAAAAGATAGAATCGGGACACACAAGCCTCAGCACAATTTAAATGCCAACCCAAGATCTCCCACTTTTAGTATGGGGTTAATTGCAAAAGACTCTGGTCTATGATGGGGGTTCCCAAGGAGGAAGGCACCCCGTGGGATAGAGGAGAGGGTTCTTGGAAGAGGTAATGCTAAGGCTGAACTCTGAAGGGCACGAAGGTTCCAGAGGGGGTGGGGTAGGGGCAGTAGTCATGGCATTGTCGAAGGTGAAAAACACACATGGCTTAAGCAGTAAGACCGACTGGATAGTATAGGATTTCAGACACGAAAAACAATTTTTCTGAAAGTAGGCTGGGACTAGGCAGTAGACAGCCTTGAACCCTTGTTAAAGAGTTTGGACACTACCATAAAGAGCTGGGGACCCCAGTGATGGTATTTGAGGGAGAAGAGAGCAAATATTTCAGGAAGATTAATCAATAGAGATATTCTGTGGCTTCCTGGCTGCCATCTCTAAATGGCTACTGGACCATTATACACTGTTTTGTATGAATAAAGGTGCTCAGGGTTTTATGGATGATGATATTCAAGACAGTTTTTTTGTAGTTCGAAAACCCAAGTAAACATTTAGAAAAATAAGTTCAGTTGCAAGAGGAATGCTTTGGTTCCAATCTTCATGAAACCCAATTTAGAGCAAGGAACAAAATTTTCCTTGCTTAGAGCTTTTGGCCCCTGCTCTCTGGGACCTCCCAGATAATATTTTTTTTTTTGTATATTTCAAACACTATATATGAGGTTTTTTTTCATCACATAGTTTTCACCCAGAGGACTTGAACTTCTAGAGGAGTGCTAAGCACAGGCAGCCATAACGGTCTGGGGAGTGGAAGAGAGGGTGAGAAAGGGCAGGCAGGAATTATGTCGCAGGCTCTGGTGGCTGTCCATGCTTATACTGCAGCAGCCAATTCGTCAGTGCTGAAGTCGTACCAAGGAGGCAGTAATACATGCTCTACGAAGACACTGTCCAATAAGGTAGTCACTAGCCACATGAGGTTCCCCCCAAATTAAAATTATATAAAACTCAAAACCGGTTCCCCAGCACACTCATGTTTAATAGTCTTAGAACAGTACCATACTGGACCACGCAGATTTGGAATATTTTCCTCTTTATGGCAAGTTCTCTTGGACAGAGCTGAGTCTAGTCTAGAAGCCAGCGTAGGAATCACCTGGGAGCTTGTTAGGGAAAATGCAGAATCTCAGGCCCCACCCCAGACCCACTCAACAGCATCGGCTTTGTAACAAGAGCCCCGGTATTTCATGTACACATTGGAGTTTGAGACGCACCGCTCTGGAGCCACAAGAACACCCCGGCTTTTACTTGGAGTGTTCCCCTATTCACAGTGCCCTGCCTGGCAGAAAGGACAGGGGACAGAGACACACACTACAACATGCATGCAGTCACTTTGCCCTCAATAGTACCTGGTAAGGCCCTACAGGGGCATAAAAGACCTCTTCCACCTGCTGGCTCTTGACAAGGGAACTGGCATCCCCAGAAATCATCACACTAGATGAGTTACTGTTGCTTCCTCTCGACACGGGCGTGCATCTCTGGGATGGCTGTAAAACACAACGCAACCCGATTGCTCTCCGTAGCACAACCAAGTACCGAAGAGAGTGTGCCTTTTATAGTTCAGGAAAATGGGCACCAAGGTCACGCAGTTAATAAGTGGGGAAAGTCAGGCCTTGAGTCCTGATCCCTCTGACCCAAATGCTTGGCTACTACATGAGTCACTCTTGTGTCTATACCACCACAGACAGTTGTCATGGATAAGGCTCTGGGGTCAGGCGGCCCGAATTCAAGTTCTGGCTCTGGCGCTTAATTCGATGTGTCTCCTGATGCCAGAATCCTCTTCTGAAATGAGCACCTAACCACATTACCTCTCTATTTAATAACCCCAGTGCCTCCCTAACACCTAGAGAATGTATTTAAAACAGAGGAATGCTGTTTTTCAAGCAGAGTCTTACCTGGAACCCTAATGTAGAAACCGGGCAGGACAGAGCAGAGCTGATTTGGTTGAAGAGGGAAGAAGGCTGAGTATTCTTCTCCATCACACTCTCCACCCCCAATCTGTCATTCACCCCAGGACCAGACCAGTGAGCCCCAGAACCCCCAGGGACTTTGGAAACGACTTGCTAGTGAAGTCTGGTCTGGTCCTAACGTGTTGGAGCTTCCTTGAGCTCCTCTAAGTCACCTTTATTTTTTGAAAGTCACAACTCATTTAGTGAATGAATAGTACATTCAAGAATACCACTAAAAAGAAATGAATAATACAAACTACAATTTTGAAAAGAAAGCCAACATAACAGGAACAACGCATACGTAACATGAGAGAAATGTTTGATTTTGACCCATAATGCATTCCTTATCTTCACAGTTAATCTAAATGTCCGTGAGAACAAACCTATATACTTTGGTCTCACTTTAGTGCTTTTTTTTAACAAGCACCAACATTCTAGAACACTTTTCTTTTGCTCTGAGATATTTAAGACTCATAAATCTGGTCAAATACGTAGATTCTTGTTATTCTCTTTGATATCTTGAATAGCATGTACTCCTGAGCAAGTACTCTCTGAAATTCTAAAATTACTGATCTTTAAAATTCATTTCAGTTGTAGGTTTTTAATAAATTGAGGTGAAAGCAAAATTTACTCCCTCCCTCTCCCTCTTCCCAGGAACAGAGAGCTCTTATTAAACTGCAGGAACTCACGTGCCTGGGTGGCTCAGTCGGCAGGGCATCCCAACTCTTGATTTCAGCTCAGTCATCGTCTCCCAGTTCGTAGGTTCGGGCCCTGCATCAGGCACTGCGCTAACAGTGTGGAGCCTGATTGGGATTCACTCTCTCTCCCTGTCTCTCTCTGTCCTTCCCCTGTGATCTCTCTCTCTCTCTCTCTCTGTCTCAAAATAAATAAATAAACTTAAAAAATTGTTTAAAAAAACCTATAGAAACTTGAATCCGTCTTTCTAATCTAAAGAACATTTCTTACTAACATTTCCGGTAGGGCAATAAATCCTCCCAAATAATCAATGTATGCTTGCAAAGATTGCCCTGTTTAATATCAATAACAAAAAAAAGAAAAAAGAAAGAAAAGACACTTCAAAATTTCAAGCTAAAATACACTGAGTCATAAGATACAGTCATGGTAATAGTTTTTGAAATTATGTAAATGTTACACCCTTATCAAACAATGTTATGTTTATTAAATGTAATAAATATACATTTATTTATTTAATGTATATTAAATCAATATTTAATATATTTATAAATATATAAATCCTGGCTCACCCTGCGTTACTTCTCTCCTGGTCATCTCTAGCAAATCCCTCTTCCCAAATGTCACCTGCTTTCTGAAGATGCGGCTGAGACATTTACTCACTCCATTTATGGGGCTTCTGTCTCACCCTATAGACACCTCCGTGGGGCTCGCCTCCCTCAGAAGAGGTCGTTGAGCAAATGATTTTTACTATATTCGTCGTCAGCCGGTTAAAGGAGTTCGTGTGGTTTTAAAAATAACGAAATGCTGCCCGGGAGACAGCTTTGATATTTGAGCAGGATATATGAGTCCTTACACCCACAGGGTAATAGAGCTGAAGGGAATCTTTGAGACCATCTGATCATTTATAAGAATTCAGAAGCTAAGGCCCAGAAATGACATTCCCAGGGATATTCATCAAGGAAGTGGGAGGCCCAGAGCCAGAATGTGGGGCTAAAGGCTCCGTTAAGCACTCACTTTATAAATGAGTCAGCCTCATGGGGCGCCTGGGTGGCGCAGTCGGTTAAGCGTCCGACTTCAGCCAGGTCACGATCTCGCGGTCCGTGAGTTCAAGCCCCGCGTCAGGCTCTGGGCTGATGGCTCAGAGCCTGGAGCCTGTTTCCGATTCTGTGTCTCCCTCTCTCTCTGCCCCTCCCCCGTTCATGCTCTGTCTCTCTCTGTCCCAAAAATAAATAAACGTTGGAAAAAAAAAATTAAAAAAAAAAAAAAAAAGAAAAAAAAAATAAATGAGTCAGCCTCAGCTTTCAGAAACTCCTAGATGAGGTCCCTTCCACAAATCACTAGCCGTGAGCAGGAAGTGGCTATCTGGGCCGGCTGTGGCCTCACCTTGTTTGGGGGCAGAATGGTGATGTCATCATAATTGATTTGCCACCAAATGTCTTCCTTTCGCCTTTGCAATTTTCCCCTCTGAATCCTTAACCAAAGACCTATGATGACAGCTCCCAAGACGGTAATCAAGAGGGTCATAGCGAGGATCACAGCAGTCATGCCTAGAGGACAGGGACATGTCATCACTACAGCCTGCTGAAGAACAGAAGAGAGCACGTCCTGGCCCCAGCCTAGTCATGCCACACAGATGCCTCAAAGGCTATCCAGGCATGGGTCCAAGCTAGGATGTCCTGGGTCCACTCAGACTTGTCTCTCCCAAAAATTCTTTTCTGACCTCCCCTCTGGTTCCCATGGCAACTGCACCCACCTCCCCCTGTGGATAGAAACTTCCATTGTAGACAATGGGGATGACTTCTAGTACCACCACCACTGTTACTGAACGCTCACTATGAGTTCTTAGAGTTGTTCTCTGTTATGATCCATCTAATTCCAGGAGCACCAGGCAATACTCCCTTGTTCAGACTCTAACTCCTTAGAAATGAAGTCCCTGAGACTCACATCCCAGGGGCCAGGTTTCCCTGGAGCTGAGGTTCTCTACAGGGGAGGCAGGTGATGTTGGAGATTTTTTGGGTGGCTGCAACTAGAGAGCGTGGCTAGCCTGTAGCGGGTAGAGGCCTGGGATGCAGCTATTCAGTGCACAGGACACGTCCGCACACAAAGAGTAGCCTGCCCCAAACGTCAACAGTGCCACCATTGTTGAGATACCCTCCTGGGGAGAATCCCTACCTACCGCCTTCTCTGAGCGGCCGCACTGACCGGTAGAAGCAGGCGCCTTTCCACAGAGCTCATTGTCAAATCCACAGCTGGGTCTGTCTTCAGGAAGTGAGCCCTGGGGCCAAGGAAGAGTGGAGAGATTCCTCACGGGTCTTAAAAAAAAAAAAAAAAAAAAAAAAGACAATTGTAAGTCAGTGCCCACTGCATATTTATTCTACTTTGTCACTACCTTAGGCAGAGCAGAAGCAACTGAAACATGTGCGTCATTTGCAAGAAGCAAGCCTTGGTCTCTTAATTCAAACATTTGGTGACCCATCCAGTTTTCACACCTCACCTAGACTCTTCAAACTCACCTGCAGATCATCTAATTCATGGAAGGGCACTATCATTCTGTTGCAGAGAAGAGCTGACTTAATCTTTTGATTGGAACCCTGTCACTTTCGATTTAAAAGTGATGTGCCAATGCTCCGGTGTTGCTGGCATTTTCTCCCATGTTTGATGTAGACAAATCTTTTTACACAGCACCTTGACATTGCACACACCAAAACACCGCCTCCTTCGTGGAGAATGCCTGTTCCTACAATACCGAGGATCTGTTTGTTACTGAGGATTATGATTATTTCATTTCCTGGGCCAGTTTACTTTGGCACATGAAAATTCCATAAAGGTAGGGAGGGAGAAAAGTGTCAAATCAAATCTGGATTGGGGGTGGTGATGGTGGGGACAAGTAGCAATTCAATTAAGCTTTAGGTTTCCTTTTAGTTTTCTCATTGATTTATAGCCGAGAGAACAAAAACAGATTTTTTTTCCCCAGGGATTCCTGGGTACAGGAAGCCGGGATGGCACCCAGGTCCTGGTGTCCACAAAGCTGTCTGTTTGGGAATCAGGCCGCCTGGGTTGAGTGGGTTTGGCTGGCTGGGGACTCGACCCTGCAGGGGGTGCTGTGTTCCCCCACCCCTAGGGCAGGGCCTGTCCCTGAGATCACGCCTGTGGGACCTGCCTGGCTGCAAGAGGAGGCCTAGGTCCCCGTGGAGGTGCACTTGGGGGGTGCTGTGTTCTAAACTAGGATCTGAAGTGGCTGAGCCACACCCACAAGCAAGGGCAAGATTATTTTAAAGGCCCAGAGTAGACCTTCACCTGAGTTCAGGAGCAACAGACAACCTGTGTGGTGCATTCTAGGAGCTGGATCCTAAACCGGCCTCCCGGCAGGACCCCCAGTCCCCGCCCCCTCCCAGGTCCCTTCCTGTAGCACCATCTAAACATAAAGATCCACCCGGTACCTGATTACTTTCTGATCGCTGTCATATTGAAGAAAAGGAAGAAAGCGGGACCCGTTTCTAGATTTCTGTAGAGCATAGATTGAGTAATCCACGTGCCTTTCTCCCTGGGAGTCCACAAACACGGGGCCAGTGATTCCTGGGAAGAGAGAAGATGCTTACGATGAGGGGGACAGAGGGGAGCATGTGGCTGGAAATGCCAGTCTGTCAGCTCAGATGAGCAGAAGCCCCGCCCAGCAGCCACCAAAAGCCAGCAGTGAGGTTCTTGTCCTTTCAGGAGATCTGAGACAGGGTCAAGGAGGAGCGTGAAAAAGGAAAGGTGGTTCAGAGTGGTCCCCTGGTGGGGCAAGGCACTTTGGGCAGGCAGGTGTGTGTTGTTAGGCCTATGCTGGGGAGCCCATCCAGCATTAAAAAAAACCAAACAACCCACAATCAGATGTGGCAAAAGGGGGCAGATGGCCTGCCAGGCCCCCAGGGCATGAGTTTGCAAAGTTTGTTCTTAGCGAGCCTCTTCCCTCTTAGTTTTGGTTTGTGCTTGGTGTTGACAAGGTGCCCCGTCCTGGCCCAGGATATGCTCAACCCGACGCACAAAGGACATATTAGAGATCCCAGGGCAGCAAAATACGGCTCTTCCATACCAGCGACTAGGACGTATGGTCTGACATAGGACTTATCGCAGCTTCGTTCCCACCGGGGAGAGGACACAAAATGACCATTTATTGAGCACCTGCTGTGTGCCCAGCACCACGGGTCATGGTGATTTCACACGACTAGCCCCAGCGGACCCTTCTGGGGAGGCACCACTCCTTAACAAGCAGAGGCTGGAGGCAGACTCCCCTGAGTTTCCAGGGCCAGGAAGAGGCAGGCCTGTTAGGCTCCAAGTGCCGTGTTCTCCCCAGGACCCCACGCTGCCGGGCCGTGCGAACGCGTGCTGGCATCCGGAGTGTGAGGGCTGAGCCCAGCTCCCTGCTGAGGTTTGCACAGATTGCTGGCACAAATGCAACAACCCGAATTGCTGCCTTCAGCATGTACTTTGTTTATGGCGCAACAAGGCGACGGGGGTTCATCTCCTAATTTGACCTCCTTGGCCAAGAGCCTCTTTTTGATTGGTATGAAGGCCCCTGGCACTCACTAGTTCTGTGGCTGTGGTCCCGCCACCGTGTGGCAGAAACGAATACGAGAAGCAGAGACAAATATCCTGATTCTGTCCAGGGCCAGTCCGATCAGGGGGTATTATCCCTGTCTTAGGAATGAGAAACTGGAGTGCACTGAAAGGTGGTAGCCGTTGTTGAGCACCCAGGGTGATTTGCTTCCCAGCCTATCCTCACCCCTGCGAGCAGAGCCAGACCCGGCAGTCCCATCATTAGAAGTCATTCTCGGGAATCAGGCCCAGCACCCCGGTCAGAGAGGGCACAGGATGGGAAGCATTGTGGAAGCAATCCCATGAGGCAGTCCTCACAGACTTTGAGTTTCATTCTAGACAGATTCGGCTCAAAAGGAGCGGGCGGGAGAGACTTTGCACGGTGGTGGCAGCCGGGGACGGTGGGGGGGGGGGGGCGGGATGATGTGCCCCCGAGGCCCCCTCCCCTGGTCCGGGCAGCCTTCTGGATAGACCTGGAAGAGTGGCCCGTGGAAGCCGGGAGGTTGAACCTCAACTGGCCCTTGAAGAAGAATCTCCCTAAGAAAGAGGGACCCTGTGACTCAGTGAGGCAAGCCTCCAGCCACAGCCCGGCTTCTCCGGGCCCTGCCCATGGGAGCAGCAGCAGGCCCCAGTCGAGGAAACCCAGCAGCTGGCAAGCCACTCACCCCGCAGTGCAGCGCGACGGGAGTCTCTCAGGGTGCCCACCAGCTGCCGCCCGTCTAGGAAATCTCGCCCGGCCGCCGCCAGCTCCCTCACCGTCTGGGCATAGAGCAGCACCGCGTCGCGAAGGTGGGCAGTGTAAGGGCTCACCTTCAGGGAGGGAGGCAAACGCAGGGAAGACTCTCTCTCTCTCTGTCCTCTTCACCTTGGAACACACCCGTGGTCCCCGCTGTCCCCCAGGGAGAGGAGGGCCCTCCACGTGCCCGGGCCTGTGCCATCAAATCCCATAGCACGGACCACACTTGGCCTCTTGGGGCCTCCTGGGCCCGGGGAGATCACATGATCCTGCAGGTCAGGCACGGCTCTTTAGGCCACGGGTGGGAGGGAGTATGGTTTAATGGAAAGAGGGCAGATTTCAGAGCCAGGCTGGCCCTGCTGCTTTACTGGCTGTGAGTCTTGAGGTAAGTTCCATAACCTCTCTGAATCTCTCTGAATCTCACCTCACCGATTTACAAAATGAGAAGGCCGCTGTCACGGTAATGATAAGGATAGTTAAATGAGGTAGAATAGGTATACTCCCATTCTCATTACCTGGAACATAGTAGGTCTTCAATACATGTTCTCTTCTATCCATTTGGTCAACAAAAATTTAAGTGCTGACTAGAGGCCAGGCAGGTTCTCCCTGGAGAACCTGGTACAGAGCTGACACTTAGTAGACGATCCCCCAATATTTGTCAGTTGATCATCTTTTCTTTTGTGTGAGGATCCACAACGGGCCACCTTGTTCCTAATGGAACGCCTGTCATCAGTGACCCATCACCACCTTCAAGGTCAGCTCAGCCCCACCCTGGAAGTGGTTCCAGCTCTGGCCAATGGTGTCTCTATAAAGAATTCTCTGTGGGAATGAGACACTTTCCCCCATCATCCCACACATACAGAGACCACCACTGGCTGCTAATCTCTCTCCCGACCTTCTTCTCCCTGTTCCAGACCACCTACTTGCCTTGACCTGTCCTAGCTCCACCTCTGTGATCCCTCCATTCTGGTTCCTGCTCCTGGCATCCTGCCGGGAAAGGAAATTGTTGAGGTTTGAGGTCCCACTGGTATCAGTTCTGCTAATTCCATGTTCTGTATTATTAGATACTCAAAACCACACCCCAGAGGCAGATGTCATTGTGAGTCCCATTTTTCGGGGGGAGACACAGATGTGTAGAAGATTAAGCAATTCACCTCAAGGCCCACAGTTAGTAAATAACAGAATTGGGATAGGAGCCTAGGTCTCTGATTCCAAAGGCCACTGACCTCTCATCTTGTAACCTCTGTCCTCCTTTACGGTCCTGGGGTGCAGATTTCACAAGACAGCATCAGGCTACTGTATATTTTGGACTGTTGAAGATGAGAAAGTGTGTGGCTGTGTGTGTGCACAGACGCATTTGCGTGCGTGTGTCTGTGTGTGTGTGTGTTAGGGGAGTGAGGCAAGCAGAGGGGAAATAAGAGGGAGACTCTCAGAGCCAAACACAAACATCCTTCAAGAAGGGGGCAGGGGCCTGTGCAGGAAGGCCCCACATCAGACCTGCTCGTCCGTGAATATGGAGCTGTGGAAGGGTGGTCCTCTCAGCCTTTGGTAGACTTGTTTTTGGAAGTCTTCACCTCCAGGGCCTTCTCCATAGGAGCCAAAGGCTATGAGAAACACTGACTCATAGACCGTGGAGGAGTGCATCGCCTTCTGATTTGTCAATACCTCCTTCCAAAAACTGTCCTGAAACAATAAAATAAACATAGTCATTCTGTACGAAATACTCCTGTTCAACAGAACCGCAAAAAGTCAACGTCAAATTTGAATCTCTTCACTGTGATCCTTGGAAACACAACTTTCAGGACAAAGTTTAGGCTCTAATTTATTAAGCGAGGGATAAGCCAAAGAAAACATAAACAGCTAGCATTTAATGAGCACACACTATGTGCAAAGCTCTTAACTTTTGCTTAATTACATCTCAGTGTTACACAGCAGTAAGAACCTGAGGCCTGGAGAAAGGCAGGCCTTACTATGACTTCTGGCTCCACCAGCTAATGACTGCCACCTTGGACAGGTTTACAGCCTTCCTGCCCTGCTTTTACTCACCTATCTAATATAATACAGACAGCGATAGCTCTGCCTTGTGGGTTGCGTGAGGATTAAATGAGATAGTCCACGGAAGCTCCTGGCGCCCAGCTTGGTGTAAGTTAAGCCCTCAGTCAATGCTGGCTGTTATTATTGTATGTGGCCTGCACCCAGCCTTTGCACACTAAATGGATGGGAGATGTTCCAGGGGGCCTGGGAGCCCACCCATTTTCGAGCTAGCATTGAAAGAGTGGGAAGTAAGCCAAAAAAATAATAAATAAATAATAATAACTTACCTGGGGTGTCAAGACCTTAAGATGCAGAAACCTTACCTTCTAGCAATGGGTGGCAAAAAACTTGAAAAATTTAGGACTGCTGAATTTTTTTTTTGTAATCTGATTTTTACTTCTTTAGATAGATAGATAGATAGATAGATATAGATGATATACATATAGATAGATATAGATACAGATAGGTATATAATTTGTTGTCAAGTTAGCTAACATATAGTGTATATAGTGTGCTCTTGGCTTCGGGGGTAGATTCCCATGATTCATTGCTTACATACAACACCCAGCGCTCGTCCCAACAAGTGCCCTCCTGAATGCCCATCACTCATTTTCCCCAACCCCTGGCCCCCCACCCCCATCAACCCTCAGTTTATTCTCTGTATTTAAGAGTCTCTTATGGTTTGCTTCTCTCTCTGTTTGTAACTTTTTTTTCCTTCCCTTTCCCCATCTTCTGTTAAGTTTCTCAAATTCCACATATGAGTGAAAACATATGATATCTGTCTTTCTCTGTCTGACTTATTTCTTAGCGTAATGCCCTCCAGCTCCATCCACGTTGTTGCAAATGGCAAGATTTCATTCTTTTTCATCACCAAGAAGCATTCCATTGTGTGCATATATATATATATATATATATATATATATATATATATATATGAAGAGGTGATATATATATATATATCACCTCTTCGTTATCCATTCATCAGGACTATTGATTCTCAATTTTCTTCTTATGGTTTAGGTGGTTTGTTATGATCATTATTATCTATATTATTACTATTATGAAATGAATGCCCACCCATTGCCTGTATATACATGAAAGACCACAAAATCTTCCCCGATTCCCCTATGGCTCCCTCCTGTCAGTTCCGCATGCGTGTGTATTTTACTTAAGTAGTATCACACTATAATGCTGTTCTGCACCTTGATTTGTCCCCCACTAAGCCTACATTGGGAATCTTTTTCTAGAATGGATTTATGGGGCGCCTGGGTGGCGCAGTCGGTTGAGCGTCCGACTTCAGCCAGGTCACGATCTCGCGGTCCGTGAGTTCGAGCCCCGCATCAGGCTCTGGGCTGATGGCTTGGAGCCTGGAGCCTGTTTCCGATTCTGTGTCTCCCTCTCTCTCTGCCCCTCCCCCGTTCATGCTCTGTCTCTCTCTGTCCCAAAAATAAATAAATGTTGAAAAAAAAATTTAGAATGGATTTATGCTATTCTTTTTTTTTAGAGCAGCATGAATTCAACTGCATGGATGTTGTGTGGTATGTTTTTACTTCTATATGATTTCTCCCACTACAAGCCAGCTGGAATGCGATCATCAAGGTTTGGGGAAAAAGCAGCAAGGGTGTTGAAGGGCTTCTCTGTCAATACCGAGACCTGGCCCAGCATCTTCTCATCTGTCTGAAGGCAGAGGGGACAGAAATGAAGAGAAAGGGGTGGCCAGCAGTGACAAGGGAAGGTGGGAGGATGTTCTGGGAAGTCTGGCATATGTGTAGAATTCCAACTGGCTGCCCAGAGAGATCTGAGACACTTCGGGCAATCGAAAATACTCTTGATAAAAAGATAAAAGAAATCTGGAACATTATTTTACATTTTTCTTTACTCCCTTTTGCCCTATTTCAGCTCATGATTGTATAAAACAAGCTCATTTTAGAAAGAAAAAACTGCTATAAAAATTATACAGTGTGTCCATAGCTAAGTGCAAGTGGCCTGCTAGTGTGGTGTGGTGATTAAATGTACAGCCCACTGGCTTTAAACACTAGCTCTCGGGGCGCCTGGGTGGCTCAGTCGGTTAAGCGACCGACTTCGGCTCAGGTCATGATCTCACGGTCCGTGAGTTCGAGCCCTGCGTCGGGCTCTGTGCTGACAGCTCAGAGCCTGGAGCCCGTTTCAGATTCTGTATCTCCCTCTCTGCCCCTCCCCTGTTCATGCTCTGTCTCTGTCTGTCTCAAAAATAAATAAACGTTAAAAAAAAATTTAAATACTAGGTCTCTCTCCTACCAGTCATGTGGCCTCTGGTAAGTTATTTCAGCTTTCAGGATCTCAGTTTCCTCGTCTACAAGTTCTATGAGTCCTCATCTATGAGTCCACAGAGGACCCATAAAAAGTAGCCCTCCATGGGGTGGTGTGAGCTGAAATGGGTTTTAGTATGTCAAGTACTCGTGGTGGGGTCTGGCATCCAGTAAACACTCCATAAGGCAGAGCTATCGGGGCAATGAGCTCAGTCCCAGTGTCCACAAGACCCAATTTGGAAGACCAGCTATTCCCCTCAAGAGCTCTGAGCTCTTGGGTAGGGTATCTTAGTTAGCTCAGCCTCTGTTTTTTTTTTTTTTTTTTTTTTTTGGTCTGGAATGCTAGTGACATCCACCTTACGAGACTGTTGGAAATAAGAGAGCCATGATGCGTGTAAATTATGCATGGAATAGCTGTCTCACGGGACCCTTGGGAGTATTGAGAGCCATGAGGCAAGTAATATGTGTACCTTGGTACTTAGAGGAGGTACATGATATGTTTTAGCCATCCTGACCATTACCGAATGAACCAAACCACCTAAGAATTGTCTAATGGGACCAGTATGTTGGCCTTTTAAGGCTTTTCCTAGGGCTCCACCAGAGACCTCTCACCTACTGTGCAGAAGAACTCTGGGTAAATTCTTTCAGCTCAGTTTCAGGGTCCTGATCCTACAATGAGAACACGAGGGCACCCGCCTCATGGGATAGCAGTGAGTACTCAGTGAGCTGATGCATCTGGTGCATAGCAAGTGCTCCTTGCTTGCTACTTCTTACTGTGGGAACCATAGAGGGCTCATGAGCACCACCTCCAACTGCTGCAAAACAATGAAGACAAATTCTCCTGTGTTGAGTCCCAGGTTCTCTGCAGCCAGCAGCATAATTTTTGCATCCTCTGAGCTGCCGATTAAGATGATGACTAAGAAGAGAAAACAAAGTCGGCCAGTTGTACATGTTCACATGCACATGTGCCCACACTACACACACACGCGCGCGCACACACACACACACACACACACACACACACACTTTGTAAAGTCCAGCCTGAAGCCACTCCAAATGAGCCAATGAGACGTGGACTTTTTCTTTCCTTGAGCATGCTTTAGGAAATAGGAAAGCCCAGACTATTCCCAGCATGTACACTTCTGGAACCACACCAGCAGTACATAAGCTGGTGTCACAAAAGTCCTCACTGCGCTCTCTCCCAAAGTACAAGTCAAAAGAAGGTTGTGACCACTTTCTGGGCTCTCGTTTCTTCACGTAATTCACTCAGAGCAACAGATCTGGCTTGTGACTCATTAGCCACACAGCAATTAGGAGGAGTTCACAGAAGACTCAGAACCAGGAGCATTCAGACCTTCTGACTTTGGATGGGTGGGGGGCGGGGGGGGGGGGAGACAGGAAGCAGAGGTCACGGTGGTTTTATGCCGTCCAAACACATCAGCATGCATTTTGACACCCAAATGAAGTAGTGACTGATTTTTTCAAAGGAGGCAAATGATAATCTGCTTATTTGAGTCCCAGTTGTGTGTCAGGCACTGTACTATAGACAGGATACAGCAGTGAGCAAGAGAGAAGGCCCCTGCCTTCAGGGAGCTGACAGCCACAAGGCATGCAAGTGAAGAGATTACGGAGAGCATTTAAGATTCTAATTCGTGAGGGAGGAAGGATGCTCTCATACTGATGTGGGTGAGGTGGTGGTGGGAGGGGGGACTGCTCCAGGTCAGGTAGTCCGAAAAGGCTCCTTGGAGCAAGTGGGCTCTGGGCTGAGTCTGGAAGGGGAAGAGGAAGCTATGTTTCCACAGAAAGAGGGCTGGGTGGGGTGGGGTGGGATTGCAGGTAGCACTCCAGGCCAAGGGATCAGCACGTCCCCAAGTCCCAAGACCGTAAAGGCCATAAGGGCTTAGTTTATTGGAAGAACAGAAAGGAGTCAGTTACTAATTCATGCCAGAAAGCAGAGCCTCATAAGTACCATGACAAAAATAATTGCTATCACATGCTGACCAGTTATTGTGTTCAGCACTTCACAGGTGTGACTTCATTTAATCCTCACCATTCTGTGAGGTAGCTAAGATAATTGTCTCCGTCTTACCAGAGGCACAGAGAGGTTAATGTACTCGCTCAAGAGCACACAGCTAGAAAGTGTCAGAGGCTGGTTTCAAACCTAGAGCTTTCTATCTCCACAGCCCATGCTCTTAAACGATAACCCAAATGCAAAGACCCAGCCCATCTGGAAGATGCTTCCAGAACTGGCTCTGTGCATCATAACACTACAGCATCAGGGATTTCACTTTACATTAAAGAAAAAATAACTTTGTTCTTGGTGGTGCTTTTATGTATCATTAATTTTGCACCATTTCCTTCTGCTTTTTACATCCATAGAAAAATGAAGAGTTCGGGGCGCCTGGGTGGCGCAGTCGGTTAAGCGTCCGACTTCAGCCAGGTCACGATCTCGCGGTCCGTGGGTTCGAGCCCCGCGTCGGGCTCTGGGCTGATGGCTCAGAGCCTGGAGCCTGTTTCCGATTCTGTGTCTCTCTCTCTGCCCCTCCCCCGTTCATGCTGTGTCTCTCTCTGTCCCAAAAATAAAATAAACATTGAAAAAAAAAATTAAAAAAAAAAAAAAAAGAAAAATGAAGAGTTCTTAGTTTTTTCCAAACCATCTGCTTTCCTATTTGTCTCTATAAACATAAGCAATGGAAGACTCTTTCCTACTTACTTCTGACAATCAATGACACGCTTCTAAGGTTCTCTGGAAGGAAGGCTGGATGGCTGTCGATGTATTTCACACTGGCAGCAATGGTGAAATGGGATTTGAGTCCGTTCTCTACAACCTTCCATAATTCATCCACTCTGTCCCAGGAGGAAGTCCCAGAGTGACCTCCAAACATCCCAATGTGTTTCCAGCCCAAGTACCAGAGACTTTTCTGGAGCACATCACCAATTTTGTGCACGGGCGACACAAGTTTCACATACGTGTCGTATAAGTTGTCCTCCAGTTTTGCAGTTTGTCCAACAAAGTCCAACACAGGGATGTTCCACTCTGAGGCCAACAAGCCAATAACCTTGAAAGAAACCAAAAGGATGCCTTTCCATAACTCGGTTTAGGCTACACTCAAACCCCGTTGGAAGGTGTCTGTGTAAACTTTGGATTCAGTGAGTCTATGGGTCAGACTGAATCCTCTCTTTTGGAATATTGATGATAATGTCTTGGATCCATCTTCAGGATGCAAAACCTCAAAGGACAAGAATAACGATAGCGAGCATTTATTGATCGATTTGTTCCTTATTTACTTCTCAATACTTTTCATTAGGGTCCTACTATTTACAAGGAACTGTGGAGATCTTGCTCTTAAAGGAGCTCATGATCAACTCTTTCAGGAGCTAAGGCATATAAAAACAGTTTAGAGTTAAGTATACCATTCAATACTTATCGGCTATAGATTTATAGGAGTTAAGTAAGAAATTACTTCTGATTTGGGAATTGGGGATATGAAGGGTCAGGGTGGAGGAATGAAGACACACTCCATGGCCTTTGAATTTGCCTTTGGAAATTGGATGGCTCTGGAAAGCTAGAAATATATCAAAGGAAAAATTCCGGAAGAGATCAAGATCCAAGTTCAAATGTGAACTTCATTTGTTAGCACCCAGTACTGATAGCTCCCCAGTATGTTTGAGAGTGAGGACTGTGATGTTCCTTCCTAGTCAGCTTTGCATTAACACCTGTCAGAGGCGGGATGCCAAGGACTTCCACAAAGCTAATCTCATCAGCTAAACAGCTACAAGTCATGAGTCTACTTTGCTTGCTCTGGCTTACTGCAATCTGTCATACTTCACTCTTTGCCGTTTACTTTTACCATCGCTGAATAATTTATTACACACACCAAAGGGAAATCTACACAAGCAAATGATATTTTTCTGTTTGAAACGAAGCATCCACTTTCCACTTACTCTTTGTGAGCCATGTGGCTGACAGCATTAGAGTGAATAAGAAGGGTCTACGTACAATAGCACCAAGTCTAAACAATCAACAAGTTAGGGAGTGAACTAATAATTAGTGATTTGAAAGGCTTTCCTTAAAGAGAATGTTAACTGTTATGATTACATGGTCTCATTACATCTCAAAGAAATGGTACTCAAGACCTACATAGTTAGTATGTATAATGTCACCCTTGCCAAGAGATTATTCCAGTCTGTACTATCATTTTAATTTTTTTAACATTTCTTTCTTTTTGAGAGAAAAGAGACAGAGTGTGAGCTGGAGAGGGGGCAGAGAGAGGGGGAGACACAGAATTTGAAGCAGGCTCCGGGCTCTGAACCGTCAGCACAGGGCCCGACGCAGGACTCGAACTCACGAACTGTGAGATTGTGACCTGAGCCAAAGTTGGCTGCTTAACCAACTGAGCCGCCCAGGTGCCCCTGTGCCATCATTTTAAAAACCATCCCTTCCAACGGACACTTAGCCAAAGTTTCTGAAGGGCTATACTCTACCTCTGCTGCTTCTGGGCATGCTGGTCCGAACAGGGCAGGAATCCATTCTCTCTGGACCTGGTTGGTGAAAACAAGAGACTCTGTGGTGCTGCAGGTTGAGTTGGTATAAGTGAACTCCCAGCTGAAGTTTCCAAAATCTGCTGTCTCTGAGTTGATCTTGTCCATAGCAATCTGGAGGCCCGCACCCAGCTTTTGCATGCTGAATGAGTGAGAGATGTTCCAGGGGGCCTGGAAGCCCACGGTGTGTTTAGCAGCCTCAAGCCAAGTCACCAGCATGCTGACCAAGAGTGTCAGAACTAGTGTTGGGTGGGCAACATGACATTCAATCCCCCAACGGAGCTCAGATCTGAGTGAGGCCTCCGCATCTACCCTGGGAGCCATGGATGACAGCTAACATCTGTATCACAGCAGGAGCCTCCTAACCACTCAAGCCAGGAGTTTAAATGATTGTGCAGAGTTCCCTGAGGACCGCAGCTTGCTTTCCCGTCAGTGGCATTAATTAACCAAAACCTTCCCTTTTCAGAGTCTGTCCTAACAACTCTAGAAGCAGCAGTGTTGAAAAAAGAAACTGGGGCAAGGAG
This sequence comes from Puma concolor, assembly GCF_028749965.1. Classification (NCBI taxonomy): domain Eukaryota; kingdom Metazoa; phylum Chordata; class Mammalia; order Carnivora; family Felidae; genus Puma; species Puma concolor. The sequence goes on from NC_141677.1 coordinate 70,525,635, forward strand.
TCATCAAAGCCCTGGTAATGGGTCCAGTGACACCTCTGACAAAATTCATGGTCCTGGGAAGGTCACGTAACTCCCACTCCATCTCCACTAGCCTTTTGCTAGTAAAATAAAATCACGAGAACCACTCAAGTGTGGACAGATGCCCCGGGCTGGAATTCTGATTTCACCATATATTGTGTGACCTAGGACATGTTACTTCCCGTCTCTATGCCTTCATTTCCTGATCCATAAAATGGGGGTAAGATTGAAAAGGGATCCTCACCAAAGTGACATGGTAAGGATTAAAAGTGATTGAGTGCCCGACACAATATCTGGGCAAAGAGCCATTTCGTCAATGTTAGATGATGGTGGTGATTGATGATGTTGATATCATTATCACAATGATTATTATCACCTGCTGAACCTATCTTCCAGGAAATTCTTCTAGATTAAGTGAAGTGATGGCTGTGAGTGGGATTACCAACAGCTGGTATAGTCTGTATCCCTCACCCAGGCCTAGGGCACCAGGGAGATGTTACTGATGGATGAACACGAACTCTCCCACTGCGCAGCTCAGGGCAGAGCTGAGGACAGCTCTTTGTTGATGAATTACATGTGATATATTACATGTATAATATTTTACAGAGAAATTTTGCTTTACATTGCAGGGATGGCAGGCCCCTTGGGGAGCCATCACTATCCCCAGGTACGATGACCCAGCCACCAGCTGGGCAAATGCTCATAAGTATAAATGGTTCAGTCCCCATCTACCATCAGCTTTCTTCTAGATCCCACTGGCACAGAAGGGGTTGGCATCTCCAACTCACCTCGGGATTATGTATTTCGGCACTGTAGGCTTGTTGTGATTTTTTTTTTAATTTTTTTTTAACATTTATTTATTTTTGAGACAGAGAGAGAGAGAGCATGAACAGGGGAGGGTCAGAGGAAGAGGGAGACATAGAATCTGAAACGGGCTCCAGGCTCTGAGCTATCAGCACAAAGCCCGACGCGGGGCTCGAACCCACAGACCGCGAGATCATGACCTGAGCCGAAGTCGGACGCTTAACTGACTGAGCCACCCAGGCGCCCCTTGTTGTAATTCTTAAAGCTTGATCTAAGGACCACCTACCTCAGTCTCTCCTGATGGTCAGATGTATAGATTCCAGGCTCCCAGTGTAGACCCTCTGAACCATAATATCTTGGGTTTATCCTTGGAATCTGCATTTAACAGATCCTCACATATCCCCAGGTACGCTAAGGTTTGAGAGACTTTGAGACAGTCTGAGGTGAGAGGAAGGAAAGGATAGCCAATCACTATTCATTATCTATTTACCTTCCTTCAGTATTAAGCACCCAGGATGGGACTACTGAGCCTTAGGTCTAGCCTACCTCAGAAGTCCATTTTCAAACCTGTGCATTAGAGGGGTTGCTTTTCTCCAAACCAAACTCATCATAACTGGTTCTTCACCCAGTTACAGATTCTCTCTCTCCTCTGCTAGGACAGCTCTGTGTCAATTGGCCAAAAAATCAAGTTTGGACTCCTGTGCTCTGACCATAGTTAGAATTCCATGAACCTCTTTTACTCCTATGCTTACCAGATGTATGTGGTCCTGGGAAAGTCAGTTACATCTGTGCCTTAGTTTCTTCAATTTCAGAAGAACACGATAACACCCCTTACAGAAGGATGTTGTAAAGATATTGTGAGATTACCTAATTCCTCAGCACAGTGCTCTGCATTTAGTAGGAACTCAAAAAAGGAACATCCCTGATGGATGTATCATTGCACCAGTCATAATGTCAAAGCTAGGAGTCTGGATATGTCTTATTACATACACTGCATCCCATCTCCCCCTCCCATATACAAACTTCTTAAAGCTCATAATCCCACTCTAGATAATTTTAGATTCTTCACATTTACAGAGTGTCTTTTTCTGAGAAACTGTGAAGCCAAGATGACTGTATGTGTCCCCTTTTGGATCCTCAGATCCAACACAGTGTTGGGCCTTTAAACATGCAAATTAATATTAATCATAATAAGTATAAATATGTTTTGTATTTGTAAGTGCTCACAAGTGGGTATGGTCAAAACCAGAAGATACCAGTGAGGTTCAGTGTTGGTAAGGGTCTGATAAACAGACATACGCTGCTAATAGAAATGTTGGTAGCAGTTTTTCAACATGCATCCAAAAGCCTTAGGATATATGCATTTTTGACTCAGAAATTCCACTTTTGGGGATCCGTCCTAAAGAATAAGATCATACGATAAAACGTAACAATGGCATTGTATACCTGAAACTAATATAACACTGTATGGTAACTAAACTGGAATTAAAAGTAAAATTTTAATCTAAAAAATTAGAGACGGGGCGCCCGGATGGCTCAGTCGGTTAAGTGTCCGACTTTGGCTCAGATCATGATCTCGTGGTTTGTGGGTTCGAGCCCCGCGTCAGGCTCTGTGCCGACAGCCCACAACCTGGAGGCTGTTTTGGATTCTGTGTCTCCCTCTCTCTGCCCCTGCCCCACTCACGCTCTCTCTTTCTCTCAAAAATAAATAAACATTAACAAAAAAATTGTTTTAAATTAGACACAAGTTTTATGTCTAACAGTAGGGGCCTGGATCAGTAACATGGAACAAACCCATATGATCGAGGATCATGCAGTCATTGAAAATGATATTTTAAATGTACATTTATTGACTTAGATCGTATTAAGTGAGGAAGCACACTATAAAAGTGGCATGTACCTTATTCCATTTTTATTTTCTTAAAGGAGGCACACAAGTTTGTATAGCAAAGACTGCATACACCAAATCACTGTAAGTTGCTCTCTCTGGATGAGGGAAATTATATGGGTGTTTTTTCTTCTCTTTACTTTCCTTCTCATGTTTTTTGTCTTCATGTCTGCAATGAGAAAGAAAAGTGAAAGTTTTGATTAGTAATAAACACTCCAGGGGCCTCTGGGTGGCTTGAGTCAATTAAGCATCCAGACTCGACTTCAGCTCAGGTCACGATCTCAGTGTCGTAGGATCGAGCCCTTTGTCAGGCTCTGCGCTGGGAGTAGAGCCTGCTTGAGATTCTCTCTCTCCCTCTACCATTCATGCATGCTCTTTCTCTCCCTGGGAGATGGGGGCGGGGGGGGGAACAAATAAAAACTAAACCCTACAGACTTGGATTTGGGGAGGAAAAGCATGGGCTCTAACTCATGGTATCTGAAGTCTCAGGCCAGAAGAACCTCACAGAGGCCTGAGTCTACACACCTCTAGGCACCTGGCTTACCTCCGTAGGCTCTGATCATTCTCTGCTGAGCTCAGTCCCTTCCATTTCTCCATTGCCCTCAGAGTGGGAGAGAAACAGACGCAACGGCCCAGGTAATGGCAATCATCATGTGGAAAGGTGGCCATGGTTACGGGCCCACCCACTTTGTGTGAAGCGTTTGACTGGCTGGAGTGGGAAGGCCTGAGGTTAAAAGCAGATTAAGGGGCCCATAGGCACTGTGGTGTCAGGGAGGGGGTACGAGGTTCTCCACTTTGCTTCTCCAGCCCTCCTCCACTCTAGGAGATTCTCATGCCGGCAAGTTACCAGTGCCACGGTGGTGGATTGGGGCAGCTACATTGTGCCACCTGATGATGGCTTAAAACAAAGGTAGACTGTGCATGGCCAGCAGAGGTACAGAGTTTGGTTCTCTATGTCAGTGGGGTAGTGCTTTGATTCCTAATTACTTTATCTCATCTCTATTTCCTAAAGAGATTATTGCAGAGGGAGGGTTCTTTTAGCCTGACTTATGGGCTCCTCAATGCTGACCAGCCTGGGCCATAAACCAGATTCAGAGCCAGCGTTCAATATCCATGATCAGGTAAGATTAGCTGCGTCCAGGGTGGTAGAGTTTTAGTAAGACCTCTGGCTTTTTTTCTAGCGGCCCTCCCTCCCCTCCTGCTCCCCCCAGCCCCCACCGTCTCCTTTCAATTTATAAATATGTGGCCTAACCACGTGTAGAGAAGAAGTAAAGGTTTGGAATGTGTGGATCTGAACTTGTCCAGAAGCAGAAGAAGGTGTTGGAATACAACAAGATGAGCCTGTAATCACCTTGAGGGAAAGACCGAAGGAGAGGCAACCATCACCCCCGTTCTCCCACACTCTCTCACATCTCGTTGTGTGTTCTCAGCAAAGGCATCAACCTCAGGTTTTGCCAAGTAAATAAGACTGGATCTGAGCCTCCGTTTTCTTATTGGTGAAGTAGGAAAATGGCAGGGGCCAGAGCCCTTTGACCTTACGAGCTTCTTGTCCTAAAACCCTAGGACTCTGGTAGATTTCTAGCAAACCAAGTGCTCCGTGCTTGATGATGGCAGCAAGTTTCGTTCCAGGTCCTGCTTACAGGTTCCTAAATGAAGCATTCCTGGAGATCTAGCACACCTTATACTAGCCATCCTGGAAGTAAGAGCAAGGAAAAGGTAGCTATTAACCTCTTCAGTGTGAACTTTCAACTTCCTCGTTGTGTTCTCAGCTCTTGTAAATAGTTGTGATGCAGTTAATACGAAGCTTCTAGTAAGTAAGTGTTCGACGAGGCATAGGAAAGGGGAGAAAAGGTTGAACTTGTGTTTCTCAAAACTGAAACAAGGCAGATTCCTTGGTTCCAAAGCCATTCCTTTAGTTAACCATGAGCATGCTTCTCCTACCAGGCCAAGGATGGGCCACTGACCTTGGCTTTCTGAGGGAGACATGCCAGTCATGTGTCTGAAAATGTTTACACGAGGGGCAAAGATTCCTCTTTCACAGGGACGTGACCTCTTACATACCTCAACCACCTGATATTTATTCTATGCTGCTAAAAGACTTCTTCTGACCTGTGATGTGGTGTTCTTTCTCACACCTGTTTCCACCAGGAACGTGTCTTTGACACTGGCCAGTGCTTTTCACCTTCTAGGGATTCTGATCAATACTTTCAAATTTTCTTCTGGCTACAGGGATAACCTGAAGTTTAGCAGGTGGGTCCAGCCTAAATGCCATATTTCTGATCTGAATATTTATTTTGTGGTCTTCAATCCTATCTCCCAGATGACAGCTCCTGACCCCCCCCAAAACATTCAGACGGGGTGGGGGAGGGGGGGAGGGCAGCTGTCTGCTCAGTAATCAAAGATCCTAAATGATTAACAGTGATACAATTACTTCCCAAGCCAGTTTCAATCAAATTGTAAGTTTTCCGAGAACACCTTTGTGCCACAGTGTCCCAAACACTGAGCAAATAAAGAGCCTGCCCCTGCCTTAATACATCTTTCTCTGGTGAGCATACACTTAACTCCTAAGCACAATATGCTTCTCCATCCAATAAGGGGCCGGCTGGTCATCTGGGCAGCCTCTCTCTGGTATGTAATCATGTGAAGCAAGGCAGGATGTCCCTTCTGACTCCTCCACCCTCTTTGGCTTCTTGTCTGGAGAGACCAGAACCCCTCCCACTTCCTGATATTCCTGAACCACTCATGTGAAAAGTTCCCAAATGGCTCTCTAGCCACACACTCAGGATTGTTCTCTCATGCAGAGAGCCCAGTGAACCAAGACTGCGGAGCAGAGGACCACGTCCTTGAAGGCATGGTGAAGGAGGTGTTGGATACCTCCCCGAGTATTGATGTCCCCCATCTACTGTTTGTCACCCACTCTCCTGGAGGACGCAGTGTAGTGAGTTGGTTGGGAGCACAGGTTTGGAAGGAGACTTGAGCTCATTTGGACAAGTTATGCAGTGTCTAAACCTTGGTTTCCTTATTTATAGTTATCCTGATGAGCTCACGTGAGGATTAGATGGAGTCCTAGGTGTAGGACACACAGCACGGTGTCTGGCATGGAACAACACTCAGGGAATGATAGGAATGCTAGCAGTTTTATAATAAGGGACTGTTGATTCAGTCAAAGTCATAAACTCTGTTGGATGTGTAAACCAGGGGTACAGGTAGAAGACCCTGCTGCCTTTAAGTTCATCCAGAGCAGTTACAACACATTTGCTGCTGCCGCTGGGTGATGCCACCTTTTGTTTATATTCCGTAGGCATCAGGCCGAGGACTTATGGGCCTAATCGGTGTTGTTGAAGGAAAATACAGTGCGAGCCACATACCTAATTTTAAATTTTTCAGCAGGCATAATTACAAGAGGTAAAGGAACAGGTAGAATTACTTGTCTAGTGCATCCTAAATATTATCACTTCAACATGTAATCAGCATTTTAAAATCAGGGATGTTATGCTACTTTCTTCAAACTAAGTCTGCAAAATTCGGTGTGTGTTTTGTACACCTCTAAATGTAGACTTGACTCATTTCAAGTGCTCAGCAGCCATATGCAGCCCCTGGTTACTGTATTGGACCACACAGATCTCCATTTTCCCTCTGAGCTATCTTTCTAATCTGCCAGGAAACAGCGATGATTTTTATGGGGTTGTTGTGGGCTCTGGGAATTTAGAGCAGACCCCTCTCCTGGGGATCTCTCCACTTTCTGTCTGATTCAGAAACGCTCTTGGAAAGCTCTTGCTAACAAAGGAGAAAGTTGCCTGTGTCACTGTGTTCCAACTTTGTTGACATCATGAACCTGAGAATAAGTCTATGAGGCAATTTGCTGTGTGTGTTCTTTGGGGGGGGGGGTGGCCTATCTGGGGTTAGGGAAAACTTCTTATTGCAATCTGTGCAAACATCATTCTCGTCAACCAAGTGCTGTGCTTGAGTAACACTTCCTTCCCACAAAGAATGAGCAAGTGGGCCTCAAGAGCCTGGGTGCCCAAGCTGTCCATGACCCAGGTTGATGAAAACGAGCTGGGGGCCAGCTTCTTCCATGTGTACAGTGATGCCCCACGGTGCAGGATTGATAGCAGGGCCCAGCATGGAGCTGTGACAACTGAGCAGAACAACCTGAGGTTTGCGCAGCTGGATGTATAGTGTATTGGCCCCTCTAGTTGTGTGAAGTGAGGCCGTGCGTGGGAAATGAGCTCAGTGGCAGGAAGGATATCCAGGCAGATAAAAAGCCCTTCTGAGGAGGGAAAAGGTAGCTGTTGTTTCATCCTTGGCATCAGAACCATATGGCTGGCATTGTGTCCTGCTTCCTCTAGGACCATGGTTCTTAATTTTCTTTGGGAGACCAATGAAAGTTCCCAAGATAAGTGTGTGTGTGTGTGTGTGTGTGTGTGTGTGTGTGTAGTTATATATACACAAGATCGCATAGGGTTCATCGAATGGATCATACTCATAGATACATCCTTGAACTCTGGACTCCAGGCTACTTCAATTCAATATCTGACTCTGAGACTCTGTCCGCTATTAGCCACATGCCTTGGGGAAGTTAATTGGCCTCTCAGCTTTTCTTCTGCAAAATAACAACTTCTTCGTGGAGATGCAGTGAGATTAAATACGATAATGCAGATGAAGTTCTTAGAACAGCGCTATCCCACGGGAGGTGCGCAGTAATGTTCATGAACATCTCGAATGCCTTCAGAAAGGAGCTGGCATGAGAACCTTGGATTGCTACCTGGCAAGGTGTACTTTGAATGCCATAAGCCTTTTGAAACATCAGATAACCAGGGAAAGGGTGGGTATGGAGTTCTGATAACTGGAATGGCTGATTAAGGCACCCTTGGTAGGAGTTTAAGGAACTTTGCCCCTTCCTTTTCACATCTCAGTAGAAGGGTAAACTTCAAAGTCAGCTCTGCCATGTGGGAAGCTAAAGGTCAGTCCCTCACAGTCCCCCACTCTGTGCCACCACAATGTCTTTCCTATTCCGCCACTTCTAGAGAGGAACATCTCACCTTTCTTTCTGAGCCATCAGTATTAAGTTAACATGAGTAGATTCAGTTGATAGGTCTAGAACTCTTCTCTTTCTTCTTGGGTCATGTTGCCCTACTTCTAAAGACTTGCATTAGCTGTTAGAACAGGCAAAGGTCCTTCCTAAATAAGTGTTCTTTAAGCCACGAATCGTAACTGCCCTTGTCACGGGCCCCAATAGCCACCGAAGGTTTGGATGCTGAGGGCAGCGTCCCCGTTTATACCTCACAGATTTGTTAAAAGATAGATTGGGAAAGTTTTACAAACTGGGAGGAGCTTCATCAATGCACTGTGGGGCTACTTAAGAAGTTGACCTGCTTATAAGGTCTGTCTTTCCCTGCTTTCAAAAATGGGGAAAACCTGGGTTCTGTTTCTAAGGAGCTGTCAGCCCCTATCCTGAGATGTATCTTGGCTTTTTCAAGGCTGTATTACAAAACCCTAGAGTATTGGCTCCTGGTCTTCTAGAACTGTTGTGTAGGCGATTTGTCGTTTCTTTGTCCCTACCAAAGGGGAGGGCATGTAAACACACTGACCAGAGCACCATGTGTGAGTGTGTCCAAACTGTAGCTGTTGGGTCAGACTCTTCACATCTTGAGCACATTGCCTATAAATGACCTAAAACAATAACTAAGGTTTGCACTTTTTCAGGGTTACGGGAGCTCAAACCCAGAAGGAGTTTGCTTGTATTGAATTCTAAATGCATATGGCTGTGGGAAGGGGGGGGGGGGAGAAATAGAGGATGTGGTATAGAAGCCTTAGCTCACACGTGTTTTTGTGAAGTGAGATGCTATGAGAAATAATGATTTATCAAGAGATGGGGCACTGGAGACCTGGCTTCTGGACTCCCCTCTCCTACTAAAGTCCATGCCTCAGCTGTTTCTCATTTTTACTGTCTCAGGTACCCTAAGAATAAAGCTAAGTTTGTTGGATCAAGTGATGCCCCCTATATGCCTGTGCTCATACCCACATGGCTTGTCTAGGTGTCATGCTGTGCGGCTTTGATATATATTTACATGAGGAGTGGGGCAGGGAATGGCAATACGTCCTGTTATTGCCAAAGCGCTGCTCTGGGACTGGTCTGCCTACTGACCTTGAGTAACACCTCTCTTCTGGAGCACACGGTGAGTTCTACTCTGTGCCAAATGGCCCACCCCGCCCCCCAACTGCAGGGTCACCATAACCAAGACTACCCCAAACCCAGTCCCTCTTGACATCTCAACAGTCGGGCTCATTGAAGGCAGAGTGGCTCCAAGTGTGTTCCTAGCGTCGTTCCCAGACCAGCAACATCCACATCACCTGGAATTATTAGAAATGCAGATTCGCAGGCCCTAACCCAGGCCTACTGAATCAGAAGCTCCGACACCAGCTGTGTTGGAACAGGCTCTCCAGGGGGTCGTGATGTTCCCTGATGTCTGAGAACCACCGGCTTGGAGTAACTCGCTCTCCAGCAGGTATGCCGTCAGTAGGCTGCTAGTTAACACAACTTGGCATGAATCCAATCAGGTGGGACTTATGGCCTCAGTTCTAGTTGAATTGTATCTCCTTTAGTCACTTCTGAGAAAGCCCCTTTCTTTCAGGTACTAAGGCAGAACTAGGGCTGTATGCAAAGAAGTGACTTTCAAGAATTAACGCACCTAAGACCTGGATGAGAATGTGACCTAATAAGACCTCACTGGTAATGTGGCGGCCACTGCTTCACACAGTAGTCAACAGGAAGCGGTACTGGCTTCTGATTTTGATATTACTGGCTGCTTGACTGAATCCAATGAGAAGAAACCTAGTGCAGCATTTCCACGAGTTTCTGCTGGCCCGGCACACGAGAAATCCACGGGAGGTGCAGCCTGTATCCATGATTCTGCATTCTAAATATGACCCAAGTAGGTTTGTCCCTCGGTCTGGATGCTAGAGTCACTTGCCTTATCGCATTGTCTTGGAGATGTTCTAATTCTGGAGGGGTCACTGGCCTCTTCTAGAAAAAGGCCGATCTTGAAATGCAGACTTTTCTTATCTGATCCGTAAAGTCCTAGCTTGAGCCAATTAACGTGGCTTCTCATGTTTTGCTCAACCACAACTCAAGGAACGAGTTTTCCCTCTTGTGCGCTAGACCTCCCTCTTGCTATCACGGTCTCAGGGACTCTGTCCCAAAGGCAGAAGCCAAGCCCTGTCTGTCCACTTTCTTTCCCCTGAGGTATGGGCTTTATAAAGGTTTTGCTTGTTGCATGTTAGCTTTCTGAGCAGAGGGCTGTCTTTTTTCTTCTCCTTCCTCTTAAGCCCTTGCATAACCATCTCTGTTTTAACCTTTTGCCAAATTCTGTGCTTCTCGCTGTTGGATGTTATTTCAAGTGTTGGAACAGCTAACTTCTACCTTTGAACCTCTGTTGCAACAGGTACAAAGTTTCCAGGAGAGTCTTTGGTCACTCTCAGGGCAGCACGCATTGGCTTCAGATGTGGCCTCATCGAAGGAGCTGACAAAAGGACAGAGGTGTCTGAATGTGGTGCTGAACCAGTGCAGCCGGCTGTCAGGGGTTCATTTCCTGGCCCCGGGAAAGTGAGCCTATTCCTACAAGGTAAGCTGCAATAACACTATCTACTCTCTGGTTTCTACACCGACAGGATGGCAAGGGCAGGGGTGGGGAGGGAAGACACATGTCTCTCCTCAGCCTTGGAGATCTTTTACTATATGAAATTACATTTGGTTTAGTAGTAATCTCAGCTGACTTGTGGGGAGGCAAAGCAGAAACCAAGTGGAAAGGTGTGGAGACATCAAGGCTATGTGAATGCTGGAAGGAGGTGGATTTGGAAGAGAAAGTTGTTAATTTCACTGAATCCAACTAAAATAGACAAACATTTTAAGAGTTACAAAACCAAGAAGTATGTCTCCTTCATCTTCCATTCAAAAATTTCTGTGTCAGGATGGTTACAAGGGCTATTTGCCAGCTGCTGATGGCAGGGATTCCCATCTGGAAGGGACTGGGGGGAGAGAGTCCTCAGCAGACGTTCCCTTGGGTGCTGAGGTCTGTACTAGGTGTGTGACCTGTGTTACCTCATCTGCTCACCACCTTCTAGAAGGTAAGTGGTATTGTTCCCATTTCATAGATGAATAAAGTGTCTGTGGGCTGTTCAACAACTTGGCCCGGGCTACCTAGTTCGCAGGTTGTGTGGCTAAGACTAGACTTCTGACCAGTCCTGTCGCTCTAGGCTGCTGCTATAGAATACAGAATTCTTGTGTTGTCAAAACCTCCCGTTATTTCCTGAAATCTTGGGAGTGTTATTGACGTGTGCATACGATCGAATGGGAATGCCACTCTGCTAGAATTTGTAAATGATCGAGGCACTTCTCAACTTGAGTGCCCGCACCTGGAGGAAAATAGTAAAAAGTAAATTAATTAATTAATAATAATAATAAAAGGAAAAGCTCATTTGGCCCTGAGCGCTCTCCATTCAGCTGGTAAAAGAAGCCAGCACTCAGGGTATTAGAATAGCTGAGACTTAGCATCCATTCTGCCATTCTCTGACCTCTGCTGGATGGAGCTACTTCTCAAAGGAATGAGCTCCTGAAACTAAGCAATGCCAAGTGTCCCTCCAGCCACGAAATGACCAACAAGCTAGACTGACAGGGTGGCTAACCTCCTCTTCCCGTACTTGGTCTTTCTTCTATGTCTAAAGTGGGGCTCCTGTGAGGCCCAGGGATCAGGTGCCATTGTCCGAGATTGACCTGGCTCGCCCTGGCTGCTTTTTAGCTTGGAGGCTTTTAGGATCTCTTCTCTGTAGAGTGAAATGAACCCTCATCTAGCTCTGGTAAAGGGTCAGGCTTGTGTCAGACTTACCATGAGCCTTCCTGAAGGGACCACTGGGCATCTGGGAGGTAAGGTGGGGGGTGAGGAGGAAGAAGCCGGAGAACTCACGATTTCTGCCTCCGAATCCAAGAATGGGAGCTCCTGCGCCCTTTTGTGGCCCCAGCCCGAGGTGAATCCTCTGAAGCTACTATAGGTTCTGACATCCTGCAGACCAATCTCCAGGACCCTTTTAGGGGTCTGCACACTCGGAACAATTTTTCCAGTAACACTGAGAAGTGACTTGCCTTTTCCTGTCAACTGGCTCATGCACGTACAGTGGGTTTTCCAGAAGCTGCAAGATACGAGATCAACTGGACAGCTAAGGACATACGTACTCGTTGTCTTCCTGTGGTTTCAAAAGTTCCCAGCTTTAATTGGAGGTGGAGGAGGCAGCACGATCAATTTTTTAATTTAGATTTCAAGGTGTGAAAAGGATGGGCAGCTGATTGTGTCAGAGGAAAAGAACAAAAGCTCTCCGTCTGGGTCACTGTCACTGCTGGTTCCACTGGCTTTATCAGAAGCGCTGGGGGACTGAGGCAGGTGGAGGGAGGACGGAGGTTGGAGGAGGGTGACACTGTGCCAGGTGCCCCACCATCGGGAGGGATGCAACAGCGGGCTGGACCTTCCTGTCCTGGGAGTCGAGGCGGGGAGCGGTGTCCCCTTTCTGGCATGGGTGCTCTGCTCCGGGCACCTCAAGTCAGTCCAGTTTTGTTTTGATCTTCATTTCAGGGTAGTCACTCACAGGAGCCAAGGGTGAATGGTGCGATTCGGGCTGGCTTTTGTTTCAGCCTTTAGGAGCTGGGGTTAAGGGCTTTGAAAAGGAGCCAGGCAGCTTGGCGGCTTTTCTCCTCCTGCTCAGAATGCTTCCACTTTCAGTTGTGAAAGAAAAACCAGGAAGTGAAGTCCCGGAGCACGTTAGAAAGCCTGGCCATGGCCTGACTCGGGACAGCTCACACAGGGCGCAACTGGGGACGCTGGGAGCCGAGCCATCCCTCTGCATGGATGCTCTGGAGCCAGCCTATCCTTGGAGGAACTGGGGGTGAGGGAAGAGGGACAAGGATTCTGTGCCAGGAGGAACCCGGAGCCAGGAGACCCCATTTGCAGGAAGCGCCAACAGATGCGACCCCTTCACAGGGTAAGGGGACCTTCCTGAGGGAGTATTTAGCAAGGGGTCTTGTGAGCATGGGGCAGAGGCGAGGGGCCGCCCCAACCCCCAGCTTCAGCCAGTCTAAAGCCTGCTGTGTGCCTGGCACGTGTCAGCACTCTCTCTCTCTCTCCCAGCTCTCTAATGGACACTTTTAAACTGTCCTTATCAGGAGGGGTGAAGGGAAGGGGGAATGTGGGGCATGTGGACTGGATTTTCTTTCACCTGTCTCTCTTGGAGGAGATGGACCAGAACCGAGACCTCTTCAGTTTTCATTGTGAAATTTGACTCCTTCCTATGGTGAGAGCTAATGGGTGAGGGAGGGATGGATGGTTTCTGAACGGACTTAGATCAGTTTTAAGGGGTAGGGCCACATGTTGAATCTAAGGTGAACTTCAAGGACTTGGGGGGGGGGCCCTGTGTGGGTCAGTCAGTTAAGCATCTGACTCTCGGTTTCTGCTCAGGTCATGATCTCACAGTTCACCAGTTTGAGCCCCGTGTCAGGCTCTGTGCTGACGGTGCGGATTCTGTATCTCCCTCTCTGATATCTCTCTCTCTCTCAAAATAAGTAAACTTTAAAAAAAAAAAAAAGTGAGCTTTGGGAAGGGACTCCATGGTTGGGGATTGCTACCTTCTGTGGGTATTAATCTTCTTTGGTGGTTTGAAAAGTAAGATTGAATCTATCGATCTATCGCTCCAATTTGTAGATGATTGGTATTCTCTAACAGCAGCAGAGTCCTAAAAAATAAGACAATTTAGGGGCACCTGGGTCGCTCAGTCAGTTGAGCATCCGAGTCTTGATGTTGGCTCACGACATGATCTCACAACTGTGGTGTCGAGCCCCGTGTCGGGCCTGCTCGAGACTCTGTCTCTCCTCCTCTCTCTGCCCCTCCTCCACTTGCATGAATGCTCTCTCTTAAAATATATAAACTTAAAATAATAATAAAATGTCATTTGATTTTAAAAAGATTGATTTAGGGACACCTGGGTGGCTCAGTCAGCTAAGCATCTTTCTTCGGCTCAGACGATGATTTCACGGTTTGTGGGTTCAAGCTCCACGTCAGGCTCCGTGCTGACAGCTCAGAGCCTGGAGCCTGCTTTGGATTCTGTGTCTCCCTCTCTTTCTCTCCCGGTCCCTCCCCTGCTTGTGTGTTCCCTCTCTCTCTCTCCAAAATAAATAAACTTAAAAAAAAAAGGTTTATTTAGTAAAAAATAAAAACAGAATAATTGGTTTCACCTGAACGCTTCCTTTCTACTGCAGCATGGGCGTTACTCTGTAGTGGTCCCCTCCAATTGATGACTATTTGAGATGAACACAGAATCCTCCTAGAAGAGGCATGGTCTAAATTCTTGTGGGCGTCACTTGTGTGCTTGACACAATAAAAGGAACAAAAAATTAGAACAAGGGCCACAGATATTTATAGAACAGGCGGATCATAGAGTTAAATAGATGGTAGGTAAGAAAATGCAGATGGTGGGGTCTCTAGCAAAATGCAAGGTAGATGTGCCCCCAGATAGAAACACATTCCAACTTAATTTAAAACAACAACACACCGCTAAGGCCAAACAGAATATTTCAGCCAGGTATTTGGCTAGGTCCTGACCTAACATAGTCTTCTCTCTCTGGCTATATTCTAACAGTTCAGGGCAAAAACACCTACTATAATATTAGTATATGATCGAATGCCTCTGTGCTAAACATGCAGTGAGGGCCACAGATTCTATAGAGAGGCTCGGGGTCTGAGAATGAATGGAGAAGAGGAAGATGAGGCCAGTTAGAGTTAAGCACCAGCTCATAATAGCTGCTCTTAACATTTCATTAAGGCAACCTTATGACCTGGATGGTTTCACCGTCTTACAGCTGAGAGAATTGGCTCAGGGAAATAAGTAGCTTTTCCAACATCAGAGATCGAAGCTGTCTGTGTGACACGAAAAACCATGGTCCAACCAGTCAGCTGCAGAGTTAGCCTTTCTTCAGATCTCTTAGAAAATTGCATTCGTGAAAAGGTTTTCCTGTGTGGTGACCTGGGCAGATCTTGACTTCACATACTTATTAATGCTTCTCAGGTTGACATTTTTCTAGAACTGCCAATGTTACAGCTACCGTTCGTTGACTGTTTCCTATGGGGCAGGGCTGGGCTTAGTCTTGGTGGGGTTATCTTTTAATCTTTGAAACGGTCCTGGGAGGCAGGTGGGTTGTTTCGCAGATGGGGAAACTGAGGCTTACAAGTACAAAAACTGGACACACTTAAGGAAAGGTAAAAACTGGGATTTGAATCCTGGCTCGTGTAGTACCGAAGGGCAAACTGTGCCTCCGTTCCAGTGAGTCTGGTCTAGTTTAGTGATGAAAGAACCAGAAACTGGGAGAAATCTCTCTTTCGAAAATCCTTCCCATTCAAATCCATAGACAAAGAAAGCAGATTGGTGGGTGGTGCCAGGGACCGGGAAAGGAATCGGGAGTACCTGCTTAATGGGCCCAGGGTTTCCTTTAGGGGTGATGAAAGTATTTTGGAACTAGATAGAAGTGGTTGATTCCACAAAACTGTGAATGTACTAAATGCCACAAAATTATTCACTTTATTTAAAAGAAATTGTTTTTTGATGTATTTTTTTTTTGGAGAGAGAGAGACAGAATGCAAGTAGGTGAGGTGGAGGGGCAGAGAGAGGGGGAGACCCAGAATCCGAAGCAGGCTCCAGGCTCTGAGCTGTCAGCACAGAGCCCAACTCGAGGCTCGAACCCACGAACCGTGAGATCAGGATCTGAGCCGAAGTCGGACGTTTAACTGACCGAGCCACCCAGGCGCCCCCTCTCCCTGAAATTACTCACTTTAAATGGTTGATGGTATGTGAACTGCACCTGGGAAAAGAAAAAACAATCCTCTTGTCTCTGGGAAGGTGACTTACCAAACCAGGATTTGGCAATTGTTTACTAACCAGGAATGAAGTTTCTGTCCTGTCTGTTTCCTATTTTTGGCCAGTAGATGCATGGACCCTCGGCTGGGGTGCAGTCTGAGGTGGTTCTCATGCGTGGCAGCACCCTGCAAGGGGGACCTGTCCCCAGCAGCCCTGAGTCAGCCGTCATTGTTCTCAGCACACCTGCTGTAAATACTTCCAGGTCTTTATCTCTTTTAAGCAACCATGCCTCTGCATCGAAAAAGGGCTCTCTCACTCACTCTTCCCCAGGACACAGGGCCTGATAGTTCCTAGGCTCTTAATCCATGATGTCTCAATAAATACATGAGATTTGGAGTTTGGAAGGCGAAGCAGCCCCTGTACTTCTGTGGTCAGGCCATAGTATTGACCCTCTTTGGGGGAGCTGGTAGCCAAACTCTGGGTCTCCGTGGGTCAGTCTCCTCTAGGATGTGTGAAGTGGTGGGTAGCTGTGGAAGAGGATGCAGGGGTGGGGTAGGCTCGGAGGAGATAGCTGGGTCAGAATTCAGAGGTGCATCATGCCCTCTGCAACGAGAAATCCTTCGTTTAAATAGAAACGAGGAGTTGCTAAGACCTTGGCTCACAAGGTGGAGGGCAGTGACAATATGAAGGTCTTGGTTTCTTCTCCTTCAGGAAGCCTCCGGGTAGGACACCTGGTACTTGGCCAGGAGTCCGGAACAGAGGGAAGCGGAAGTGGGAAAGAGATCCCGGCTTCCTGAGGACCTCTCATGACCAGCAGTGCCTAGAGGGCTCCGTATACAGTACCCCTTTTAAGTAGGAACGATTACCTGTCCCCTTTTGCGTGCAGTTGAGGGAAACTGACGCCATTGACTTTATGTAGCTATCCCCAGGGCCACGCGAGGGGTAGGGCTGTTGCTCTGGCACCTGGAAGGGCAATGGCCTTGAAAGTTTGTTGCTGTAAATGAGACTGTTGGCCATAAAGCTTATTGTTTGCACTTTGAATCCGGTGACTTACGACCGGCGGCCAACCAGGTAATTTGAGGGCTGACTCTGCAGGAGCTCTGGCAGGAAGGCCCCTTTCACAGAGTTTCAACTCACTGTTTTTCTCCTGCATGGGTGATGGGGGCCTAGCACTTTGTCCAGACTATCTTTTTACAGGCTCTCTTATCAAGTCCCGTGAACTTCTGGTGCTGATCCTCCTGACCCCCGTTCTCATAATGAGCAACACACTTGGGAAGCCTTGAGGGGTGTTTGTTGAGACAAGGTTTTCCTCAGGGTAGGGCTGCTGGGCTGTGGTTTGTTGGTAGATTAAGGTTGACTGTGTCAATCTGAGACCCAGATTGGGGGTCAGCCTATGGGTGGCTCAACCATCCTATGGTGTCTTCATGGACCGAGTTAAGAGGCTTGTGGTATTTAATGTAATGAGGGCTTTTTTGTTAAATCCTACTCAACAGGGCAAGGCCTGGCACCCTAGGGCTCTCTGGTATTTATGAACTGAAATGGCTCTAGTTGAGTTGTATAGAATCTCCACCAGGCACCAGATACTGTCACCTTCAGTCTTCTTGAGGCTTTTTCTCCCCCACCTTCCTTTCAACTCAAGAGGGATCCTCTACCTGCATCAGAAACACCCCTTCACTATTTCCCTTCCCCAGGTATCATGCTTGTCCCACATCAGCACCTTTAGTCATACTCTACCTCTGCCCCCACATCTGGGTGTTCCCCTCCCCTCCCTTCTCTGTGGAAAAAAAACCGGAGAGACAGAGATGACAGTTGAGAAAGATGGTTTGGTGACAGAATCATGGTTAGAATCCTAGTTGGGGACTTATTAGCCACTGGCCTAATTGGTGGGGTCATCCTCCTTGATTGACCCTGGAAATGACACCACTGGCCATAAACCTAGGAGATTGAGAGCCACACATCCTTGAGAGTCTAGTCTCCACACAGCCCCCTTCACCTAGTCCAGTCTACACTTGCGTCTCCCACACTGAATCCTTCTGTAAGTGTGTTCAATAGGCTCTTGGCAGGGGGTAGGTCTTCTAAGTGTTTCTCTGCACATGGCAAAGTGCTGGGCACACAGTTGGTCCAAGACCTTTGTTTTCCTTTTTAAAACAAAATATGTAATTTTATAAATAAAGTATAGAGGGTAAATCTCTCTCTTGCCACATGGACCTCTCCAGTTCACCAGATTCTGCCAAGACTGGTGTATATGCCATTAAGCATTTGTTTACTGCCTGGGGAATTGGTTTTATCTCCTCCTTGACTGTGAAGTCCCAGCGTGCTTTCCGCACGCCGAACACACTGCCTGGCACATAGTAGGTGCTCAAATATTCAAATGCTTGTAGAATGAGTGACCCTTGAGCTCCTTCAGGTCAAGCTGCTTGGTGTGGTCAATGTCATGGCATGTGGCCCCTGGCTGTGGCGTTTCGGAAGAGGGCTCAGCCACCTCTGCTCCATCTGTGTGTGTAGGAGCACATTGGGTCCTTGTAGGACTGAATGCTGCAACCTGTTTCCTTCAACAGATGTTCCTCCCTCGTTCTCTCCTCTGAACTTGTGCCATTGGTAAGCAAAAGGAACAAGTGACTCGCTGGGACCTAGAGGGTTCCTGCTGGACCTCAGGCTCTGTGCAGGGTGTAGTAGACCCTGAAGGCTCAGACAGCTACTGCCTGGGAACACTCACAGCCAAGGCGTCCACTGAGTCACAGGAAGCTTTCCCGAGGCCCAAACCTCAGGATAGAACGGAGCCGCCTCCGATTCGTACAAGCCTCCTGAGCTCTGGTTCCTGGAGCTTTCCCTGTGTGATTCAGCAGCAAAGATATTACCCATGGATATGCATTAAAAACATCCTGATTTATTTATAGCGTGCTTGCTCGCAGGCCAGGAAAACCATTTCAAGCCTAACCCTCCCCCTCTCCCTGCCAGCTGCCTTACAAATTGGAGTTGTTGGCTATGGCCTAGCATTTGGGCGGGGAAGGGCAAGGCGTGTGACCTTGATCTCGCTTTCCTGTTTTAATTAAACACTCACAGAATATTTCCATGCTGTGGAAATGACCGTTCAGTCACCCCCCGGGACTTCATAGGGGTCCCCTTTGGGAATACAGTCTCCCTGCTCTGTCCTGCCTGACCCCGTGGAGAGGAGGCGGCCCTCTGCCGTCTGCCTGGGGACATCACCTGGTGTGTGTGCCTCCGAGCACACTGGGTGCCAGGCCCCAGATGGAGAGAGCGGTCTGTGTCTGGTGACCTGGAACTGCTTGCTGGAGAAGGCTGGCGCGAGTGGTGGCCTGAGCACCTGGGCAGCGGTGACTGGCTGGAAAGTCAACTGCCATCTCCTAGGTCAGGATCTTACACCAGCCTCTTCTCGGCTCCTTGCAGTGAATGTTGAAAGGTGCCCTTTCAGGGCCCCTTTTGGCCCTGTGACTCAAACTTCACCTTTGCTCTCTTTATCTGTTAAATGGATGAAAAACGTTTCCACCCCCAGCGCTGCTGTCCGAACCGGCTCACTCTGTGGCTAAGAGGATTGCACACAATGCGAGCGCTCAGAACGGCCGCGTTCAGTGTGGCTTTGGTGGTGGGAAGGCTGCACTTGCAGAAATGAAGCTGAGGCCACGTTCTCAGGCACATGCACATGAAATGTCAACAACCGAGATGGTGGAACTTTCTCGATCAGCTGCCTCAGGCCGAGGTGGGGTCATTTGGAGCTCTTGTTTGTTCTTGGGTTTTTGCTCCTCTTTTTTAAAGCAGTAAAGCACGCGTATTTCACGTTAAACAGCGCCTACTCTCAAGTTACCTTCTTCATGAGACTTGCTTGAAAACTTAACCCTTGCTGTCCACAATCCTCTTCCCTGATTCTATTTTTTTTTTAATTCCATATACTATGCAATCTAGTCATTGGTCAGACTTGTCAAACTCCCCGAGAAAATACAACCCCACAAGGGCAGGGTTTTCACTGCCATGTCCCCAGCACCTGGAATGACACCAATATACAGTCAAGCCCTTAAATATCTCTTGGCTGAATGATTGAATACTTGAAATTTTCAGGGAAAATCCACTCATGATTTCTCTTCTTCCATACAGCCTTTCATATGAGGAATATACTTTCAGAAACACAAACACATAGGCATTTGTCCAAGTGTGGGTTTTTTTTTTCTTTCTACTCAGTAATGTATCATAGAGCCCTTTCCACATCAGTACATACAGATCTGCTTTATTCTTTATAATACCTGCCCAGAGCACACTGTGTGACAGTGCTCTGATTTATTTGGTTACTCTCCTATCAAGGTAGGCTTTCCTGGTCTCCCGCATTATAACAAAAAAAAAAAAAAAAAAAAAAAATCCTGTAGATGTAACAATAGTGAACAGAATAGTTGATACTTGATTCTATATACCAGGCACTGTTCTAAGTACTTTACAGGTACATTAACTCCTTTAATCACGAAGAAGATATTTTAATTGCCATTTTACAGATGAGAAACCACACAGGGGCACCTGGGTGGCTCAGTCGGTTGAGCATCCAACTTCAGCTGGGGTCATGATCTCGCTGTTTGTGAGTTCGAGCCCCGTGTCAGGCTCTGTGCTGACAGCTCAGAGCCCGGAGTCTGCTTCAGATTCTGTGTCTCCCTCTTTGTCTCTCTCTGCCCCTCCCCAGTTCGCACTCTGTCTCTGTCTGTCTCTGTCAAAAATAAAGATTAAAAAAAAAATTTTTTTTTTTTTTTTTTAAAGAAACCACACAGAGGTTATCTAACGCAGGTAACAAAGACATTCACACAGGGTAGGAGACCAAGTAATCTGACTCGGAGCCCACATTCCTAACCAGTACCTTGAATAGCCATTTGTAATATATTTTATAGAACTGATGTCTTTCTACAGGATGAGTCACTAGTAGGGTCATTAGTTCAAAGGGCACACGTTTTAAATTGTGTTAGAAGGCAATGAGCACGTCTTTAAGGAGACTGCACCTAATTTACGTTTCCCTAACAGTGCATTTTACAGTATTTCATCTTTGCTACTCTTATGGGTGGGGGAAAAGACATTTCATTTAAATTTGCATTTATTAAATGATAAGCAAAGATGAATGTCTTTCTCATAAATAATGTTTTGCTGTGAACATTCTGGTTGTGACCTTTGCTTTGTGTTTTATTGTGTTTGTTGTGTTTTGTTTTTTGTTGACTTCTAAGCATTCCTTATTGAGGAAATGAGCTCTTTAGATAGGCAAAGTATTTGATACTTTTCCCAGTTTATCTTTGTCTCTGGTATCTTTCCTGCAAGGCAAATATTTTTAAAAATTTTATGTAAGCTTGCCAACATTTTCATTTACAGCTTCTAGGCTTTGTGTCTATCTCAAGTCTTCCTCCTACCAGAATTATAAAAAGAAAACATTCTCTCATACTTTTTATCCCCAAATACTCTTACGGTTGTCATTGTTTCATATTTAAGTCTTTGATCCATCTTGAGCTAATTTTTGTTGGGGGGGTAAGACAGTGATCAGCTTGATGTCTTTTCTCTGAATGGCTAGCCAGTTGTCTTGATACTTTTAAGTGAAAAAAATCTATCTTTATTTGAAATGCAATTTAGTATATGTGAATATATCCCCTGGGAGTTTCAGGATCATTTTGTTCAGAGTTTCGTGTATTCATGATCAATAGAAAACTTCTCTAGCTCTATCAGAAGCAAATGTGGTAATGTTGAACTCTCTAGTCTCCCCCCCCCCAGCCCCAATTCCTGTTGGTTTTCAAAACTTTTCTGATTCTTGGGGCACCTGGGTGATTCAGTCGGTTGAGCCTCTGACTCTTGATTTTGGGTCAGGTCACGATCCCATAGTTGGTGGGTTTGAGCCGGGCATCAAGCTCCGTGCTGACGGTGTGGAGCCTGCTTGGGATCTCCGTCGCCCTCTCTCTGCCCTACCTCTGCTAGTGCTTGTCTGTTCTCAAATTAAATAAACTCTAAAAAAAAATTTCTGACTTTTATTAATACGCTTTATTTTTCTGGGTGGACTTTATTTTTTTTAATTTTTTAAATGTTAATTTTGAGAGCGAGAGACAGAGTATGAGTTGGGGAGGAGCAGAGAGAGAGGGAGGCACAGAATCCAAAGGAGGCTCCAGGCTCTGAACTGTCAGCACAGAGCCTGCTACGGGACTCGAACTCATGAACCATGAGATCATGACCTGAGCCAAAGTGGGAGGCTTAACAGACTGAGCCACCCAGGCACCCCTCTGGGTGAACTTTAGAATCAACTTTTCATTTCCCAAGTAATTCTGTTGGTTCTTATTAAAGTTACATTAAATGTATAGATACATTTAGGGATACGGGGTCCTCTTGACTATCTCAAGCATGCGTTTCCAGTTTTCAAGCCTTTCTTATGTCCCTCAGATCTAAACTTTTTAAACAGAGACTTTACACATTTATTCTTTTTAAAAAAATGTTTATTTTTAAGAGAGAGAAAGAGAGAGATGGTGAGTGGAGAAGGGGCAGAGAGAGAGGGAGACATAGAATCTGAAGCAGGCTCCAGGGTCCGAGCTGTTATCAAGGAGCCCAACGCAGGGCTCAAACCCATGGACCACAAGATCATGACCTCAGCCGAAGTTGGACGCTTAACCGACTGAGCCACCCAGGCGCCCCTACACATTTACTCTTATATATGCTATTGTGAATGACTTTTCCCCCATTACTTTTGAATCAGCTATTTGCATGAAATAAAGGAAAGCTATTGAGTATCTAGCTACCAATTTGGTACCTAGCCACGTTATTGAATTATTTCATGGCTTCTAATTGCCTCTTATTTCCTTAGAGAGTTTTTAGGACTCCCCTCTCAGCTGTTTTTTTTTTTTTTAATTGGGAAATATGACAACAAATTTTATCTCAGATATAACCGAATGTTGGCCCTTCTGACCTTTACATCATTTTAAACAGCATGAGTAGCTGAGATTGACCCTCTTTTGAAGTCAGTGCTTTTCCAATATCAGGGTTTTCTGACTGTTTAAGGTTTAAGAAACAGGATCATATCTTTTATTTCTCAAAAGCAGAAAACTATATTTGATGCAGAAGAGTAAACTGGTGTAAGAAAAGGTGGAAAACCCTTAGCTCCAGACCTCTGAAGATACTGGGTGAATGGTCTTGAAATAGAATGCACATCTGCTTCATGTTCACTGCATATTAAGGAAAAGTTATTTTCATGAAGCTATTTGTATGTTTGTAACGCTCTGTTGACCTTTTGCCATTACTTTGGAATTTGTCTAGAAATATTAACTATGTGATTAAGAACTGAGGTGGAAGCTTCCTACATTGGAGGGGGAGGCAGGGATTTAGGGAAACTAACAATGGAGCCTGGGCAGGTGATTTAAAGCCCAACTAAGAAAGCATAACTTTCATATACAGCCTCCTAAATAACACACAGGCCCCTCTGGAGTCATTATGAGTCGTAAAGGCTTGTGACCTAGTCCCTAGAAGAAACTAAGTGATTCAGTACAGAAGAATGTGTTAACTAATTGGGAATAAGAACCTGGGGACTCTGGTCTCCCTTTTAATGAGCTCTCTATCACCACAAAATGAGTCCATACATGTAGGGGAACAGAGAAACCAATTAAATCCAAATTAGTATACTATTCTAGAAGGTAGATTTTTTTTCCCCAAAAGCTTATGATTGCAATTTATATCTCATTACCACACAGAAAATAGTTAGTTCTTCAGGCCTAAAAGCAAAGATAATTTGCCTTATTGTTCTTTGACACAATTATTTTTTCTAGGCTGGATTTCCTGCTCACTTACTACTGTAGATGACATCATTTGATAAGATTCATCTTGTAGAGTCTTTCAAGCTCAGAGGTATATACTCATCCTGAGTAGTCCTGGGTATGTGTTAGAAATGCCTCCTTTTCACCCCCTACCATTCCTAACCCAATACTGTGCCAAATACTGATATGGGAGTACCTATCTCAATATTGGCCAGAGTGACTTTTGATGATCTAAGATTTGGGAGTTTGAGTTTTAGGAAGGGAAACGTGGTCTAACAGAGGATTTAAAGCAGACAGTTCTAAACCAGAAAACTGGCCATTTATTCAAGAACCACTCATCAAAAGCTAACTATGTGCCAGAAATGGTGGAGGCATTGGAGATACAATAGTGCACAAAACAAAAATCTCTGTTCTAGTTAGAACATCAGTTCAGTAGGGACAATGGATGATAAGGGACTAGGACTATTTCAGATAGTGAACAGTATCATGGAGAAGAGAAAGCAAGGTTCTGTGGTAGTGACTGGAGTGGAAAAGGCAATATTAAGTAGGGTGATCAGAGAGAGTAAGTCTCTGAGGAGGTGACGTTTGAGTTGAGGCCCAGCCTATAAGTATTACACACTGTTTCAGATCCGGGGAATAGTGTTTCAGGCAAAGGGAAGAGCAAATACAGAAGCTTGAAGGGAATTGACATATGGGTGGAAACCTGAATTCATGTAGGAAAAATAAGATCTTTCAAAGAAAAGGGACTACAAAACAATATTTGTAAGTTGAAGATAACCTGAAAGCTTCATGGCAATAAACATAGTTGACCAAAAACTAGAATAGTAGAAGGGTCCATCTGGGGACTTCATTCACAGAAAATGAGACTTCATGAAGAAATGGTGGCCCAAATCCTCAAAGGAGCAAAACTCTGAGCTGAATATGGGGTAGTCATAACCTAGACACGGGGGCTGGTCCTGGGAGCTTGCAAGCAGGTATAAAGGTGGAAGGTATCCTTCAGCTAGCTTGGGAACTAAATGTGTCAGGAGCCAGGAGACGAGTGACTTCATACCACAGAGGAGGGAAGACCCTGGAGGGAGCCAAGGGGAGGACTGGGGACAAATGGACATGCTGGTGTAAGGGACTACAGCATGTCACTATCACCACGTCAAAAAGTGAAGGAAGCTCTCCACCTGGGGCCATCCTAACCATTTTAATGTGTAGTATGGCTTGCTCAACAATCTGTAGATGACCTGGAACAGGCACTCCTACGTACGGTGTAACACAGCTCTCTTTCCTCTTTGCCACCGTCACACTTTCCCCTCCTCCATTCCTTCCCAAATAGTGATATAAAGAGAGAAGGAAATGCCGCCGCATCAACTCCTTGTGGAGGGTTCCACGGAATGACTGAACCAGAAGTGTCATTTGAGTGACAAAGGACACGTGACAAAAGAGACAGTAGATTTTCTCCTCATTTACTTGAATGTATCTGGAAATTGTAATGGATTCATTCTAAAGGTTGGGATGATAACCAGAGCTTCCCAGTTCAGTAGTGGTGTAGCCCAAAGGTTTTACCATCTCTTGGGCTCTCAGCTTCTCCCAACTGAACAATGAGAGAGTTACGTGATATAGTTGCAAATCCTCTCTGGCACTAGCATCATAAGGTTAAAAATATGTGTATGTCTTAAGAAGGCTATCCAGACTACTGAATGGGAGCAGGGGAACCTGGGTCGCTCAGTTGATAGAGCATCTGACTCGATCTCAGGGTCACGAGTTAAGGCCCACACTGGGCTTAGAGCCTACTTAAAAAAAAAAAAAAAAAAGAAAGAAAGAAAGAATGGGAGAAAATATTGGCAAATCATATATCTGATAAGGGTCTAGTATCCAGAATATGTAAAGCACTCTTACAACTCAACAACAAAAAGACAAACCACCCAATTTAAAAATGAGCAAAGGACTGTAATAGATCTTTCTTCACAGAAGAAATACAAATAGTCCACAAGCATATGAAAAGATGTTCAACGTCATTAGTCATTAGGGAAATGGTATTTCATACCTAGTGGGATGGCTATTATCAAAACCCCCCAGAAAATAGTAAGTGTTGGTGAGGATATAAAGAAATCAGAACTGTCTTTTGCTGTTTGGAATGTAAAATGGCACAGCCATTGTGGAAGACATTTTGGTGGTTCTTCAAAAGGTTTAAATGTAAAATTACCATGTGACCCAGTAATTCCATTTCTAGAAATTTACCGTAAAGAACTGAAAATAGGTATTCAAGCAAAATCTGCATACAAATGTTCATAGCACTGGTCACCATTGCCAAGATGTAGGAACAATCCCGATATCTACCAGCTGATGAATGAATCTGTAAAATGTCTGTCTACACAATGGAATGTTATTCAGCCATAAGAAATGAAGTATTAATACATGCTATAACGTGGATAAACCTTGTAAATATGCTGAGAAATGTCAGACACAGAGAGTCCCATATAGACGATTCATTTATGTGAAATATTAAGAATTTGTAAGTCCATAGAAACAAAGTACATCAGTGGTTGCCAGGGGCTGAGGAGGAAGGGGAGAGGGGGACTAACTGCTTAAGGGGCACTTGGGTTTTGTTTTTTTTTTTTTTTTTGCGTGATGAAAATGTTTTGGACCTAACTAGACGTGATGGTTGTACAACATCATGAATGTACTAAATGCTGCTGAATTGTACATTTTATTTAAAAAAAAAATTTTTTTTTAACATTCATTTAGTTTTGAGACAGAGAGAGACAGAGCATGAACAGGGGAGGGGCAGAGAGAGAGGGAGACACAGAATCTGAAACAGGCTCCAGGATCTGAGCTGTCAGCACAGAGCCCGACGCGGGGCTCGAACTCACGGACCGTGAGATCATGACCTGAGCCGAAGTCGGACGCTTAACCGACCAAGCCACCCAGGCGCCCCTGAATTGTACATTTTAAAACGGCTGGGCGCCTGGGTGGTTTAGTCGGTTAAGCGTCCGACTCTTGGTTTCAGCGCAGGTCATGATCTCACAGTTCAGTTTGTGAGGGGCTGACAGCATGAAGCCTGCTTGGGATTCTCTGCCTCCCTCTCTTTCTGCTCCTCCCGCCCCCCCCCCCCCACCGCTCTCAAAATAAATAAACTTTTAACAATGTGGAGAGGCAGAGAGGAGCTGTCTGATATTCTGCACATGTCCTATTTGAGTTCAATATCTGATTTACAATAGCAAACAAAGTGAGTAAGCTATTTCACTTGACAGATATATCTCTCAGTGTCTTCTGCAAATAAAATCCCTTGCCAATGCAAGCAAGGTACCTCATTCTCCTGAAGCTGTGGGCTTGGCTTTCATAAGTATCTCCCTTGTTTGTATCCAAGTGGCCAGTCTCATCACATCTGTGGGCTGTATAACTTCAGTATGTCTGAAAGGAAGGCTTAAGAATTGACAGACCATGGTCCAGATTAATCCAGATGTCTTTTTGTTCATCCCATACCAGACTCTTACTGCTTGGGCCTGTAGTTAAAATTGAGGATTCGTAAAAATCCAGTGTGCTAGGTTTTCTAGGGAGAACAAAATCTGATGATCTCATGATCGTGGGTTCACATTACCGTGTGGTAACAACCAGCCCGGGTCGACAGCAGGTGCTGACTTTGCTCTGGTCATGGGTTCTGTCTCTCTCTTTGCCTCTCTCTGTGCTGTCTGCCCAACTCTTCGACCACCCTCCTCCCCACATCCCTGGCTGCCACCTGCCACAGAAATTTCACCTCTAGCCCTTCTTTTGAAGACAACATTTGCAAAATCTCTTGTTAAAATGTAAATCTGCCGTCTGCAAGAAGGGAGCCAAAGTCCTCAGTGTGACAGGCTGTTCTCATAGGTGAGAAGGAGAGTGAAGGTAAGAATCTCTTAATTTGAAGGTGAGATTAGGACAGAGGAGAGAATCCCAGATCAGAAGCTATTAGCTTGTGGCAGTGTCCCCAAGCTCAGGAACCAGGCTGGCGGTGGCAGGATGGGTGAGCACAGAGCAGGTCTCTCCTCGCTTCAGCTCTGCTACCTGCTTTGTCAATTTCATAATTTTCCCTGGGGCGGCCCCGCCTCCCCGCCTGGGGTGGCTGGCTCTTGAACACATTCTGTCGCCCCGAGTGCCACTTCACAAGTCCAGGACAGGCTGGATTCTAAAAATCCCAGCTCTCACAATCCTGGCAGGCGGTCACAGTAGGTAGCACCACCAGTCCTTATGTGACCTAGCACCTGTGGGGCCTTGCCTTTGTTTTTATTTTGTCGTCTTTTTCTTCCCCTAAACACAATGTGGAAGACACCAAGGAGTTGGGGACAGTCATCCCAGTCTCTGGAAGGTCAGTTTTCCTCCATAAAATGGCTCCAAATTCAGGTAATAGCCAATCAGGGAGCAGAAAAATGCTAAGATGGCTGAAGCATTCTTGTGACCATGCCTGCTCCCACACACAATTCCTGAGCTCAGTTAGCCTTTGCTGGGGTGGAGGGAGAAAGTTCCAGACGCCAGCTAATGGCAGCAGCCCCAAAGTTCTCAGAGTTCTCAGGGCAACTATGATCTTTATCTGATAAAACTTGTTCTCTCAGGCTTGCTTTGTTCTCTCAATTTTAAAGTGGGAATGTTTGGTCTCATCTCTGAGATACTATTCCATAGGGCCCTGCAGTAAACTTTTTTTTTTTAATAGAATTTATTGTCAAATTGGCTTACATACAACACCCAGTGCTCATCCCAACAAGTACCCTCCTCAATGCCCATCACCCACTTTCCCCTCTCTTCCACACCCCCACCGTCAACCCCCAGTTTGTTCTCTGTATTTAAGAGTCTTTCATGGTTTGCCTCCCTCTCTGTTTGTAACTATTTTTTCCCTTTCCCTTCCCCCGTGGTCTTCTGTTAAGTTTCTCAAGATCCACATATGAGTGAAAACATATGATATCTGTCCTTCTCTGACGGACTTATTTCACTCAGCATGATACCTTCTAGTTCCATCCACGTTGCTGCAATGGCATGATTTCATTCTTTCTCATTGCCAAGTAGTATTCCATTGTATATATAAACCACATCTTCTTTATCCGTTGAATCTTAGAGGTGACAGTAAAGGCAATTCAGAATTTGTGTTCTTGAGAACACTCAGATGTTCCTTTGCCGTCACCTCTACGGTTCCAGCCAGATTCAGTCTCTTTGAACCCCAAAGCTAGAC
This sequence comes from Puma concolor, assembly GCF_028749965.1. Classification (NCBI taxonomy): domain Eukaryota; kingdom Metazoa; phylum Chordata; class Mammalia; order Carnivora; family Felidae; genus Puma; species Puma concolor. Next base: position 70,554,187 of record NC_141677.1, read on the forward strand.
TCGGGATGAAAGAGGGGTTTTGCAGATTTTTATGGGGAAGCGGCAGCAGGAAATGCTGAGTGAACTTGGACAAGTCACTTTCCCTTGGGAGCTCCGATTTGCTTATCTGTAAAATGCTATGTCATGACATTGGTTGGATTAAATTCCATGATTTTTGCAAACAATCCAGTCTGAAAACTGTGAGGCAAGAGATGGAAGAGATGGCCTTAGCCAGAGTAAATTCCTAGGACTTGCCCAAACACTAGCTCCTTCTACTAGAGCAGTTTGAAGCCAGACATCGCTAGAAGCTACAAGAAAAGCTGGGTTGGGGAAAAAGCTTTGCTGCTTTCAGTTCCCTGAGATCTCCTCCTGGCCTCAATCTTCAGTGCTCACTTGCTACCATGCATCAGGTGCATTTTCCAGCACCCTTTCCATGTTCCTGGCTGACATTGCCTCCAGTAAAAATGGTTTCTCCAAGGCTCCCTGGAGGAAAGGGCATTGGACACAGCAAGCTGAAATGCTGTTGATCCCTGAGACTCTCCCGATGCTTCAAGAAAGAAAGCAATGAGCAAGGTGTAGCTGGTCAGCAGGAAATGTCATTCATGCAGAAAGCTTGATTTTTAAAATCTGCTCTGTCACCTCTACAGAGGTTCCCTGTTCTGTTTGTTTTATACTAGAAAAATCCAGCCAGAAGAGTCCTTCCTGACCCTCGGTCTGGCTGGGCAGGAGAAGCTCTCCAGAGTGCCCTCCTCTGACAACCGGCTTAGTTTGGATCCAGAAAGGCTTCTTCTAGGCCCTGTTGGGCCAAAAAACAAAAAGGCAATCATTTTGCAAAATTGTCTAGGAAATGATTAAATGTTAAATGTTTCCTTTAATGCTTTCTGCCTTGTGGAAGGACAAGTCAAGTTGTGGCCAGGCGGGGTGGGGGGCGGGTAGAGAATGCACTGTATTATTTTCAACTTTGCTAAAGTAAACAGTAAGAGAAATTCTGTCCCGAGAGAGGTCCAACCCTGGTTTGTTGGAGGGTTAGAAGTGCGCGAGTGCATGCGTGTATGTGTGTGGGTCCTTTTGTAAACGCGACTATCGAGTAAAAAAAAAATATATATGGCCATTTTCTCTAACTTTTTCTTTCTTCTTTCTTTTCTTTTTTTTTTAAGGCCTGAATTTCCTGCTGCTATTCACAAAGATGCTTTTTATCTTTAACTTCTTGTTTTCTCCACTTCCAACTCCGGCACTCATCTGCATCCTGACCTTAGGAACTGCCATCTTCCTGTGGCTGATCAACAGACCGCAGCCAGTCCTTCCTCCTGTGGATTTGAACAACCAGTCGGTGGGAATCGAGGTAACTGACCAATCCTCTTTCTAGTTTGATCAAGCGCAAAATGTAATCCAAGTCCTTGGCATAACTCAGGAGGAGAATCAGGTATAGCGTTGGAAAGGAAGCCTTTTAGGTTAACCATCGCCAGAAAATCTACAAATTTCAACTTCTATTACCGGCGTACTTTCTTTTTAACAGCCATAAAACCACAGCTAGGTTTTAGGATGCTAATAATCTGGATCAGGGTTGGTCAACTACAGCCCGTGGGCAGAATCCACCTTTATGTGAGCAACTAGCCAGCTAAGAATGGTTTTTACATCTTTTAAGAGATGTTAACCAAATAAAAAGAGATGTGCGCCACGAAGCCCCAAGTTTTTACTATGTAGCCCTCTATGGGAAAATTTTGCTGACCTGTTATCTAGGTGATAGAGCCAGTGTTGGTGGCAGGAGAAAGCCGTCATTGAGATACCTAATACCTGAGAATGGTAAAGAAGTTATTTCCTGAAGTTAAATTCTGGCTTTGGGTCCATATTCATTCTTAAAACTGGCAGAAGCTGAAGAGGGCTTTTTGCCTCAATTCCCCAACTTTCAGCAAGTCACACAGCTTCCTACCTCTCTGAGCAAAGGCAGAGCTCCCAGAATGTTCTCTTCCTCATTTTTCACATTCATTCCTTTTCAGAGAAGAAAGCATTTTTGTTCCTTTATAAGGCTAACCTCTTCTGATCGTTTCAGGAACTTCTTTCCTCTACTCGAGAATCTCCTCCAAGCTGCCTCCACTCTCCGCCACCCCCGCTTTTATCCTGGGATGTTTGCACATTCTTCGTTGACATCTTCCTATGCTGCTCATCCCACAGCTTCAGATCACCACCTCCTTTCAATCCTCCCGTTTTCCACCAGAGTTCTTTAAGAATAGCCTGTCGATGTCCTTTTCTGACCATTGACCCGCTGAGATCTCACCTGTGTTACTACCATCTCCCCAAACTCCTCTGGCTCACGCATAACCTAACTTCAACATTCAATGATTTCTCCTTCAGCCTTCCTCTCACTTGACTTGAGAATTCATCTTTCTTAAAACTTCTCTTTTTGTCTTTCATAATATCCTTCAGTGAGATCTCTTCCTAATTGCAAGATAGTCTTTGTCACTTAGCTTCTTTCCTCCCCCTCGTCTAGAGTTTCCATCTCACCATCTCTTGATTTCTCTACACAAGGGTTGGTGAACACGTACCTAAAAGGTTATGACACCTGAATCTAACTTTCTAGTTCTGAAATCTCCCCAGTTCCAGTCCATCTCAGTGACACTCAAATTCAGCAACTCTCTATATTTCATAGCTTCTCCCTTATGCACACACACACACATTTTCCTGTTTCCCCTTCTGCTCTCAGTTAAGTGCATCTCTTCTCATCCAGTTACCAAAAGTTGAGTCTGAATCATCTTTCCTTCTTCCTTCTTCCTTATAAACAAAGAGTTAAGACCCTATCTTCCTTTGCTAGACAGGGAACTTTGTTGTTGACGTCTTGAGTTAATGTGACATCTCCTGGAAATCTTCCCTGATGCTCTAGACTAAGTTAGATCTCTTGTTATAACCTCATGTGTTATCCCCTGTACTTTTTTGGCCCTTTTCTCGGCAGTAACTTACATTTTTAGGCATATCCCCAGCCACAATACCATCCCTCTTTAACACCTCGCTCTCTAGCTATCCACCAGGCTTGGCAATGTGTCTTCTCACCTCTGTGTCTTTATCCAGACCATTTCTTCACTCTGAATTGTTCTCCTTTTCCTCCCCTCTACCAAAGTTACCAAACTATAACTTTTTGGTAGGGGCATCTGTGTGGCTCAGTTTGCTGGGCCTCCAACTTCAGCTCAGATCATGATCTCACGGCTCATGAATCTGAGCCCCGCATTGGGCTCTGTGCTGACAGCTCAGAGCCTGGAGCCTGCTTCGGATTCTGTGTCTTCCTCTCTCTCTGCCCCTCCCCTGCTCACACTCTGTCTCTCTCTCAAAAATAAATAGACATTACAAAAAATTTTAAGAAACACCTAATCCCTAAGAATAAAATTACGTTAAAAAAACTTTTTGGTAAATGCTTACTTATCTTCAAAGTCTCTATTAAGTATTATTTCTTTGCAACCTTTCTACTTAACCCAGAGTGGGTAGCATTATTCATCTCCCAGAATGTACACTGGTATTACAGTATGCACATCACAGTATTATAGTCGCATGTTTTCCCTTTTCACCTCCACTCCGTAGACTCTCATTTATGAGATGCTGATGGATAGTGACTTTGTCTTAACTCACTTTGCATCTGCAGTATTTGCACAGTGCTGGAACATAGTATGCATTCGACAGATGTTTAAACTTGGTGTGATTTTTTTAAAATATAAAATTATAGTATTATGTCTCCTCTGTGTGTGTGTGTGTGTGTGTGTGTGTGTGTGTCTAGACGGGTTGGAGGAGAGTGCCAAAAATGTAACTGTGACATTCACTGGGTTTCTATAATGTGGAGATACTACAATTTTGAGATTTAAAACTTCATTCAATAATAAAATAATATTCCTGCGACCTCAATGTTCAGTATACATGGTTGAATATATAATATATGGTTGAATTGAAGAATTCAATCCATAGTGGTTTGGAAAGGATAGGAGACACTCAGGCTTGGCCTAAACTTGGTCTTGTGTTTTAGGGAGGAGCACGGAAGGGTGCTGGCCAGAAGGACAATGACTCACATTACTACTTCTCAGATGCCAGGACGCTGTATGAAGTTTTCCAAAGAGGACTTGCTGTGTCTGGTAGGCCTGGAAGTCTAATCTTAACTGCAAGAAGACCAACATGTGGTCTTGTTGTATACCTCTTCTCCCCTGTCTCCCTTCTTAAACCCAATGGTAGTCTGAGTAGAATGCTGACATACAAAATGCAGGGGACATAGCATCAGAATGGGGGGAGAGAACCAGTGTCAGACAGACTTGAGTTTAAAACCAGTTCTTCCCTTTATGCTGTGTGACCTTGTACAAAATCACTTTGCCTCTGAATCTGTTCCTTACTTAACACAAAGAGGACCTCCCCGGCAAGTTGGTAAAGAGTTGACAATAATGTGGAGGAAAGTATTTTGATTAGCTCACGGGTCCATTATATTTGTTCAGAAACGGGATTTTCGTAAATGCAATTCCCTGAATTTACAGATGCAGCATATGAGCCGGAATTGGCATCCAGGGCTCCCGATCTACTTTGTCCTTGACCCCGATCCTGGTCCATGCCACTACTCTTTAGTATCACAGAAGGCAATTATCTTTTGGACCTCCTTAGAAACACCACCACATGCAGTTTGGCAGGTTCATTTGGTACATACCAAGGCTCACTACCTATATCTGTATTACTGAACACAAGGCGAGGCACACTAGTTTCCTTCCAAAATCAACCAGCTTATAGCTCTCCCTACATCTTTAGTCTTTGGTGACATTTTATCCAGACATGGGTTTGCCTGTGTGACATCTTTTTTTTTTTTTTTTTTTTTTTTTTATTTTGAGGGAGTAAGAGAGAACAGAAGTGGGGGAGGGGAAGACAGAGAAAGAGAGCGAGAGCGAGGGCGAGAGAGAGAGAATCCCAAGCAGGTTCTGCACGGTCAGCGCAGAGCCTGAAACAAGGCTCGAACTCATGAACCACAAGATCATGACCTGAGTCAAAGTTGGATGCCTAACTGACTGAGCCACCCGGGCGCCCTTGCCTCTGTGACTTCCTATCACTTCTTCCCTTCTGCCTTTTACCTGTGGCAATATGTAACAGCCAACTCCTGCCAGGTGCAAATCGTGCAGGCACAACACACATCTAGCCTGTTAACCTCCCCTAAACCTTCATGAGTAGTTATCATTGCCTCTATTCTTAAAAATGAGGAAACAGCAAGTCAGAGGTTCGGGGACATTCCAAAGGTGATGGAACGAGAAAATGTTGCAGCTGATTCTGAAATCTGTCCGTTTGACTAGATTGTTCTATTTTCAGTCAGCTCTTAAGTGTTTTATAAAAGTAGTTGCTCCTTCAGACAAAGAAAGGCTTATTGTAAAGCAAACTTCTCTCTGAAGTCTCCAAAGGGGACTGTACTTGGTTATTTCTGGCTCTAGGTCAGCACTTAATTTAGAGTTCCGTGCAAATGACAAAGAAACCCCCAACCAACCATCAGTTTCTTTACTTTTTGGCAACTTTAGATACAATATGGCTAACATAAAAGATTTTCCTTTGGAATTTTCTTTTTCTTTTTTTTTTTTTTAAGTTTATTTATTTTTGGTTGGGGGAGGGGCAGAGAGAGAAAGAGAGAGATTCCCAAGGAGGCTCTGTGCTGATAGCGGGGCTTCATCTCATGAACATGACCTGAACCAAAAGCAAGAGTTGGACGCTCAACTGACGGAGCCACCCAGGCGCCCCTAGAACTTTCCCTTTTTCAAAATTTGCTTCAGTGAGTTTTCTTTACTGTGTTGTTATTGTAACTGGAAACAAGCCATTTAGCACATGATAAGTGGCATGTATGATACTTCATTGAGAAGAGGTTTTTCAAGGGGCGCCTGGGTGGCTCAGTCGGCTAAGCGTCCAACTTCGGCTCAGGTCATGATCTCACAGTTTGCGAGTTCGAGCCCCACGTCGGGCTCTGTGCTGACAGCTCGGAGTCTGGAGCCTGCTTCGGATTCTGTGTCTCCCTCTCTCTCTGACCCTCCTCCACTCGCACTCTGTCTATCCCAAAAACAAAATTAAGAAACATTATATAGTTTTCAAAAAAAGGAAGATGTTTTTTGATACGAAATTAAAACTAAGCAGATAAAGTTAAAAGGGTTTCTCGTGGAAGCAGGCACGTGAAACAGAAAATGACACGTCTGGTCCCAAGTGGAGATGAAAACATCAGCCCTAACATAGGCTTTTAACCCCTACCCAATAGATGGTCTCTGTTGCGAATCATCTATGGAGAGTGTTTAAACTACACTCTCCTCTAGTTCTGCCCTGTTGCAGCAGATCAGAATTCCACACAGTGAGACCCAAGAATCTGAATCTTTGACAAAGCTTCCCAGGGGCTCTGGGAGCCAGAGTTTCCACTCTTACTTAGCTGAAGGCAGCAATTTGGCCAAGCAATTGTTCACCGGCAGGCTCTTTGTAGATGGCCGCACCTTAGAACAGAGGGACGAAGCTAACTAATCAAAGGTGAGGCTGTTGCCCGGTCAGGACTTCGGCTAATCAGGCTGAAGCCGATTAGGGCACCGAGTTTAATGAGGCTTCAGTTGGTGCCCCTTTGGGCCAATTATTTGACTTGTTCCTTGGCCGTGGGCCTCTGCTAGAATGTTCATCATTAGGGAAGTGATGGGATGCAGAATGGTATTTCCACATTTATCACCATTCTCTTACTGAGTGGGCTTGAAGAAACTGCTCCAGTCCTTCATGATGCTTCGTGCCTTAGGGGTAACAATAGTTACCCATGTGCCCGGAGTCACATGCCATCGGTGCTAGCTATCACTAGTGAGGATTTTTTTTTTAAATTTTTTTTTCAACGTTTATTTATTTTTGGGGGGACAGAGAGAGACAGAGCATGAACGGGGGAGGGGCAGAGAGAGAGGGAGACACAGAATCAGAAACAGGCTCCAGGCTCTGAGCCATCAGCCCAGAGCCTGACGTGGGGCTCGAACTCACGGACCGCGAGATCATGTCCTGGCTGAAGTCGGACGCTTAAACGACTGTGCCACCCAGGCGCCCCACTAGTGAGGATTTTAATACAAGGGATCCCAGCAGTAGGCCACGGGAGGTGTGTTCTCCGGGATGGAGAAGTGGCTGGGAGCAGCTTGCAGACCAGCACGTGCCCGGCTTCCGGGAAAGTTAGTGTCAGGCTTGACTTCTTGCACATTCGTGCAGCTGTTTCAGCAGAAGGAAAAAGTAGCAACGTTTCCCGTGGACAGTCTCCTCATTCATTTTTTAAATATGTCTTTAATCAGAGTGGTTCTCTCTTCCTGGCTTTCTTTCCCTTTCCTTCTGTCACTTAGGCTGGAAGTTCACTTATTTACCTCTGAATTCTTAGTAACTCTGTCTCAGAATGCTTCCTTTTGGCAAGTTCCAAATTCCTCCAGCAATTTGGCTAGATCCTCTGGGTAAAATTTCCTTCACTTCCACATTTCTATTTATAACTGTGTCTATTTCTGGCTTGGATGAGGGGGCTTCTCCCTTAGTTAGCGTTTCTCCCTAGCTCGACAACACCACTTCCGTGACTTTCAAAGCCGCGTTTACTGTTTGTTTCTAGCAAGTGGAGCTCCCAACCTTCAGCAATTAGGAAGCTTCATTCTTCTCTTGCCAAATGTACGCCACAATTGTAAAAATATCGAAGGTGACGGGGCGCCTGGGTGGCTCAGTCGGTTAAGCGTCCGACTTCAACTCAGGTCACGATCTCGCTGTTCGTGAGTTCGAGCCCCGCGTCGGGCTCTGTGCTGACCGCTCAGAGCCTGGAGCCTGTTTCAGATTCTGTGTCTCCCTCTCTCTCTGACCCTCCCCCGTTCATGCTCTGTCTCTCTCTGTCTCAAAAATAAATAAATGTTAAAAAAATATTTAAAAAAATATCGAAAGTGAACGTATGTGTGCGTGTGTACAGGTGTGCAACTGTGTGTGCACAAGTGCACATATGTCACTGTGGTTCCTTATGAGCCTCAGTATCTCAGAAGACATTCTATAAACAGGCTAAGTACATCAACAGGTGATTCAAGAGGGTAAATGAAACGAGGGGAAAGGGTCCCACCTGAATAGCTGTTAAAGAAACTTAGACGGAAGTACTTTTTAAGCGTATCAAACCAGAAGGTATGATAAAAAGATACTATTTAGTGTCTACTACTTGAAATGTCGCTGGTGGGAGAAAAGCCAATTGTCACAACTGCTTCGTGCAGCAGAGCCTCACTGACCGCCACAACTCCCGAGCCCTCCCCAGCCAAGTTATTTCATTTCAGAGATTCCAAGAAAATGTCCTAAACTTGAAATTAGGATTTGAGAGTATTTATTATAGCATTATTTAAGGTGTCAAATTTGGAAACAACCTAAATACTCATACTGAGATAAATTCAACTGCAGTAGAACCCTTCATCGGATGGTCATAAAAGGCCACTGAAATCTCTATAGAGAAGACATGACAACATGGGAATTTTTAAATCAAATGGGAGAGGGAAGCAGGATCCAAAGTGTATATGTGGAATGAACATAACCCTGTAAAATTATACAAAGGAACTATGAAAATAAAGATCAGTGTTAATGATACTTGTGTTTGATAATTTGATATTTGATAAAGATAATGGTGTTTAGGTGATGGAATCATTGACAGCTCATATTTTGATTTTTTACATATTTTTTATGAGCATACATTTCTCTTATTATAAGGAAGCTCAATCCAAGATTATCCAATATAGGTTCTTTGTGTTTCTTGTGGGATTTTACTTATTCACATCATATGGGTTGTCCATCCTGCTGGTTTTCTTCAAATGTCTGTTCCCATTAAGGGTCACATATTCCAACACCGAAACACCCTGAATGTTTGAAAACATTTCCTAAATGTTTCAAATGTAGTTCCAAATGCACTTCCTAAATATTTCTAATGTAGTTTGTAAAAACTCTTTCTGTCTTTGAGAACTGAGTACTTACTGCCTTTGAATTTCCTTCATAAGAGTAGCTCACATTCTTACTGGATTTCTCCTCCTTTGTGTCTTGTCTCTTCCTAATCCCCTGCTATCTTCTATGATCCAAAGGATTTGCAGATGGAGCTGATTTTCTTTTAATGTTATGTTTTTAGATAATGGGCCTTGCTTGGGATATAGAAAACCAAACCAGCCCTACAGATGGCTGTCTTACAAGCAGGTAAGTCATGCCCACGGTATTGGATAGATTCTTACTGTGGTATTCTGAGCTACTTTGGTCTCTTGACTGCTTTTTTTTTTTTTTTTTTTTGCCCCCACCCCCACCCCCACCCCTGTCTTGTAGGTGTCTGATCGAGCAGAATACCTGGGCTCCTGTCTCTTGCATAAAGGATACGGGCCATCAACAGACCAATTCATTGGCATCTTTGCTCAGAATAGGCCAGAGGTAACCATGTTGAAGTTAACTCCAGAAATGAGTCAGGGCTAGGTCTAAAGACTTAAACCCCACCCTGAAACCAATACTGTTATACTTGCTGATGACTTACCAAAACTATTTAAAGACCTCCTACTCTTTAAATATTGTTCCAGTGTAAAGAGTTACACCTCAGAGCCTCCTTAATCCCTGGTTGAATGTCTAATGATCTAAGTTGGTAACTGGATTTCTCTTATTTCCTAGCCCATTATGATTCACTTTAAGTCAGTCTCTGCCAAATGAGGAGAAAGTAAGGACGCTGTGGGGAGCTGGCAAATAAGAGCTTGTGGACATTGTAGAAAGGAGGGGAGGTGTTTGTATTAGAATTGGAACATTCATGTTGTACTTGAACTTGTCAAACAAGGTACCCATTGCTACTGAGAGTGGCTATAACCATCTTTATATAGTGAGTTGAAAGAAGATGTAGACATTAAGATGATTGGACTCAAGCTTTAATTAAGTCATTAGGCCAGTATCCTCAGAGAAAGCCTTTGTATGCTTCAGAATAGTTGGAAGTCCTATGCTTACTAGAGCCAGTTGCTTAACCTAAAAGCTGAGAGGGCACTGGCTGTACTTTTGGGTGAATCTACACACTCCACTTTGTTACACCCAGCCTCAATAGGAAGGGATATCCTTGACTCTAATTTAGGAACTTAATGCCAAACCTGGTATATTAGTCCGCTTGTGCAACCACAACAAAATATCACAGACTGGGTGGCTTAACAATAGAACTTTATTTTCTCATGGTTCTGGAGGCTGAAAGTCCAAGATCAAGGTGTCAGCATGTTTGGTTTCTACTGAGGCTTCTCTTCTTGGCTTGCAGATGGCTGCCTTCAAAATGAGTCCTCACGTGGCCTCTTCTGTTATCCTTGGTGCCTCTTCCTCTTCTTATAAGGACACCAGTCATATTGGATCAGAGTTCCACCCTTAGGACCTTATTTATTACCTCTTGAAAGGCCCTATCTCCCAAAGCAGTCACATTGGGTGTTAGGGTTTCAGCATGATTTTCAGGGGGGTTGGGGCGTGGACACAACTCAGTCCGTAACCCCTAGACTGACATTTAAGGCCCACCACTCACAGATGCTGACCCACCTTTCCAATTCATTTTGTATTAACCTTCACGCTTCTTGATGTATATACAGTGATGTTGTGCTATCCTTTGTTCATCCACTTCCTTCTTCCCTGAATGCCTGCTCTGCCTCCACCTCCATAGTCAAATCTTACCAGTCCTTCAAAGCCCTGCCCCATTTCCATCACTTTCCCCAAAGTAGTCCCAGATGGCCTTTACCCCACCCCAAAAGTGATCTCTCCTTCCTTTAAATTCCTTAAAATGAATGCTTTCTGTACCTCTTATGGATAGAACTTACTGCACTTCCACCTTTGGATTTTGGTCCTTTGTGTAGTAGTCGTCTCTGTGCCTAGCTTATCTCCTTTATTTAGCTGTACTCTACAGCATTAGCAATGGAAGTCTCTAGGGCCCCACATGATTTCTTTTAACACGAAAGCCTCAAACAAGCATTTGTGGGCTGAATGACTGAAGTAATACTCTTCCCTTTCAAAGCGTTCTCTAGTTCTTACTGGAGCTTTTCTCCATACAGTGGATCATCTCTGAGTTGGCTTGTTACACATACTCCATGGTAGCCGTCCCCCTGTATGATACCTTGGGAGCAGACGCCATCATATACATTGTCAACAAGGGTAAAGCTTTGCTATTGAATTATAACTTGATTCTGTGTTCATGCTGAGTGATTCCTCAATATCTGCTTTGGTTAACAGACTTGGAATGCTATGGCCAGAATTTGCTCAAGTCTTTCCTGTCCTGTAGTACCAAGGATATAATTTACAAGGAAGTTACCAAAAGCACAAGCAGGGATATGTACAGATAGAAAGTTCAATTAAATGTTCAAGGTGGCACGGTGTGACAGTATAGTTTAGAGATAAGATGCCTTACTTTGGCCACACTGGATAAAAGGTCATCGAGTGAGTGACTGAGTCATTTAATTGACTAAATCACTATGGAACTTCTGATTTCATTTCCTATCATTATAAATCCAAGTCAGTACAGTTAGCCAGCATGCACCAATGTCCATGGTGAATTTGTAGAAAAAAATTACCATGGTTAGAGAAATAAGTACAAGCTCAAAGGTCAAGTAACAGCTCTTTCACATATCCAAGATCTTACCTTCTGTCCCAGAACTAGTAGGTTGGGTGAGTAGACCCATTTAAACTATAAACATAATCAGCAGTTGTTGTTTTTTTTTATTTTTATTTTTACAAACAACTATCACAGCAAATGTTAACATTTAGAATCATAAAATGTTTGTCTGCTAAAATCCTATTTGTCCCTTTTCTCTTCTACTCCCTACTTCCCTCCCCAAAATAAAACACAGTGACAGGACCACACCTAAGTGATCCATGTTTGTTGTCTGTATTCTTAAGCAGAAAGAATTACATGACTCTAGAAACTGCAAACTGTGTTGGTAGCATGCATGAAAACTATGTGCTTCTGTTTCAATTAAGCTCATTTATTATTGATGGAATGCTTCAGGTTCTCTGCATTATAAATCTGATTTGCAGACATAATCTCCTTTGGGTACCCACTAGCTTTGAAATTTTCAAAAATCTCTTCCTTGTTGCAAGGCAATCAGGTACCTAGCAGGGCATGAAGGTGACCTCTGGCTCTGTTTCTGCTTTCAGCTAATATCTCTGCGGTGATCTGTGACACTCCCCAAAAGGCATCTCTCCTGATAGAGAATGTGAAGAAGGGCCTCACCCCAGGCCTGAAATTGATCATCCTCATGGATCCCTTTGAGGATGACCTAAAGGAAAGAGGAGAGAAAAATGGAGTTGAGATCTTATTGCTGTTTGATGCTGAGGTATGGGCTTTAAATTCAAATAATAGCTTTAAGAGGAGTAAATGAGACTCATGCCGTGAAGTTTGAGAATTATTTCTCTAAAACAATTCAGAAGCCATGCCAGAGGAGAAGAAAGGTCTGTGGTCAATGGGCACAGTCTTCTAAGTGGAGGATTTATGAATACTGAGGTCAGTGGTAGCTAAGGATGAGGGTCCTGGAGTCAGGTTACAGGGTTCATATTCCAGCTCCACATCTATTAGTCAGGTGACTTTAGGAAAGTTTCTCCACATCTCCCTTTTCCCCTCTGTAAAATAAGGATGAAATAGTCCCTAACTCACAGAGGAGATGTAAAGTGTTAAATGAGTCAATCTATATAAAGTGTTCAGGACAGCGACTGGTATATAGTGAGCCCTGAAATGTCAACTATTCCTATTATTCAGAAAGATTTAGTAATGGTCCTAGATGACTGGACCTCAAGAATACAATGGGAAGTTTGGACATCTGAAATCTGCCCGCTTGAGGCTGGTATTCTAGGGAAACCTTATGTTCTTCCCTGCCTGAATATTGGCTTCTAGGCCTGATCTGGGTTAGAGCATTGCTTTGATTCCCACAGAAAAGGGAGGTGTTTACATGGAAAAGGAAAGAGAGGGCTGTGTTTGTCATAAGTCTGTCCATCTTAACCAATGACTTCCTTTCTTGGCTTTCTGTTCACGTAGAATCTAGGCAAAGAGAACTTCAGAAAACCTATGGTAAGTTTTCTTCTGCCCAAAATTGAGTCTTGCCATATTCAACTCCCAAAGCTCTTGGTGGATTAATCCTTTGTGCTTCCTCCTCTAGCCCCCTAGACCAGAAGACCTGAGTATCATCTGCTTCACCAGTGGGACCACAGGTCAGTGCCCATGAAGCTGTCCCAGAGGCCTCTGCTCAGCCAAAAACATAGTGTGAGTCACCACTGGTCTGGTAAATATACCCTATCCGTAGGGTCATACAACCTAAGTTTTGAGTATGGATGCCCACATGGAAAAATGTAAGTATAAGCAAGTAAACTTCATGGAACACACAGGGAGGTTTTTCCATGCTATGGACTTCAGGAACCATACAGATGGCATCAGAGTCAATTTTCTTCCCCAACCACCACTCTCTCAACTTGACACCACCAGAATGGTTTCAATCAAGGTGACTCAGGGACAGTTCTACACAGATCAGTGTGTGCCCATCCCTACCCCTGAAGCTACTTATCTGTTATAACTCTGAATAGATTTAGATATGGCCCCATGTGCCAGTTTGTAATGTGATAGCTAGGAAATATAGTTAGGTCTGAAGTCTTAAACATGAAAAGAGTGCAAGGTTGGGGGTTGGGGGGTGGGGGGTCACTTGGAGTTTTATTTTCGACTGTTGCAATGTGAGATTGTGGCTGTACCCTCTGTGGTAGTAGAAGTCTAGCAATGTTGTCAGCAGTAGTGTCTATGGGTGCATTAATCATTCATAAACGGAGTCCTATACCATTCATAAAAAGACAGAGTGACCAGAGAAGCCCTTGACTCTCTGGAACAGAACCATTTGAACGCAGCTTCTTATTTCACAACCAAAGGCTACCTATTAGTTATTTAAAGGGTCTTTTTTTCCATGTCCTATTTCCTACAGGTGACCCTAAAGGAGCCATGTTGACCCATGAAAATATTGTTGCAAACAGTTCTGCTTTTCTCAAATGTATGGAGGTCAGTGGTCAATTTAAAAAGAGGTAGTCATTAAAATGTAAATCCATCATAAGATTTTAATCTTGATGTTAGAGGAGGCAGAGACAAAAAAACAAAACAAAACCAAAAGCCATGTTAAAGGCCTGACAATGAATCAGTGTGGACAAATACTGGTGCATCTTTGTCCAGAGGACTGTGCATTTTCCAGCCTTGGTCTCTTAGAATCACTGCATGTATCTACACTCAGTGAAGTTAAGGAGCACCTTAACTTCAGTTATACAGTGCAAAACCTGTGCAACTATGTGTAGCAATCCTGGCAATTTCTTTAAAATTAAAGAAAAAATTTTGTTGAGGTATTATTGACGTATTAATTTCAGGTGTACAACGTGATTCCATATATGTATGTACTGCAAAATGGTCCCTGTGATAAATTCCAAGTCCATCAACACACATAGTTTTTTTTCTTGTGATGAGAACTTTTCAGATCTACTCACTTAACAACTTGCAAATCTGCAACACAGTATTATTAACTGTAGTTAATAGGAGCTGCTTTTAAATCTCCTTTAGAATAGAAAGTTAGCACTAATCCAATGGTGTCTCTTTCTTGTTCTGATCTATAGTGTATTTTCAAGCCCACCACTGAGGATGTGTCCATTTCCTACCTCCCCTTGGCTCATATGTTTGAGAGGATTGTACAGGTGAGTGACCTATGTTCCTACCACGTATGTGAAAAGGCAGTCTTGATTAGTAGTTCCATGTTTATCTCAAAGGCAGCTACACAACATTTGTGGTCCTTTCTCTAATCGGAAAGAAGCACACAGGGAGCTGGTGCAGTTGAGTCCTAACCCTGGCATTTACACTTCACTTGCTGCAAGCCTTTCTAGTTGTGTCTATGTACGTCCAGCAGAATTAATGGTTGCTCCTGCCTTTACCCAGGGGCCTGTGAGTCCAGTGACATCATAGCCAGGAGCTTACTATCTGCTCTCAATTCTATTTTGGGATAGGAATATTGTTTCTTCCTTTACATTTTATTTTGGTTAGAATTTTTTTAAAACATCTAGGGTTAGGGGCACCTGGGTGGCTCAGTCAGTTGAGTGTTCAACTTCGGCTCAGGTCGTGATCTCACGGTTTGTGGGGGTGAGCCCCGCATCGGGCTCTGTGCTGACAGCTCAGAACCTGGAGCCTGCTTTGGATTCTGTGTGTGTGTGTGTCTCTCTCTCTCTGCCCCTCCCCCACTCATGCTCTATGTCTCTCTCTCTCTC
This sequence comes from Puma concolor, assembly GCF_028749965.1. Classification (NCBI taxonomy): domain Eukaryota; kingdom Metazoa; phylum Chordata; class Mammalia; order Carnivora; family Felidae; genus Puma; species Puma concolor. Next base: position 70,569,406 of record NC_141677.1, read on the forward strand.
TCTCTCAAAAATAAATAAATATTAAAAATTAAAAAAAAAAAAAAAGACCTAGGGTTAGAGAAAAGGAAGTTTCCCACAAAGGTGCAGAGAAGGAACATTTGATCCGGGTAAGATGTTCAGTATGTGTCAAGGTAGAGCCAGTTAGGATCATATGAATGCCAGAGAGCTGCCTTTCTGTCAGTGGACTCCAGGCTTGTCAGGCAATTCTGGGGCTGATTTGAGAATGGAAAATAGTGCTGGCCTTCCCAAAACACATGCAGTAGTATGGATGGAAAATCCCCTCGCTGCTACTCACTTAAATACCTCTTCAACCAGTTTATCTGTTGATGCATGAAATGCCAAAATGAACAATTCAGTTCCTTGGGCTAAAGTATTGGCATCTGATTAATACAATATGAACTCTAATAAGCATACTTTTTCACATTCTAACACCTCCGACATTGAGATAGTCTTCCAACTGTAGGCATGTTCTGGTTTCAGTGGCAGGGTTTTTCTTAGTGCTACATGATGGACGGTCTCTTACAAAGGACAGTGTCTCGAACTGTCACTCAGAGCTACAGGTGGAATAGGGTGGGCCCTCCATCTCACGGTCTGTCTTCCCTGTCCTGCCACCTCAGCAGAAATGAGTTTCCAACCTGTCTTGGGCACAGGCTCTCAGAGTTCTGGGTATCTGAAATTTGTGGGGAGGGTGCTGTACAGAGAAAAGTGCCTGTGGATGGCAACCTAGTTCCTCAATTCTGCCCAAGACAGCCCCCCTCCCGCCACCATGAAGTGGGCCTTTGGCTCTGAGCTCTGCTCTTTGGTTTTGCTTTTAGACTGTCGTGTACTCTTGTGGTGCCAAAGTCGGTTTCTTCCAAGGAGATATTCGGTTGCTTCCTGATGACATGAAAACTCTGAAGCCCACAGTGTTTCCTTCTGTGCCTCGACTACTCAACAGAATCTACGATAAGGTGCCAACCTTGCTTCTGCGGGGCTTGCCCTGGAGATGAAGGAACGGTCTGTGGCTTAGGCCTGACTAAGGTTTTTAGGGACTTTACGTTGCTAAGAAAGTTTTTCCACATACGCCCCCTACTCCGCATGAGCATCCACCTAATAGCCACATTCACAAATGCAACTGTGAAAAACCACAATAAATGAAACTCCTTTCATGTGGATAAGATCGTTTGGACCAGATCCGGAGAATGAGCTCAAGTCAGGGACTTAGGGAGCCCCTCAAAATTAAGCTGACTTATTGAGGAGTTGTTACTCTGGTTTCATAATGCCTACAGGCTCTTGAGTTACTTGCTGAGGTACCAGGCCCATGGGCAACATTTCATATGCATTCCACTATCTAATTCTTGCAAAAACACAGGAAATCCCATCCACACTTACTATTTCCAACTTCCAGCTGAGGAGACTGAGCCTTGGGGAGGGGAGAGGAGGAAGAAAGAAAAGAAAAAAAAAAAAAAACCTGGCCAGAATCATAACCAATAAGGGTTTGGGCCAGAATCAAACTGTCACATAGTAGTTAGTTGTCATTGATCGCTGCTCTATTTTTCATTAGACTTTACAACACGGTGATTTTTCTAATTCAATTTAATCATTTCTCCTGCATTCATTAGCTGAGATTCTTCTAGAAAGATGTGACAAGTGTTCTTTCCCTTTATTTATCAATCTTTAGAATAATGAATTGGTGCCCCCAGAGATCTTCAGAAATGACCAAGATTTTTCATTTGTAATATTCTGAACTCGTGATTTGCATAGTTGTATGCTTAATTCATTTCAGTCATTCTTTCTGATGTTCAAATTGTCCCACCATCGAAGTTGGGAGCCCAATCAAGTTCTTCATGTGTCCTTTTGACATAACTCCCCATAACATGTCCCAAGCTTATCTTTTGTGTTTCTCACCCAAGTCTTGGATTGTCTAGCTTTTCCAGGGAGTCCTTGGAACTGGGATTTGAACCTAGGCAATATAGTAATAGAGTCCAGGCTCTTAATCAGATATTTGATCATCTCACAATTCCATAGACATGGGATCCCCGAGGAAATAACACATGGCCACTCTGCACATGCTTTGGACTCCACCCGTGAGATTCTAGCATTCCCCTTCACACTTGTGAATCTCAGTACTATCTTGGGGCTTTGGTGATAGGGCAGACAGCATTCTAGCACACCGATGACCCCTGAATATTGAAAGTGCTAGTTTTAACAGAATTGTTAACAACCCTAACAGCTGTCGGCATGCTACAGAATTATTAGATTTGGCGGCTGTTATGGTTTTAGTTCATGTTATTAGACATTTTTACTTTTGATAGTTTTTTAATGGTATGTTAATACTAAACACACAGCTTACTCTGCAACTTATTTTAAAAATGAAGGGCTTTATTACTGTGACTACAAATTCCAGCCTCTGTCAGTGATATATTAGGAGGAAGTTGCCTTGTGAATGATGAAGATAAATCTCTTAAGGTTGAAAGAGGTATCAGGAATGACAGGATGCTGGCAACATTTGAGCGTAGATCTCGGAGAGAGGTGGTGAGATACTGACAAAATGATGGTATAGGCATAAGTAGATGCCTAGAACCTAGAGCACAGTTGGCATTAGGGGCTAAGGATGAATAGCTCAATTTAGCTAAAGGCTTAGAAATGGAAGTGTAAATATGGAAGATGGCTAGAGAGTTCTTTTCCAATTTTGAACTGGAAAAGAACTTTGATTTCCTTGAATCTGACTTCTGGTAGGATGGAGTCCTGAAAGCCAGAATATGGGGTTCAGGATTTCATTTTGGAAGTAAGGGATTTCTTCGAGTTGTACTTGAAGCTCTCCTTTGGCAGGTACATGGTTTATAGATTAGTCACAGTGAGGCAAGAGTAAGGGAGTCTAGGGAAATAATGAGCTGGTAAAATGGTGCCATAATTAAGTCCAAAGGGAATAAATAAATAGAAAAATCTGTTGGGTTTTGTATGGTGTGGTTAAACAAACTTTAGTTACAGAGAAGAGTGGTATTTTTCCATATTTAATGTATATAAGCATTATAGGGCAAGGGGAGGGAGAGATAGGAGGGAGAGATTCCTAGGCCTTTCTTTGATCTATTAAATCAAAGCCCTAAAGGTGTTGCCCATTGAGCTGTTTTTTATCTAGTACCCCCAGGTGATTTGGTAGGCAGATGTTGACAACATTTTGAGGACACGCTTATTTCAGCTGTCAAAGTTGTTTGCCAAGGACAAGGAATCTGGAGGAGCTGGAATTCTGTACCTATACACTTAGTGCACTTATTTCTTAGTGTGGCCCTAATTCTCTGGAATCATTATTTAGCAATGCAGTTCATGACATGAAAGTCACTTCTGTATGAAGCAAGAAGGCACTATCTTTTGCTCACTGGTGAATGGCTTTGGTGAGTATCTCCAGTAGGTTTCCAACTAAGAGGAACTATCATTTTCCAGGTACACAATGAAGCCAAGACACCCTTGAAGAAGTTCTTGTTGAACCTGGCTGTTTCCTGTAAATTCAGTGAAGTAAAAAAGGGTATCATCAGGCGTGACAGTTTCTGGGACAAGCTCATCTTTGGAAAGATCCAGGTAGGTTGGTTGGGTATAGGACAGAGCCAGGCAAATATCTGGGCTTCCTGCTAGCTTATCATACTTTGCTTTTTCTCTGATGGCTGAGTGTCTCTTTAATGGGATATCCTTTCACACTTACTGGGTTTACTCCCCTTTTGAGGTGGGGTCTCTCTGGGACAACTTTGTCATTAAAGGAAATTGGTCAAAAAGTAGAAAATGGATTTTCTTAAGTTTTGGCACACAGTCTTATTCTCTTGGGTGGTCTGTTGAGATTATAAGTAATGTGAAGCGTCTGGGAATATAAATCATCTGAGGAAATTTTTAAAAACTTGCAAGTCTAGTCTCAGCTAGGGATGTAAGTGACAATAAAAGCTAACATTTTAAGTGCTTTTCCTCAATGGCATGCCCTAGTGTAAGTGCTTTGTAAATTAACTAGTTTAACTCTTATAAAAACACTGGGTAGGCTGTTCTACCCATTTTGCAGTGGAAGAAACTGAAGCCAAGGGCATAGGTTTCAGCAGCTCTTTTGTTTCTCCTGAACAGGACAGCCTTGGCGGGAGGGTTAGCCTTATGGTCACTGGAGCTGCCCCCATCTCCAGCCCAGTTTTGATGTTCCTCCGGGCGGCAATAGGATGTCCGGTAAGCCAAGCACCTTCTTTGAAAATAGCCTATTTCACTTGTGCACACAAAAAGCTCACTCTTTTAAAAATGAAAACACAACTGAAAAGCACCAAAGAGAGTGTCACCAAAAATCTCAAAGTCAAGAGAAAATAGCCTTCTCTTTATGCATCTGGATACATACATACGTACCTTTACATAAACTGGCATCAGTTTTAAAATACTTGTTAAACAGTGCCCCATCAACATTGGTCCTGGTCAAATAAAGACCAGCATCATTTTAATGGTTATTAGTTTATTGGATGTACCTAAGTAACTAGTCTCCTATGGATGGGCATTTAAGTCGCTATTTTTTCACTGTTATAATCAATGAAGTGATAAGGATACTTGTGTATCCTTTAGTATTGATGCAAATACCAATTTAGGGTATTAAATGCCTGCAAGTAGGGACTACTGGGTCAAAATATATGGTTTTTTCCCCCCCACATGTGAATGTAGATTATCACACTTCCCTCCAGAAAGATCTTGTCTTTTTATACAGTCCTGTAAATAATGCACGAGATCTTATTTCCCCCACATTCTTGCCATTGTCAGGCTTTCCCAGTCATTTAAAGCTTAGCCAAGCAGATGTGTGAAAAGTCTCACTGCAGTTCTAGTTCTTTCATTAACACTGAACATCTTTTCTATCACTTAATGGCACTTGTATTTCTTTCAGGAAGTACTCTATTATTTTCTTTTAGAAAAATGGCCAATGGATAATAAAGTTCTCTTTCACATTGCTTCTAAGAGTTCATATAGTAATATTTGTTTTTTTGTGAATATTTTTCCTAGTCTCATCTTTTTGCCTTGTGTATTGCTATATGAAAGTTTCAAATGTTTACATAATCAAACTGATTCATCTTTTCTATTTGTGGTTTTTGAATTTTTGAATTGCTTAGATAGGACTTCCTAACTCCAGTATTTCATAAGACTGCTTTCATTCCTATTTTCTGATAATCTCATCGTTTTACTTTTTCCTAATTAAGCCTGTGTTCCATCTGGAACTTAGTACAAGTGCTTGGGTGTAGACATTCTCTCTCTCTCTTTTCCCCCAAATAGCTAATTAGTTCATCCATCTGACCAACATTCATGGCACGAATGAAACATTGTGTCCTCATAGTGTCCCCTTCTGTATGTAACCACCATCAAAAATGATTCTAATTGATGGCCAAGGCTAGAGGTCATCTACTCTTTCAAATTAGCACCCTCTTGGCCATTCTTAATGACTTCATTTCCCTCAGCCCCTAAAACCAACAGATACGTAGGTCCTATTGTCACACCCTTCCTGGAAATGCCCTCTTCTCCATCTCTACAAAGTCTGCCTATCACAGGCCCCCTCACTGCCCCCTCCCACCCCACCCCAGTGCAGTAGCTTATGTGCTTGTTTGCCCCCGACCAGCAGATTGAAGGTGTTAGGACACCAAGTATCTTCCAAGCCTCAGAGACCTTGCCTTCCTCATGTCTTTCCACAGGGTATTGCCACCTCATGCTTTCTCTTGAGTAAGTCTCAAACCCTTCTTTGGTTTCCCCAGGTGTTTGAAGCTTATGGCCAAACAGAATGTTCTGCTGGCTGTACATTTACATTACCTGGAGACTGGACATCAGGTAGGTTCTCCATCTACTGGGTGGGAGATGCAGTTGTTGGCAGGAGGGTTCTAAAGGAACTAGGGCTTGAGTTAGATAACCTCAGTGCTTTGGACAAATGTGGCAAATGCCAAACTCAAGTTTCAGTCCAGACCTTTCTATCTTGGCTATCCAGCATTGGCACTGGATGACTTTTCAGTTTTCTTGTTTTAGAGTCAATCCATAAATAAGTCAGAAACATTCCTGGACATTATCACTGTTTCATGGTTTCCCAGCTGATTCAAGGTGGTGTTTTCTAGGCCACGTCGGAGTCCCCCTGGCTTGCAATCATGTGAAGCTAGAAGATGTGCCTGACATGAACTACTTTTCAGTGAACAGTGAAGGAGAGGTGGGTAGGTTGTGCTCTGTAGTCATGCCCAGACATCCATAGTAAATCTGTTTATGTCAAAAAGAGCACACAACTGTGAGGAGGAGGAGACTTGGGTTTGACTTGAGATCTTGACCAAGGAAATGGACATCTCTGAGTCTCACTTTCCTATCCCCTACAACAGGGAGTAAAATTTGGTGGTCTTCACGCTGTAGTGGAAACCATCAAATGATTGGAGGTGGGAGCAGACGTTTTGTGAAGTGCCTCTGCTGGGAGTTGCAGCCTTTCCCACTGTTACCAGCTTGTGCTGTCTTATGTGCAGATCTGCATCAAGGGCAGCAATGTATTCCAAGGATACCTGAAGGACCCTGAGAAGACCAAGGAGGTTCTGGATGAGGACGGCTGGCTTCACACAGGAGACATTGGTCGTTGGCTCCCGGTGGGTGCTTCTTCAAAATTGCCAGGAGCCTCTGTTGTTGGACTGAAGAGAACTACCTGCTTATAAGCAAGACAGGCAGAGATATGAGTAGATTAATCAGCTGAGGCAGCTTAGAGGAGTTATGTCTGAATCCTACCCGGCTTGTGGCATCCTCATACTATAAAGAGAAGAAAATACAGTTGAAGAACCTAGGCTGGCAGGTAGGAGATCTGTTGTTCTAGACCCAGCTCTCCCATGGACCAAAAATATAATTCTGAGAAAGTCCCCACGCTACCAAAGGCTGAGCCTTATTAGTCACTTCCAGATGATGTCTGTTAGGCTGACTTGATGGCTAATTTCTGGAGTCAACCTCCTTGATGGTTCCATGGTTGGTTCAGTCTATTGTCCTACTTAAGAGTATGATCATGTGGATTGTATTTGCCACTTGCCCAGTTCTACAATTTAAATCCCTAAAATCCTAAGCTCCTCAGGCCAATAAGCTCAGAGAAATGAAGCTGCACATGACCTCTGGTGGCTGGTCAGAGAGCCTTCGCCAGCCCTGCTTCAGTCTCACGAAGCACAATAATTCACTTGATTAGCACCATGAAGCTATCTTAGCCTGCTCCAGGATCTAACAGGAGGGATACATGGAAGGGAGTCAAGGAGGGGGAGATCTAACTAATTCAAAAGTCTTAAGAAAGAGAACTCCTTCCCACAGGGTGCCTGGGTGGCTCAGTTGGTTAAGCATCCAACTTTGGCTCAGGTCACGATCTCCCAGTTTGTGGGTTCAAGCCCTGAGTTGGGCTCTGTACTGACAGCTCAGAGCCTGGAGCCTGCTTCAAATTCTGTATCTCCCTCTCTCTGCCCCTTCCCTGCTCATGCTCTGTCTCTGTCTCTCTCACGAAAATGAATAAACATTAAAAAAAATTTCGTTTTAAAAAGATAAGTCCTTCCCTATTCCTGAGAGTTCTGGAAATGGAATAATTGGAAACTACATTACTTGGAAACTCACAGCTGCAAAGCTTCTTCATTAGATGAGGCAACCATTTACACAACTTCAGCAGGTCCTGGGGATGTTTTCCGAGGTTGCATGTGGACCCTCCACAAGGACATAACACTATAGGTTATTGCTGGAAGCTGCTCCCCTCCCCTTTCCCCAAAGTCAAAAAAGAGAAATGAAAGCTTGCTCAAAAGTCTGTAGCGAAGTCAAGATGTAGAAGGAAAATACCTGTGACTTCTTCCCCCTCTACACTGACATCGTTTCTAGGGCTCAAAAACACTGATGCTGTTTTCTGTTTCGTATAGAATGGAACTCTGAAGATCATTGACCGTAAAAAGAACATTTTCAAGCTGGCCCAAGGAGAATACATTGCTCCAGAGAAGATAGAAAATATCTACATCAGGAGTAGTCCGGTGTTGCAAGTTTTTGTGCACGGGGATAGCTTACGGGTAATATACTGTTTTAACATTAGCCATTTTCAGGCACAGGCCATGCCCGTTCTTGTAGCTACAGGAAATCTGTATAAATGGGATTAGGATGAAAAGATTTGAGTTTATAAAACCGAAGAAATGAAGCCACAGTTCAACCCTCAAATAAGGCAATACAATGTAAAAAACAAAAATGGTTTAACTATGATGGCATCTGTAAACAGATGGCATCTGTTGTCATGGTTACACCAATGGGTAGTCATTTGATAAGAAACAGCCCCATGTCACACTTAGTTCCCACTACAGTGGGAGTTCCTCTGGAGCTACAAACTATATATACTGTGTGTAAACTTAGCTTTTGGGGAGTGGGCAAGGGTTGGCAAAGAAGCCAGAGATGCTTTAGGCTTCAGGCTGAACACTGTTTCTTTTTGAGTAATCGATATCGAATAGAACATTTTTGTAAAAAGATATTGAGTAGGAAAATGGGATCAGAGTTCGATGAAGGTTTTAAATGTATGGTGAGAAAAGAGTTGGACACTATATTGAGCTGAGGTCTTGGGAAGTATCTATTACAAAGATATAATCCTGCTGTTGTCATCCAATGTGGGACACCGCTATCCTAGCTCTCACGTGTTCTTGTTCCTGGTTTGCCTTCCACAGTCCTCCTTAGTGGGAGTGGTGGTTCCTGACCCAGAAGTGCTGCCCTCCTTTGTAGCCAAACTTGGGGTTAAAGGCTCCCTTGAAGAACTGTGCAAAAACCAAGTAAGTCTTGCTTAAGAAAGTTCTATGCATACCCACAGGGCCCACCGTGGGAGAGTAAAGGCCCCACCAACTCAGGCACCAATGATGCCATCCTCTCTGGAAGGACTGGCTGTTCTTGAACTTAGGATAGGTGGCTGTAGCTGAAATTGACTGGTTTTATTAGATAGGAGGATAGGATGGGATGGGGAGTTAAAAACAAACGACAGCAAAAACACTCTATTCTTTTTAAAGTATGAATGTGGAGAATAGAGAATCAAAAAATACCATCCAGAGAAAATTTGCTAACATTTAGATTTGCCTTTCCTTCTCATTAGTCTTTTGAGCATTATTAAGCATAAAATGTGCTTGTACATACATACACCTATATCCTGCTTTTACCCTGATGACCTTTTGTAGGCATTTTGAGTTGGTTCACGCTTAGCTTTTCTTGTGGTCTCTTTTTCAAAGAGCCATGCTTTAAGCTTGTTTTCTCTTCTTAGGTTATAAATAAAGCCATTTTAGAAGACTTGCAGAAAATTGGGAGAGAAAGTGGTCTTAAATCCTTTGAACAGGTATGTACTACTGAGGTTGTCTAGTTATCTCAAGTCATACTAGAAAGTTCTAAAGTTTGCATTTATAACGGGGTTTTAATGTAGTTCCCAAGGAATTGATTTGAGATTTTGTACCATTAATGCATTAAATACAAATGGCAGTGACTTTTTATAGTTGCTTGTAGAGTCCTTTTTGCTGTCAGTTATCCGTTCTCCCCTCTCGTTTCCCAAATTATCAGTTTGGGAATGGGCATGCGTTACTGTTGTCTTTATCCTTACTTCATCAACCCCACTTTTATAAAGTTCTTCACATAGCACGCAGAAGTCTCTGCAGAAAAGTCTGAATTACTAATAAACGTGTGTGTGTGTGTATCTTCTCTTCCAGGTCAAAAGCATCTTTCTTCATCCAGACCCATTTTCCATTGAAAATGGGCTCTTGACCCCAACATTGAAAGCAAAGCGTGGAGATCTTGCCAAGTACTTTCAAACCCAAATCAATAGCCTGTATGAAAATATCCAGGAGTAGGGTAAGGTACTTGGCAGCTGGACGGGGCTCAGTGGTAACCTGCCTTGTAGGAGTATAGACTATGGATAAATACTAATCTTATGTTCATTTTTTGTCTTTCCTCCTATTTTACCTACTAAATTAATAAAAACCATAGTTTGGGGGCTTTTAAAAAATATTGAGAGACTTATCATGTGAACGCTCAGCCCTGAACTAAACAAATTTGTCCTTTCCATCTTAAATATTGCTGACATTTAGGTTTTGGGTCTACTTTTATCAGCATACCTTTATTCAAGGCCCATTTGTCATTCTTTGTCCCTCCCCCACGATCTCTAGCCTAAGTGACCACTAGTTCAAGAGCCAAAATGACTTCTTCCTTATAGTTTTACAGTAAGCCTAACTTGTTGACAGTCCCAACACTTAGGCCTTCCGATGGTTCAAACGAAGAGACCTGTAAGCTCTCAAAAGTGGTTTGTAATTCATGTTTTCTAACGATTCCACAAAACCACTGAAATTTTTAATCAAATAACTAATATTAAGAGACAAACTTCTATGTACTTCTGTGTACACTAACATCTGTCAACAGAAGGGAAGTGTGATCATACTGAACATTTCCTAAACTTACTGGTTTCTCTGACTGGGGAGAATTAAAAAAAAGTGGGCCTGTAACCTGTCCAAAAAGAATGTTCATGAAGTGTTCTCTCCAGTAGTATCTGGTGACTAAATCTGTTCTTTACAGTTTGCTGCTGAGCCGGAAGCTACAGGGGAAGGAGTTTAAACTTATGTCAAGTGCACTTTTCCAGTAAATGAAGCTAGCACTGAGGAAAAGCCTCCTGAACTGGGAACAAAGGCCTATGGACAAGCATGAGGCCTTCACAACAGGCTTATCTTCTGGGAAGGAACTGACTGATCTTTACTGGACTCCAGTTCCTGCTGTACCTCACCCTCAGACAACACATGTTGCTTCCACTTGTAAAGTCTTTAAAATAAACCACTGCAAACACTTACATTGTGGGGTGTGCTTCCTCACGGACCGTGATGAGAATCAGAATCAGCCTTAGACAAGGACCGCTTAAAACAGTGGCTCCCAAACTGGGCTGCACACTAGAATTCCCTGAGGGGTTTAAAGAGATACTAATAATGGCTGGGTGTCTCCCTAAGGATTCTGACTGAAATGGTCTGGGGTACAGCCTGGGCATTGGGATTTTCAAAAGGTCCCTAGGTGATTCTTGTATGCAACCAGGATTGGTGGCTACTGAAGGCAATGTCTAGAGAACCAGGCCTTCTCATCCCACAGCTATGAATGATAAAATAAATACCAGCCGAGTCCCAACTCCAACCAAGCACATAATTCATCATTGCATCTTTTACCATCTTTGGTGTGTTCTAAGTAGACTTGAACAGTGTTCCTTTCTGTCCTCTAACTGGAGGTAAGAAGAATGTTCCTGGATGGTCTTTCTAGACCCTGAGCCCAGAAAAGCTGAATGTCTGTTCTTGAGTATCTGAAACAAAGGAAGGCAAGAATTAACTTACAGGTCCCTCCATGGCCTGGCTCCTATTACCTCCTTGACCTCTTCTCCTCTCAACTCACTGATTCCAACTAAACCACACTGGCTGCCTTCCCATTCCTCAAACATGCCAGGCACATCCCCGCCTGTTGTTCTGGCTATTCCCTCTGCTTAAAATGCAAGCTGCTCCCAGAGGCACATGATTGTCCCCTCAATTGCTTCAGGTCCCTTCCATCAGACCATCTTACCCGGTTTCTTCATAATCAATGGTTCCATGTGATGCACGTTTTGCTTCTCTGTCCACCTCCCCACCTATCACTAGAATGGGACAGAGTCACGTTTTATTCACTGCCAAGACCCCAAGTGCCCTTTCCCAAGTGCTGTTACATGCCTGATCCCCCCCCCCCCCAGAGCTCAAATTCCCTGCCTTGGAAATAATTAGTATCAGAGTAGGTGACTTCTATAATTCTACTTGTGTTAGACAAGCCCAACTTTAAGCATCCAAATCCACCAGCTTAGGTCCTACCAGTCACATAAGCTTCAGGCTTTGATAGATTCAAGCACACATGAGCAGCTGGCGCTCACTAGGTTGAAAGTTTCCTAGAATGCTGTGATCTCAATATGCCATTAATAGGGTTCACTTAATGAACAAACAGCTCAAAGATGCAAATTTTTCACACGGTTGTAAAGAAGTTTTTCCATAAAGAGCTAAGACAAACCTTTTTAGTCAGCCAAAAGAAACTAGTAAAAACTAGATTTATACAGAACATCCATTGATCTTTATTTGATTTGACAAAATCTGCATTATTAAAAGACAGGTAATAAAATTTAAGCTTATATTGAATCTTACATATTATGTTCTATAGTATCTAGAATATCACATAAGAAATGTCAACTGAGGGGGAAACAGGATAAAAGCATCACATGCAGATGCTCCTGGCAAAGGGGGAACTGTATCTGCAGGTGAGGTCCGTAGTGTGCAGCGCATAAAAAAAGTCCTAGAGAAAATGCAACCGACTTACTTGGGTGAAGTGTTTTTCCTTTTGGGGAGAGGAAGAGGTGGCAAAAGGGGTAAGAATTCAAAGGCATATGCAGAATGGCTTCTCCATTTCAAAATGTAATAAAAATATTTAGATTATGGCACTAGGGCACCTTTGAGGAAAAGAACACCTTAACCAGAGTAGGCTCATTGCATAATTCTTTAGTAATCTGTACAGTTTTCAAGTAATGGAGAGGACTTAAAGAATAATTTTAGTGTAACCGTAGCTATCTATTTTTCTTCTCGCCCTCTGGGGCTTGATCTGTTTCAGCATCACAGGGACACTTCTCCACACAGTTTCTAGGGAACCAGCCTCGTATCCTTGAAACACCTGAGGAAGAAAAATTGAGGTGAAATAGGTCTACGGCAATGATATTGCTGAGCCCCATAAGTCCTGTTACTCCAAATCAATAAGCTTTTAGTTATGCGTTACTTTTTTCGCCCTTTACCATCTTTTATAAGCATAATTTGAAGGAAAAATGGTTTTTAAATGCTTCTAACAAGCTAGAAAATCACTATTTCTCAAATTCTGTTACCTGGGAGAGGTGCTAATGTGGTTTAGGACAACCCCTATGGGGAGTCAGGGCAGAATGTCCCAGTTTGGGCATTCATTTACACATGTGTGATTGTGGGGTTTTTGGCACACTGTCATACTTTATCTGTTTCAGGGAACTATCTCCCCGTAGCTTCTGTGAATTTCCTTTCTAGGTTTTTTCCTAACACGTAAATTTTTATATCAAGGCTGCCCAAGCAGTCATATGGGGTTAATTAACAATTAACCCAGTGTTTTTAAGAAAGCATCCAGGATTAATCTTTACTTAAAAAGAAAACAATTCTAGGGGCACCAGGGTGGCTCAGTCGGTTGAGTGTCCGACTTTGGCTCAGGTCACGCATGATCTTACGGTTCGTGAGCTCGAGCCCCGCATCGGGCTTGCTGCTGTCAGCACAGAGCTTGCTTCAGATCCTCTGTCCCCCTCACGCTGCCCCTCCCCTGCTTACGCTGTCTCAAAAATAAATAAAAAACATTAAAAAAAATAAAAAGGAACAATTCTAAAACTTAAAATCAGAGACACGGAAAATTTCAATCCATCAGTTTCCATTAATACTTAATAGGAATATTCATTCACGGTGGGGAGCGTGTGGCACAGGCATCTGGGACACAGGCCACTTGGCTTGGAGCCCTGGCTCTAATCTGTTTTTAGGGCGGCCTTGGGCAACGTGTTCAGTCTCACTGCATTTTGGCTCCCTCGCCAATGACAGGTAAATGCTAGTACCTCCCTCAGAGGGCTGCTGGGGACTTGGATACCACACAGGAAGCGAGTGGCACTTCCACAAGTACCAGTCACACAGGTGACAATGAGCTCCAATATTGGCAACCATTAAAAAGACCGGAAAATAGAAGTGCTGTACAGAAATAACATAAGAAGCCTCTTTCTGTTGCTTGAGGATGTGTCTGTTATGTGCCCTGATGCATGTGACAAGTGACTGTTAGGGGTTATTCTTATTAAATATGGAATTATTACTAGCAGTCCTTTCTATTAACCCCTTCCATTTCCATACCTTCTACAAAGGAATCATCGAGAATTTTATCTCCATACAACCAGTATCTGAAATATTTAAGAGATTAAAATTAATTTTTTTAGGCGAGATGCTAACTTTGTCATTAAAGAAGAAATTCACTACTTTTATCACTTACCGTAACCCTCTTGTGGCCAAAATGAATTCCCCTCTCTGTAGCCTTATTCGAGGCTCTTCAGTGCAGGGACTTGTGAAGAAGGTTTTGATTCCCTTATTCAAAGGACAGCAGGCACCACTGTAATCTTCTATTACTCTATACCGAACCTGGCGTCAGTAATCAGAAGAACAATCTAACATTTACCCCTGAATTTCTGTAAGTTTGAATTTAAATTGTTAAAGGTGGACCCAAAGTATCAGGTGACAAGTCTTTCCCTCCCAGTTCCTTTATAGGAGGCAACTGATGTTTCTAGTTCTCCAGGCTTTTCTTACCCTTCATTTCAAGCACTTAGCTAAGAATTAAATTCTAGAACAGTGCTGTCCAATAGAACTTTCTGCAGTGACGGAAATGCTCTATATTTGTGGTATCCAATGTGCTAGCCCCTAGACACGTGTAGCTACTGAGCACTTCTAATGTGGCTAGTTCAACCAAGGAACTGAATATTTTATTTGATTTTATTTAATTTAAATAGCCACATGTGGCTAGTGGCCGTGATATTATACAGCAGAAGTGTAAGGATGGGTTTCACACTAACGAGCTAGATTGAGGATAATTATTTTTCTGTTGGCAATGTAAATTGACTACATTCCCTCCAAATGGCCAGTCCAAACTATGTAAGTGAAAGCAAAAGTGAACTGTATCAAATTTCAACAATTATGTTAGGAAATATTATTTAATAAAAGCCAACAGTTGCCTTCTACTCAAAGCCAATTTAAAAAACTATACAGAAGTGTAGAGCGTGACAAAAAGGAGAAAGAAACTAGTATCATTGCAAAAAATTACTTACACTTCTGACTCTCTTATCTGCTTTTTGTTTCAACTGTTCAATCTGGAGATACAAAAAGAAAAAACACGATCTCAGTGTTGAAAAACAGCCTTTTGCCATCTACTGCATCAGAGGGACATGACAAACTCCTGATTTTCAAGCATTTCACAGTGCTGACAATTCAAAGGCCACGTGTTTCTCATAGAGAGGAAAGAGGACCCTACGACTGCGAACAGGAGCTGATGGGCTTTTTTCTCAGTATCCTCTACCGTCCATCTGTGTCTACTCACTGAGTATTCCTTACAGCCCAGGGATCAGGGAGATGCGCTCTCTGTCCTCCTGGGGCTTCTAGGCTAGTCCCGGATGTGAGGATGACACACAGACTCACAGACTCTTTAGAGACAAGGCAGACAGACTGCGAGATTCATCCACGAGTCTCGACTAAAAGTCATCATGACGACTCACTTTTCTTGACTTATTTAGCAACAATTTAATAAATGGTACTATATGAGACATAGTAGGGGAAATCGAGGTAGCTCATGGCCTCTGTGCCAGAATCTTGTCAAATTACAGGTCTAAGATCTAAGAAATAAATAAAAATGTTAGACTTCACAAGCACCACCCAACAAACAGTACATGGTTAAGTGTCGAATTCCGATGAGGTGGGGCTGAAACTCGCCTTAATATTATTTCTGATAGGGAAGTCATGTGAGAGAGAAAAAACAGTATGGACAGAATTTGGTGGCAGGAACGCACAAGGAGTTCACTGAGGAAGCCGGGCTGACTGGACACGGTGATTCCCATTAGGAAGTAGTTGGGAGGGCAGTTGTAGGCCAGATTGTATAGAACTGAGTGAACGGATCACGACTTTATCTCACGCATATGGAGAATTACAGAGAGATTTAAATTAACAGAAAGACATGATACAAGGAGTGATTTAGGACTGTTACCTTAGTGCCTTACTGAAAAAAAAAATCATTATTTTACTACAAAACGTCATCTGAGTTAAGAGGAACTAGAGGAAGAAAATGAGACAGAAAGGAAAGATTGAACAGAAATACTCACTGTCAAGTCGTACTGGTGACAGCCTTCTCTTATCGGCCACGCGAGCCCATCTCCTTCAGGGACCCCTGACCATGTAAATACCTGTTTAAAGTTCTTCCATCTACTTCCCATATCGTAGGGAAAAACAAAGACTTCATCTAGTTGGTAATACTGAATTCGATCTTTAGCCTGTGGGGAACAGAGATGTTAAAGTGGCAAACGCCTCTGCCTTCACTGGCTTTAAGGAACATACTGTTGGCAGTATTGACAGTAATATACGTTTCTTCTCACATCTGTATCACTCCTAGAAAAGCTTCCTCCTTGTTGTAACGTTAGGGTACACAGAAGACATAGACAAATTTATCTGAAGAGGACCTTGCTACCCAGCACCAACCTCGTAGATCATTCAGGAAATGTCTTACAGGGCTTATTTCAGAACAAGTATTCAAAAATGCTTATTAAAAGAGTTAACAGCTTTATTCCACACATAAAAAATCCTCATTACTCCTGGTTGTTTAGCAAAGCAAAAGGATCCAGGTGTAAAGAAGGGCTGTTGATAAAAAGATTTAAGAAACAGCAGGAGTTTATGTAGGATAGAAGAACTCTTCCGTGGGGTGCTCTACAATGTAATGGTGCATCCTGGGTGGCAGCAACACCTGTGGGAATGGCCAGGGCAGGTGCACCAGGGGAGTCACCATTCTCTGATTTTTTTTTTTTTAATTAGCAGATATGTGCAGATCTTCTTTCATTTTTTATACCACCACACATGTATATACATTCACTTATATATGCATTTATACATACATTTTATGCATATACCTAAATATTCAGGTTGCATAAATTAATTGTTCAAATTTAATTGTTAGCTTTAACAGAAGGACATAAACTGGCTTAGAATTTCTTAAGTTCCACTGACACCTAGTGGTATAAAGATACATTATTTATTCCTATAATAAGCGTACAAACCCAGTTGAAATTTGTATAAATTCTAGTTGTGGTGATTTCGATAAATTTTCTATGAACTTAATATAATCATTTATTTGTATTTTTTACTTGGCAACAGAGTGCAGTTTTAAAATACGCTCTAGGGGCACCTGGGTGGCTCAGTCGGTTGAGTGTCTGACTTTGGCTCAGGTCATGATCTCACGGTTCCTGAGTTCCAGCCCCACATCGGGCTTGCTCGCTGCTGTCAGCACAGAGCCCACTTTGGATCCCACCCCCTCTCTCTGCCCCTCCCATGCTAACACTCTCTCAAAAATAAACATTTAAAGAAATATTACAAATACAATAACTTCTAAATTTAGCATGGTATTCTATAAAGAGCCTTGGCCATTCAAAAAAAATTATTAATATAATCAGGATATATTATGCTAACTAGAAATGGTACCTTGAAATATTTTATTATCACGGGACAGTATTTTAGGGAAAACTTCTCGCAATTACTTATAAAGTAATATTGATGTTAATTCAATTAAAAGAATTGTCAAGCTATATGTATGTATGAATCTACTGAACTATATAAATCCCCACCCAAAAAGTAAAGGATAATTTATTTTCTTTTTATAAAGCTTCAGAGTCTTCACAACGGATAAGAGTCTCAAAGAACAGATTTCGGCTCTTAACAAACAAAGCATGGTTAAGGATGAGCGTAGTTTGTTTGTTTATTTATTTATTTATTTATTTTCCAGAATTGAAAACATTTTACTTACTTTCTACAAAGCATCTCATGAAAAGCCACTATACGCATCTATGATCACACAGTTTAATTTTATGAAGTTCAGATGAAGGGCTTTGTAAGTTCAGAGTAAAAGCTTTAAATGCAAACAGCTGTAGATAATTCTCAACTTCTTAGTTCTGTGATAAATCCATTCACTGGGATTCATGCCTTTATATAAAATGTCCATAAGTGGATTTTTCAGAAGTATACAAATCGCTTTATATAGGAAATCCTATGTACAGATCAACTATTTGACTAGATTTTGTATATAGACTATATTTCACATCTATTCCTTTTTCTATTCTCAGGATGAGTGCAGTTTAAACATGACTGAGGCATGGTCTCTGCCTAAGAGAAGCACTCGGTGAAGTTGGGGGGATTCTAGCAATACTGTGTTAAAAGGTAACAGAGGTATGTGATAGATGCTATGGGAAAGGCAAACAAGGTACTTAAACTAGTGTAGGGAGAGTGAAGGAAGGTTCTTAGGAAGAAATGGCACCTAAGCTAAATCTTGAGGGACAAGAAATCAGGCAAAAAAGAGGGAGCAAGAGTGTCCTAGGCAGAGGGAATGACATGTGGAAAGATACAGAAGCACAGGATGTACAAAATATAAGTTGTGGTTTCTGGTATTAGTTGGTATCGAGAGTGCAATGGGGTGGGGAGGGGTGGGAACTGCGGTAGAAGAAACAGGTAAGGGGAAGACATGAACAGTTTGATTATGTATAAGCTAAGGAGCTTGGACTTAAACCTGTCTATCCGCGGTTCTCAAAGTACGTTTTGCGCAACTCTTCGAGTCCCCAAGAGCTTTTCTTGGGGTCCAACAAAGTCAAACAACTTTCATCATAATACTAAGATGTCATTTGCTTTTTTCATTGTGTTGACATTTGCCATAGTGGGTAAAATTGCCAGTACCTTGAGCAGGAATCAAGACAGTGGCCCCCTCTGTATTAGTGATTATCATATTCTTCACTGGTACATACTCATAGTTAAAAAAAAAAAAAACCCAAACAAAAGTTTTACATAAGAATGCCCATGATGAAGCAATAAAAATTATCTTTTTTATTAAATCTCAACCTCAAGTAGATGTCCTATGAATATTCTGTGTGACAAGATGGAAAGTGCACATAAAGCATTCTGAAGTGTTTGTCTCAAGGAAAACATCTGTTTGAGTTGGGACTAACAAAAGCTGTGGAGCCAGCTTCTTTCACACAACGCTATTTTTACTTGACAGAATGAATAATGAAACAAAGTAAGGTTACTGAAATGTCAGTACCTGGCAGAAATTTTCTCAAAAATGAACAAACTCAAGCTGTTACTTCAATGTAAACAACTGAAAAAATGAAGGCTTTCAAGTGAAAATTAGAATTTTGGAAAATCTGTATCCATCACTATGAGCCTGAAAGCTTTCCAGAATTTAAAGATTTTCCCCCATAAACTTGGTAGTGATGTGAATGAATGTGTCACCATTTGGAAAATCTTCATAACTCTGTGAAACTGTATTTTCCAAATGGCCAAAACCTGGTGCTATAAAATCTTGTATGGGTAAAAGGCCCATTCACAGAGCAAGATGTACTGATGCATTTGAATGTAAAAAAATACAAAGTTTACTGATGTATCTTCACATCTCCCATGCAACTAACCTTTCAGGAACTATCACCTGTCAAGTTTCAA
The DNA here is from genome assembly GCF_028749965.1 of Puma concolor. NCBI lineage: Eukaryota > Metazoa > Chordata > Mammalia > Carnivora > Felidae > Puma > Puma concolor. Next base: position 70,588,674 of record NC_141677.1, read on the forward strand.
TGTAGTATCCAAGAATATCCACAATTATCCAAAAAGCCTATTAAAATACTCTATCCTCTTCTATCTACTTATCTGTGTCAGGCTGGAATTTCTTCACATACTTCAATCAAAGCAACATATCTCAACAGACTGAATGCAGGAGATGTGAGAATCAAACTGTCTTCTGTTAAGTCAGATATTAAAGAGATTTATAAAAATATAAAACAATGCCACTCTTCTCCCTAGTTTTCACTTTGGAAAATATACTAAGTTTTAAAAATATGCGATTTTTATTAACATACAATGGCTTTATTATTGTTATTTTTAAATGAAATAATAAATCTTCACAATTTTTCTCACAAAATATGGCAATCATCGATATTACACAGACTAACCAAAGTTCTTTAGGGCCCTTAACAATTCTCAGGATGTAAAAGGGTCCTGAGACCGAAACATCTGAGGGCTGCTGCTATAAATTCAAGTCCACAAACTGGCTGCCAGGGGCTAAATGTGTCCCATTGGTGTGTTTTATTTGGCCCACAAAGTGTGTTTGTTTTTAATGAGAATTTCTTGCTAATATTTAAAAATAGAAAAGAGATGTCACAGAAATCCAGATCTCTTGCTTTCCTTGAAAAACAACGAGATGATCTCAGGATACTGGCTGAGTATCCCCTAAGGCAACATTCAGCTTCATCTGTTAGGCAGCTCTGTACACAGGCCAGTTCCTGGGTTATCTACCGGCTGGCCCTACAGGCATTTGGGTTTGTAACCCATGCTCCAGTGATGGTGAGGCTCTGAGCAGCTTTAAGCAGGGAGCGGAGTAGTCAGACTGATTTTTTACAACAGAATCACACTGGAAACATTGTGAGGTCTGTGGCAAGCTATGCTATAATCCAGGTTTATAAGGTTTTTTTAGTTTACTTAAAGCACTAAAAAAAACACCTTAATGGCACCTCGGTAGGACAGAAGTTCCTTTCCAAATGGTCTGCCTTCTCCCCTAACCTGAGAAAGAACGGCCAAATGGTTTAATGTGTGGTTTAGACTTCTTCACCAACTCCAGGGTGAACGAGAAGCAGATTTCTGTGGGAGTTATGTCAAATAAAGAATAAATCAAAATGTTTCCTATATTTACCTTTTATGTGGCATGCAAATGACTTAAGGAAGCCATCTGGTAGTCAAGTTTTTACTTCTGGGCATCTATTAGTTAATCTGGCCTATGACTAATCTTTATTGATGTTGAGGAAACAATTATTAAAATTTACCTTTTCTTCAATCCATGATTCAATAGAAGTTTTGTTTCTGAGAATTATTTTCATCTGAAAATTAAATAATGAACAGTAAAATTTTATGATGAAACTTTGCTCCATTTAAGATTATCATCTTCATAGTAACCCTAGGAGATAGTTTTTGTTGCTCTGTTCCATTGATGAAGATACCAGGATAACAGAGGTTAAGCAAGACACTCTGTGGTCCATCTGACTCTAAAGTTCTTGTTCTTAAGCACTGCATCACAACGCTTCTCCATAAAATGATTACGGCAATCCATAATCAAATCTGAATCTACTATTTTGATAAAAATTCATGTTTTAAGTACTATCTTCTGATCAAGGTTTCCAAAGTATTAATAAAATATGGATATAATCCACTTAATCAGTACTTGTGTATTTTGTTACTAAAATCTATCACTATTTTTAATTAACCTTAAATTTATGATTATTTATTACATGAAAGTGACTCATATCATCCCAACATGACCAGATATTCTGCTTACCTTAAAAACCCAATATATTCAGTCTTGATTCTATTAATTGACCCTCCTAGCTAGGACTAATTCCACTGATGTGGGTTTTTACACCACAGGGTTTTAGTGTATTTTTAATATGATTCTTAATGAGAGGCACCGGGGAAATTTTTTCAAAGAATTTGATCCCAGGCTAATAGAATATATGAAGTACAACCAAAATCGGCGTATTTTAAAACTATGCGTGTAAACGGGTTTGGCGATGCATCAGAGCCCTCAGGTCCAGCATTTCGGCCTTTCCTCGAAGTCTGGCTGGGTCCGTACAGACACACCTTTGGGCAAGGAGTCCCCTTCGTGTTCCTAGGCTAAGGCCTAGCACAACACCTGGCCTACAGCAGGCCTTCGATTAATGAATAAACTAACTCAGTGAAAGGAATGAATCATAACCACTTTGTGATCTCTTCAGGGCCACATCCTCCTCCTCTGTGTTCTCACAGCACTTTGTACATAAATCTATGACACTCACACCACCCAGTATTAGTTGCATGTTTACTACTAATTGTGAACTTCCCTAGGGGCAGGACGCTTTTCATTTTCATTACTGTACTCTCAGAAATTAGCAGAGTAATTCATCAGAGTAGGCATTAAATAGCATCCAAATCAGAGGGTTGTTACTGAGATTAAATGAGTTAATATATGTGATGTCCTTAAGACAGTGTCTTGCACATAATAAGTGTGCAATAAACGCTGGCTATATTATGATGATGATTAAATATATGCTGTTATAAAATAGTATTACCAATTATGTTTACTGAATACATGCGTGAGTGATCTTGGGTTAAGTCACTTTCTGTGATTTGATTACTCTTCTGTACGGAAGGGAAAATACTCCTCTTCAACTCTTTCTGGGGGGGTTGATGTGAAGATCAAGAGAGACCATAAATGGGAGAAGAGCTTTCTCAATTATAAAGCGATACAGGACTCCAAGTTAACATTCTAGAAATTAAGTAAGTTACCTAGAAATGCTGGCAAAGTTACTTCAAAATTATCTGACTAGTCCAGAGGTTAAATTAGTTACCTAGATGGAATACATTACAATAATGTCCACTTCACACTGCATTCTTAAATGCAGCCTTTATCTCTTTCTCATTATAGGCAGCCCCGATAAGTTGACAACTTTTAGCTAGAGGTAACCAAGGAACTTACCTGGATGAAAAACAACATCCCAACAGCTATGGTTGTTCCTAAAGCTAATCCCAATGCAAACAGGGTGGCCGCGAATGCTGCTAATCCAAAGGGAATAAGTGGAAGAGGATCTCTGCGGGCCGCACTCATATCAATCTTTACCGTGTTCCACCCAAAGGAGAGCTACAAAGAAAAACACACACTTGAAATATTCAGTTGTCATAAAGGGTCAGATGCTACTGGAACATTTAAAGCCACTTGATCAAAAAAGATCAACAAATGATAACCTAAAGCGGTGGCTAAAAGCAAACGAATTTCCAATTTGTTTCTAATTACTACTGTGGCCTCAACTCATACTGATATGCGCAATATCGGTCTTAGTTATTTTCAAATGTCACTTTTTTTGTTTTTAATTATTTCCTTGAAAGCGCAGGGCACAGCCCACTAACATTACTATGTATGAACAGCACTAGTCATCAGTCTAAATTGTGACTGTGGCGTCCATCTTCTCCTGGCTTTTCAATATTTACAGGAACCTTCCACAGCAAAAAGATAGCCGAGGATTCAGTTGTTTCTTCCCTCATGTTCCACAACCAGAGGTTAAAAACAGGCAAAAGGCAGGCCAAATATGGCCTGCAGATGCCTATTGCCCAGCCTGCAAGATGTTTTAAAATATTCAGCCAGGTGCCAACATTTAAAAATCAGGAGACACTAAACAAAAAAATGCAGATTTTCTAATTTTTCCTGAAAGACTGGAAGATCTAGTATTATTGGACTAGATTTGCCCATCTGTGAAGGGCAAGTGTTCTCGGTGTCACAGTCCCATTAGACCTATGAATCTCATTTACTTTCAGGCTTCTTTAGGGACTTAAATTTGTGACCCTTGAACTTTATCTCATGACTACCTGACCATAAATCAACCAAAGCTTTTACATATTTTAGGACATGTGCCTGCTTCATGAGGCACCTTCCAAGGCACTGGAACAAAAGAACTACACCTTGCCACACGAATCAAATGGAAACAAAATATTAGTGTTTGTCTTTTTCTTCCTGTTCCTTTTCTTCTAGTTATTCTTACCACAGCTATAAAGTGTGAGATCAAATAAATTATATATACACACGGTAATAAAATATTATCAACTTTGACTACAGTTAGTAAGTTTCCAAAACAAAATAATTTTTCCTCATTTTAAAAATTAAATTTTAGTACTTTCTTTAAATATGAAATTTATTGTCAAATTGGTTTCCATACAACACCCAGTGCTCATCCCAAAAGGTGCCCTCCTCAATACCCATCACCCATCTTGTCCTCCCTCCCACCCCCCCATCAAACTCTCAGTTTGTTCTCAGTTTTTAAGAGTCTCTTATGCTTTGGCTCTCTCCCTCTCTAACCTCTTTTTGTTTTTTCTTTTCCCTTCCCTTCCCCTCCCCCATGGACTTCTGTTAAGTTAATTTTAAGAATTAAATTTTAGTACTTTTTTTTTTTTAAAGAAATTCATACACAGGTAAAGCAAAATTGTTTCCCGACCTAAATCATAGAAATCTTATTTCCCAATGGGACTCCTGAAATAGTAACTGCCATTTAATCTGGCATAAGTGATTTTATAACAAACGTTGTCACTTACCCGATTATAAAGCTGGGTATACATAGTCATAACAAAAATGAAGGCAGCATGAATACAACCCAGCGGTGCTAAAAGGAGAAACAGTGTGAACGAAGCATGATTTTGGAAACCACAACAGTTGTTGATCCAAGGACAGTGATGGTCCATCTTCAGCACACATCTAACAAGAAAAATTTACGTAACACATGAGGCAAAAAATCCAATCTACTTTAAATCACTTTGGTCTTCAGAAGATCAAGCAAATAGGAATCTAGCATGTCTATGAGTCACAGAGGAATTATACTCTATGGAACAGAAAGTAAAGTCTTTATGAGTTTTTAAACAACTTTGACCAGTGACTTCTTTCAATTTCTAAACAGCACAAGAAAAGGCAGGCTTTGTAACAGCTTCTGAGGAAAAGACGTCTCCTATAAGGGAGTTTGCTTAAAGAATTCAGGAGTCCTGCTAAGAGGTTCATCATAGAGAAATAAGCATGGGTTCCAGATTTACCTCTAGCTCTGAAATGCAGTGACTGAAGCGGAGTACAACAGAGACCACAAAATCTCCACTGGGGTGGATGGGACCCAGCAGACCTAGACCTAACTTCCTTCCTTCCTTCCTTCCTTCCTTCCTTCCTTCCTTCCTTCCTTCCTTCCTTCCTTCCTTCCTTCCACATCCTTTAGATGTGGAATCTCTGAGCTAAGCATACTAACTATGGAATATAAGGTGTGGTATAACAAGCAAAGTCTTACTGAGCTTCCTTCCCTTGTTGCTAGAAGAAAATTTCCTGGCCTCATACCAAACGTTTATTTGCTACAAACGTTCTCCTAAACCTCAACACTCTTATCACATACTTCTAATTAGTGGAATAGCTGTTTATTTAAAAAGGTGCCAGGGGCACCTGGGTGGCACAGTAGGTTGAGCGTCTGACTCCTGATTTCAGCTCAGCTTATGGTCCCAGGGTCTTGGAATTGAGCCTTGTATCAGGCTCCACACTGAGCATTAAGCTGCTTAAGGTTTTCTCACCCTCCCTCTGCCCCTTTCCCCCACTTGCTCTCTTTAAAATAAAAATTAAGAAATTAAATTAAAAAAATAAAAAGGGGGGTGCCTGGGTGGCGCAGTCGGTTAAGCGTCCGACTTCAGCCAGGTCACGATCTCGCGTTCCGAGAGTTTGAGCCCCGCTTCCGGCTCTGGGCTGATGGCTCAGAGCCTGGAGCCTGTTTCCGATTCTGTGTCTCCCTCTCTCTCTGCCCCTCACCCGTTCATGCTCTGTCTCTCTCTGTCCCAAAAATAAATAAACGTTGAAAAAAAAAATTTTTTTTTAAATAAAAAGGTACCAGTTTATTTCATATTTTTATAGTGATTCAGTTTTCTTTCCATTGCTTTTTTTTTATATTAAACACTTGTGATAATATGCACCTGAATTCATTTATTAGATATGGATAAAGTGTAAATGTTAGTCAACCAAAATAATGGAAAAAGCAGGTCTCCTTTATAGTTTAGACTCAGAACAATTCTAAAGCTAGTTAAGATGACAGAAGACAAGCATGATTAATCCTGACCTATAGAAACAACTTGGAGGCATAACTTTTCACTCTTGGCAGGGTAAGAAGCAAAGTAAACGTGTATTTTTCCAAATAAGTAAGTAAGTAAGTAAATAAATAAATAAATAAATAAATAAATAAATAAAAGCTTTTCACTTATAACAAAAAAGAGTGAGGATTATTTACTTATTATCAGAATTGATAACTTAAGACTACAATGGAGATATGGACAGAAGTATTTTGACAGTGTTTTTTATAAAGAAGCCACCTTGCAGAGAATAAGACTAGGACTGATGTGACAGAAAGAACAACAACAGGAGACCAGTCACCACGTTGATCAGTCCCCAGTGAGTAGCAAAGACATACAGTACCTGTTACACTTTCTGCAGTGATGTGACCGTGGAGCCTTGTATGCTTGGCAGACTTTACAATACTGGAGGTACATGCTATCCTGAGAATTTTCCTTGATAGCAAAATACAAACAAAAATCCATCAGATATCTGATCCTAAGTAATAGGTTAAGCCTTATGAAAATGCTTTCGTAAGGTTTGATTTTATGGGGGATGGGGATAAGGATGGAATCTGACCTTGCTTATTTCCTGCCCTTTTATCTGAGCAGAAATACTTTTAAATAATGAATTTCTGGTAACAGCAGCATCACTATTCCAATTACCCAGAAGTCACTTTTCATTTCTCTTCCCCATGCTCCACCCAAACCCATCATCACTGATTTTAGCTGGTTTTACTTTTCCAAAATCTTTGTAGAATCTTTGTAGGAGTTCAGAAAAAAGGTAGCTGTAAACTTGGCAGGTATTTTGAAGTGGATATTCAAACATCAGAGTTGATACTCTTTAGGAAATCTGGTTCCCCACCCCTCCTTGCACTATTTCAATCATTTCAAACTACTGTCCTGTACTATAGTTTCTCTCCAATCCAAACTATTGTCAGAATAATATTCCTACAACATGACTCTGATTATGTCAGAGCTTCACTTGAAAACCTCTAATACCTTCCTATAGTCTAAGAATTCCTCATGTGTTTAAGGCCCTCCAGAATCTGCCTTTGTTTCAGCCTTATTTGCAGTACATAACCCGTCCGTCATTTCAGACTATATGCCTGAAATGCCTTCTTTCCCATTTATGGAAATTTACACTCCTCCTTCAGGTCCACAGCTAAAAAGGCTCACTTCCTTCTAGCTTCAACAGCACTCATCACATTCTTCTCCATAGTGTAATTACTTACACAAGTTACCTTGGTTTCTCTCCTCAATTATAAGATTTTTCAGAACAAAAATTCGTCTTACTCATCTTTGTACTCACTTTAAACAGAACACTAGTGTTTCTCCAACACAATGTACCTAAGAATCATCTGGGGATTTTGTTAAATGCTGATTCTGATTCGTAGGTCTGGAGTGGAGCCCAAGATTTTTCATTTCTAATAAGCTACCAGGTGGTGCCCATGAGCAAGGAATATGGAAATTCATGAGTATAAACTTGCTACAATTTTTAAAAAGCCATAAATTGATTCATACTGTTACTTCCTAATGTTATGATTTTAACATTGATTTGAAAACTACGATTTAAGTCACCAATTTCTAAAGACTTGTTCTCAGTTCTGAGGGCTGTTAATGTATTACATAAAAAAAGATCCTAGGGACGCCTGCGTGGCGTCCGACTTCGGCTCAGGACGTGATCTCGCAGTTTGTGAGTTCGAGTCCCACATCAGGCTCTGTGCTGATGGCTCAGAGCCTGGCGCCTGCTTGGGATTCTGTATCTCCCTCTCTCTCTGCCCCTCCCCCACCCACGCTCTCTTTCTTTCTCAAAAGCAAATGAACATTTAAAAAAATTAAGAAAAAAAAAGATCCGAGCCAAATTGCATTGTGAAATTATAAGATCCTAGCCAAATTGCATTGTGAAATTATATGCAGTGGTTCTTAAATTTAGGACTATGGACTCACCAGCCCCTCCATTTTTCTTTTTCTTTCCTTTTAATGAAGTACAAGTATTCAACAAAATCTCTCTGGGAAGCACTGATTTAGATGAATATTTTCAAGTAGATACAAAATAAATTCTTTGACTTTAAATGATCAGTAATTAGAATATGCTTAGTCTCTACCAACGCAAAAAGTATGTTGTGTTTGATATTATTGGTTAGCAGATAAATCATAAACTAAATATATGATTATCATTAGAGTTCCTTATCTTAAGAGATCTTTTTCTTACCGGTTTCCACCCCAAAGGGACAAAGCCAGGACCAATAAACATGGCATTGAAGTAATTATAAAGAATCATGACAGTCCAATTTATCAACATGATGAAATTCACGCTTCCTCCAGTTGTATGTAAAGGCCAATACCACAACACAGAGTCAATCATGGCCATCGTAGAACATATTGCTATAACACCAAGGGCTATGATGGGACCCCAGTGACACAGTCTCTTTAATTCTTGCAGATTTTCAAACTTTATAACTGAGCAGAATGCACCCATTTTGGTGAGGAAGAATGCCTTCCTACTTTTAGAAAATCACAGATTTCCTTTTTCTGTGCACACATTTCCATGTGCCACAAGTCCATGAGTGTTCCTTAATTGTCATGCCTTCAAGTTGTGGGATGTTAATGCAGATTATGACATTTCCACTGTTACACACTCAGAGCTCTTTATCTTAACTAGAAGAATCCAGTATCTTGGCTTGAAACCCCATCTAAAGAAAACAAAATGAGAAAGTTCAGTGAAAAAATTTTATTATATACCATATTTAACTCCAATAACCACTTAAACAAAAGCATCTCACATGTGCTATGGAATGAGTACCTTATCAAATGGCAAAAGGAACTGCCAGTAAAACCTTGGTTTGCGAGCATAATTCCTTCCGGAAACATGCTTGTAGTCCAAAGCACTGGTATATCAAAATGAATTTCAAGAACCATTGACTCAGTTGTGACCATGTGACATTCCACATCACCTACTACTCCTATTGCAAGACATTGCTCATTTACCGAGTTAAAATGTATTGGAAATGTTTGCCCCTCTTGCGGAACATTTGCAGAACAAGTTACTCCCAATCCAAGGTTTTACTGTATTTTTATCTGATCCAAAATAGGGCTCAAGTCTGAACTGCGAGTAAACTGGATACGTGATTCTAAAATAGTTGTTTTTATTTCTTTGTTTCCAACCTGACAGGTAACTGTGATTGTCTTTAGTGGGTGGTTGGAGGAGACTGAGAATTTTAGAGCTGGAGCAGGGCTTTAAAGGTTGACTGAATCCGGAAATTGGTTTGGAAAGGCTAAGCGATTGCACAAAGTTCACAAGTAACAGCTGAACCTAGACTAGAAACCAAACCATCTAATTCCTTTCACAGAGCTCTAAACTGCCTCTTGCCGAGTCTCGAAGTGTCAAGTATGAGCCCGGCAGGGTCTACACATTTGCCTGCGGTTGCCCCCAAACCCCAACATAAGGATCTATTTGGGCCAAAGGTAAAGAGGCGAGCGAGTGAAAGCAAAGCCAGAGTGAAAGGAGGGGAGGGGCGGATCGGGGAGACAGAGGTGTGTGCGAAGTCGTGACTGGAGGCACACAAGAGAAGGAACATGGATTAAAGTATTTGAGAAAAAAAGATGAGGAAGTGCCTCTGGAGCGAGGGGCAGGGAAGGCGGGCCGGCGAGGGCCGGAAGATCGGTGGAAGGGTATTTCCGACCAGACTGCAGTGAGTCAAGGGAAGAGCTGAGTTACAGGGTAATAACGACTTTCACGCAACAGATGCCATCGCCTTGTGCCTCAGTTTCCCGCCCGTGTCTGGAGCAGAGCGCTTAGAAATCCTCACTCGGGGGAGGACCGTACTGGCAAGCGTGGCTGGTTTCAACCTTCTGGAGATTCTGGGCTCACTCGGATGGGGTGAAGACGGCCAGAATCATAGTTACATCCCTCGTCTTGACTCCCACCTCAGTTTGGTCCTTGGTGCCCGCTCCTCGGCCATCGCATTTCCGGGGCGGCCTGGGCTCACCCGGAACAGGTTTTCTCCTCCTCGGATAACTCCATCATGGGTACCTCAGTCCAGCGCAAGCAGAAAGCAAATCCCGGTTGCAAGAAGCTGGAGTGCGGGACCTGCCCCCACCAGTCTGCCTCTCTGCCAGCGCTCTCTCCGCTGCTCTGCTGCTCCCGCCCGGTGCGCGGTCTCCGTAACAGCCACTTCCGGCAGGTTCGCCGCATCAGACTTCCCTCGGGAAGCAGGTTCCTGGGACTTAGAGCTTGGGGAGCCAGAGCCGCTTTCCAGAAAGTGGAGGGGCCAAAAATGCTTCCAGTGATCCATGAGAACGCGCAGATTTTCGGAGGCTTTGGGGGGCACTAACAGAAGTGCTTTTCCTTAGCGAATTTTTTTAAATCTTGGAAGTCCGAGCGGGCAATTAAAAACGCATGCAGGCCAATTTCCGGAGGACTGAGATTGCGACGAACAACCAGGAAGCGGCCCGGCTGGGAGCTGTCCCCGGTTCTCCGCTCTGCTGTCGAGGCCGCCTCCGGGGTCCTTACACCGTGTTCCTCTGTCCCGCGTGGCCTCTGCCACGACCTGGGCCTCGGCCCGGGCCGATCACTCCGGAGCCGCCATGTCATCCGATTTCGAAGGCTACGAGCAGGACTTCGCGGTGCTCACGGCAGAGATCACCAGCAAGATTGCGAGGGTCCCTCGACTCCCTCCTGGTGAGAGCCCTGACCCCGGCCGCGCGGGGGTGGCCCCGAGGGCGCCGAGGCTCGCGGGCTGTGGAGCGTCTCTGAGGCGCTAGGTGGTTCAGGGGCCCTTCCGGGGCGAAGCAGTCTGACCTGCTTGAGGGTAAAGGCAGAATCCAGGCTGGGTTGTGGAGTGCCGCGAAAAGAGCCTTCGGTATTTGAGCCTTCTGGGCTGGAATCTGGACTTCGCCGCCTTGTTACTTGTACAACCTTGGGAACGTTTCTCTGAGTCTTCGTTTTTTGTTCTATTTTGTTTTGTTTCATTTGTAAAATAGAGATGTGAGTATTACAAGAGAATGAATGAACGTACCTAGATCGTAGGTCTGCAATATGCACTACCGTTGTTTTGTTAGTAATAATACTATTACGTTCGGCCAAGTAGGATTAAGAGCTATGGTGCCTGGATTCAAAACCCCACTCTGCCACTTAAGAGTCGTGGCACTTAAAAAGTTTCTTAAACCTCTCTCAACTTTCCTTCTTGGTAAAATGGTGAGAACTGTACATGTCAATAGAGTTGTTGTGGAGATTAAGTGATTTAACATAGGGAAAGCCCTTTTTTGGTGTTAGCTGCTATAATCGTTAGTATTTTTCATACCCCCAACCCCATTTCTTATTTCTCATCCTTCTTGGAAGACTGCAACCCACTTTTATGTAAAACTTGGTACAGGATAATTTTTCTCACTTTTAGGATTCCACATATCCCGTCGAGAAGTGTTCTTGTTCTTGTTTTAGAAGTTTTAGCATACTTTACTTGCCATGCTAATCTGTCAACTCTGAATGTGGGAGCTATGTTTGATTTCCTTGGCATTTACTTAGAAAGAGCTCAGAAAGACGTTTAAGTAAATAAACAGTTGAATATAAATATACTTGGGTTTTTTTTTTTTTTTATTCTGAGACATTGTTTTAGGATTTATCTTTCTCTAAGTACATATTTAATTTGAGTAGTTAGTTGCAGGTAAGATTGTTACTTGTGGCTTAGTTTTACTGGGGAAACTGAACTGTCTTCTGCACTTGACCCTACCTTGGCTCTGGGGTATAGTGTGCAGAAAAGAGGGTGCTCACTGATCTGTGAACTAGTGGGCAGCTTCCCTATTCCCACCTTGTTAGTCAGTCCTTGATGCCAGAATAATTTCTGCTGGACCTAAGTTGTCGTTCTTCTTTCCCTTTCCCTACTTCCCCCAAACTTGTGTGTTTATAAATAATGTTCTTCCTTTATTTCTTCGTTTTTCTTTCCCCTCCCCTGACCCTTTTTCTATTAATAGGGACATTTGCTTGAGACCAGGATCTCTGAACTGACACCCCACTCATCCCCTGAAGTCCCAGTTAGTTCTGGAGAGGTGGATGATGTCTTAAAGAGGTTTATGAGCCCAAGTGAGGGAACAGGAGGAGAGAATCAAGGTGGCGTACCACCAAGCTCTGCTGCCTCAGAGACTTTCGTGGAGAGAGTGGCTGATGGCCTCATCACTTCATGATACATCACCTCGCCTCTTCTCTTCAGTTGCTCTTTTCTCCACTGCCCAAGACCATCTTGATTTTTGTTGTCGGTGTTGCTGGAGGCGACTTCCTTTGACTTGAGTTCCAGAGTCGCAGAGTATCAGGACTTGTGGTTTCAGTTGGATTTTTGTTCAGTTTTGATTGTAACAGTTTTAACAAAGAAGCATTTTCTGTTTGGGCGAATAGCTTTTGTGTTAAGAAGGTGTTTTATAAAGTAACAAAGTCATACATGGGTGCAAAGTTGTAAAAGCTGTTTCCAAGAAAACAGTTTTTGTTACAGTTTTCTTCTTCCTCGTCTTTATGTTTTAATGTAATGATTCTTACCATTTTGAAGGAAACCTCTGATTTAGGTACCTTAAAAATAAAGCCTTGACTCACCTTACGTATAGTGTGGCGTTAGGCCCAAACATAGCAGTTACATTGGAATTGAAAAAGGACCGTAGAGCTGGCACTGGAGAAATGCTTACTGACTTGACTAATTGAATGATAGTAATTCTTAAAAATGTAGTAGTTTTCCTCTTAATAGTTACTTATACTTGCTCTCTTTATAATCTGTTTCTAATTGATAAATAGAAAAAATGAAAAAATATATCCAGTGCAGTTATGAATTTCAGATATGTCTCTGGACCATCAGTGTGTACAGCCATGAGAAAAACAGTATAATTAAAAGTAATTACAGTCCCTCCCCATCAGAACATCATTAGTGGTTGACTTAGAGGAGATGAACTGTAATTTACTTGAGTTAAAAAGTTTACAATTGGAACACACTTCACAGCCAAAGCAGTTTATTTCCCCAACTTATTAACTTATTTAAATGGAAGTAGAGTGAGTAGAATTGATCGCTATGAACTTTAACCTGTGCTGTGCATACACAATGTATTAAAGTGTTACTTCCAGAGAGAATAGAAAAGATGGAGTACTTTAAAACTTTATTTTATAAAAGAAATTTGATTACTCTGTGGTATGTTTTAAAACAATAAAGAGACTTTGTTCCTAGACTGAAGTGTTTGAATTTAAATAATTTTGGTACTTGGACTAATGAAACAGATCAGTCCCTCTCTTGGTAATATTCTTATGGCACTGTATTTGGAATTTAATTTTAATGATTAGTGTTCGGTGGTAAAGTCAGGAAAATGGATGGGTAGAAACATACCTAATACTAATTGGGAAGTTCCTTTTCTTCTGGTGATGAATCCTAAGTGGGAGGATGCTTTACAGGTACAAAGCTGCCATTACATCAGGGAGGCTTCCTCAAGAATCTTAAATAAAATGTTCTTTTGCAATTATATGCTTACTTCACCATTTGCAGAGAGATAAGTGATCTTTTGTGAATCCTACCACTTTGTGAGATTCACACATGGCACCTGTTCTGCTACTCGCGAGATGTTCAATCTTGAGCAAATTGCTTGGTCCCTTTAAGCCTGCTTCCTCCATCTTTAAATTGGCGAGAGGAGGTAATTGCTTCAACCCTACTTACAGTGTGGTAAAAATCAAATGAAAGAAAGTCTGGAACACAGTAGCACATTTTGTTTTCACCAGAAAAAGTGCGTGATAAATGAGCTATTAGCGATGTTATTAACACTGCTGAAGAACAGCTGGCAGGGTTATAGACAGGACCCAGCTTCTCAGACTTTGTGGTATTAATTAAACTCTTAAAGGAAACTTGGACCTCAATTCTTGCTTCCTTTTCTGCCTAGACTAGAGTTAGGTGAATCTCTCTTGAAGAATGCCTACATTTGAAAGGATGTGAATGATCACGGTCTTTTGGATGTGAAATGGAAATTGGGCTTCGAACTCGTGATATCTAGAAGGGAGGCAGGGGAAAGAAGGGAAAGTGATGGGACAAGACAGGTATCCTTTCTGGAAGAAAATTCTCAAGTCTTGCTCATGAGTTATGCCACTCCTTGGAGGCTTTTGGAAACCATCTAGGCATAGCTGTGAATGGAAGAAGCCATAAATGTTCCATGACTCTCTCTTGCCTCTGTAAGTTGTAGTGTTTGTAGGAGGGAGAATTCAGAAAAGTCTGCTTTTATTTATGAATACTGTGGTTTGCTTAAAATACATGTGGCTCTGGAGCTGTAATGTCCACATGTAGCTACTGGACACTTGAAATGTGGCTGCAGAGCGAAATGATAATATTTTGAATATATTGGGCTAAATATTACTAAAACTAAATATATACAGGTATTACAACTAATTTTACTTGTTTCTCTTTACTTTTTAAGATGTGGATACTAGAAAATATAAAATTTCATGTGCGATTTGCATGCATTACATTTCTGTTGTTCTAGAGAGTTAGAGTTGAAGAGATGGTTCCAGTTCTAGTTCAGGAACCCGGGTGCACAGTAAATTGAAATAGCTATACTCTAATCCCATACCCACACTCTAATCCCAGAGGGACCTCTTGCCCTTCAACAATTCAGTTAACCTGAGTAAAGCCTTCGTTGATTTTTTTAAAATAACTTTTAATTTTAGAACACATTTAGATTTATAGAAAAAAATCACAAAGATAATATAGAGAACCCTGTGTATCTCATGCTCAGTTTTCTTTATTAACATCTTATGTTAATATGATACATTTGTTGTTGCAGCCAGTGAACCCATATTGATACATTACAATTAAATGAAGTCTATGCAGTACTTTGTTCAGATTCCCTTTTGCTTTGTTTATTCGTTTGTTTTACCTGATGTCCTTTTACTATTATAGGATCCAATCGAGGATACTACAAGACATTTATTAATCATGGCTTCTTATGTTCTTCTTAGCTGTGACAATTTTCTCAGGCTTTTCTCTAGACTTCAGTTTGGAGGAGTCCTGGTAGGACATTCTCTAGAATGATCCTCAGTTGGGATTAGCCTGATGCCTTTCTCGTGATCAGACTGGAGTTACAGGTTTGGGGGAAGAAGAGTACAGAAATAAAGCATGATTTTCATCACATTCCATCAAGAATATATACTGTAACTTAATTTATCACTACTGATGCTAACTTTGATCACCTGGCTGAGGTAGTGTTTGTCAGGTTTCTCCACTGTAAAGTTACTCTTTCTCCTCTTTTCCATATTCTTTGGAAGGAAACCATATGCATAGCCCACACCTCAGGAGTTGGGCATCAGACTCCACCTCCTCGAAGGCTTAGCATCTGTGTTAATCATTTGGGATTCTCTGCAGGGGAGATTTTGTCTGTTCTTCTCCATTTGCTTATTCCGTCATTTATATCCACGGATTCATGCTTTTATTTTTTTCTTCTCTTGTATTCCAACACTACTTTATTTTGTTGCTCACATTGTTCCAGCTTTGACCATGGGAAGCCCCTTCAGCTGGCTTCTGTGTACTCTTCATATACCCCTATTATTGCAGGTTTGGTTTTTGGTTTTTCCTTTTTAGCACTGTCTTACTCTCCAGGGTACTCCAACATCATCTTGTGCTTTTCCCATACCAGTCCTAGATCAGCCATTTCTACAAGGAATCCAACTTCCTTTTATTGAGAAATGGTGTTAGCAACCAAGATCTGGACACTAGGTATGCCCATAGCTCCTGGGGTTTTATTGCTTCTGGTCCCTCAGCTGAAAGACAAGGAAGTGCATGTGTGTACAGTGAATCACGTATGTATACATACCAAAAAATATTTGTATGTGTAACCATCTATGTTAAGTTAAACACGAGTTCGTATTGCTGTCTCCAACTCTAATCTGTTATTACATGGATCATTCTAGAATGGCTTTGTTTCACTAGTGACCATTCTCCACCATGCTACATAGTGTAGCATTAGTAGCATATCCATTTTTAAGTTCTCTAATATAAAAAGTTCCTCTGTTAGTACTTTCACTCCGCATTTCCCAGTACATAATTTTCACTGCTGTTTTCTCTAAAAATACCTGCATTGCACAAAGACAGGTAGCAGCAACTGAAATCAAGTTCTCTCTGACACTTGCACTACTTTATAGGGGGTGTGCAAGGCTCGCGAAGACCTTCTTTTATTACTGGCAAAAAATCATACTATGTAGGTTTGTGTGTAACACAAGCACGAGGCACTTGTGCTAATATCGAGTGGGCAAGGGAAGGTCATGCTATGCAAAGACTTAGGTGTATATCAGCATTCATCAAGCCTATATACAAAAAAGGTGATGACATTTGTTCATATAGTGCATTTTATGTAGGGTATCAGTGGTGAAGACTCAGTTCTGGAAAGCAGACCTTGTTGGAGTTCCAACTCTGCAACTTACTAGCTGTTTAACTTTGGAGAAATTCTTTAATCACTCTGAGTTTGTTTGCTTGCCTGAGAATGAGATAATGCTAGTGTCTCCAAAGGGTTGTCTTGAGGGTCGACTGTGATAATGTTCAACACACAGCCCTGTGAAACTAATCATAGCTGTTAGTTATGAAGTTCTGAATCTTAGGAACATGCCATTTGTAAAGGGGATGCCATTTGGCGTGGAAAGCATGAAGCTTTCTTGGGAATACATATGAATTGTGCTAGAAGGTTGCCAAAACTTAATGTTGGTAGATATTTCCAAGGTCACCTGATTCAGTCTTTCTTTCTTTCCTTTCTTCCTCATTCATGCTTTCCTCCTAAATCATCACCTTTTCATTCTTTTCTTAAAGATGTGAGAAATACAGGATTAGGACAAAGACGTGTGAAGAGTGGTCTCTGCCTCCAAGGAGCTGGAAATGAGGGTGAAGAGACAACTACACCAGTTTCTAATGACCATCAGAGCCACTAGAGCAGAGCACAGAGGTCTGGGAGTTCAGAGGAGATAACATCGGTCCCAGGAAATCACCTGGAAGGATAGGTGGGATTTAGCAGACAAAAAAATGGGGAAAGGGTATATTCACAGAGGTTGCAAAAAGTGGGCGCAGTAGGTATCTGTTGTTTTTGGGGTCCCCAGAATCCTCCATTCTATCTTCTGATAGCAGCACCTCAATTTTCCATCGAGGAACTACCTCAACCCAGTCTTGGTGGAACTGACAGGCCACCTATCCAGATCAAGAGGTGAACACATTACCCACGTGAGTGCATTCCTAGAATGTTTGCTGGGATTCGAATCATGAGCAGAGTGAGCAGAGAAGAGAGTTGGCCTCGCTGTTCGAGACCCTCCCTTTGCAGAGACTGTCAGTGAGTTCCTGCTCCCTTGGTACTCGAGCCACCCCGGGAACTGTCCTTTCCGAGCTTGGGGGCTCATGTTTACCATTGACTCTATGAGTCACTCCAGTGTGTTCTAATAAGATTTCCCACTTCTAATTCTAATAGCTGTCTTTCTAATAAATGTCCTTTTTTGGCTTATGTTATTAGCCAGACTCAATTCTTTTAGATTCAGCCACAGAGTCCTAAATGGTAGCTTAAACAAAGGGTTGGAGTGGGAAACAAAAATAAGAGAGAGATGTGTTTGGGTAAAAATCAATTGTCTGCTTAGCATGTAGAGTACACACTAGAGAGCTAGTAGTTGGAAATAAAGTTGGACAGGTTGCTTGGATCTGGAATGTGGAACACCTTGACTGCTAGGCTCAAGTGATGCAATCATAGCCAGGTTTTGGGGAGATTAAATGGTAGAGAGGAGCAAGTATGAAGGCAGGGAAACCAGGGTGGTTGGTAGCCTCGCTTCTTTTGTC
This sequence comes from Puma concolor, assembly GCF_028749965.1. Taxonomy (NCBI): domain Eukaryota; kingdom Metazoa; phylum Chordata; class Mammalia; order Carnivora; family Felidae; genus Puma; species Puma concolor. The sequence continues at coordinate 70,606,547 of NC_141677.1, forward strand.
AATGTTTACACCATCCTGCATTATTTATTCAATTAATCATCATTTTTCAAGAACTGATCATATGACAGTCTCAGTGCTAGATTTTAGGACTATAAAGATAATCAAGACATGAATCCTGTATTCCCAAAGCCCCCAACCTAGGAGGTGGTAAGTGTGATAGATAAATTATTGGACTCAGGTAAGAGTTCTAGGTGTTTCTGTAAGGGAGAGTGACTAACTTTTTTGTTGGGTTAGGAAAGGCTTTGAAGAGATGGTGATTTCTGAAGTGAGTTTTGAATAGCAGTTTGCCAGGTAGTCACGGTGGAGGTGGGCATAGCCATTGGGATTAAAGGTCTTGGGTCCTGGAAATATATCAGGATTAGAGATAAAGATTTGGGATCATAAATGTGTAATATGGCAGCTTAAAAATGGTAGTGGGATGAAATTGTCCAGGGACATAGGCAATAGTCATAAGAGAAGAAAAGCAAAGACTGAACTCCAAGGAACACCAACACTTAAAGGATAAATGGAGGGAATGGATGCCGGCAGAGGACATGGAGACAGAAGTGAGCCTGTAGGAGGATCACAGAATCAGAGTGTTGTGGAAGCCAGGAGATGAAAAAGTGACAGGATGGGAGGAGCAGGAGGTCTGATGCCACAAGATTAAGGAAACGTAGGACCAGAGAGTGTCCCGTTTGTTTGAGCAAAGGAAAGGTCATCAGACTTAAGAGTCACTTCAGTAGAATGGTGGGGGGTGAGAGCAAGATTATAGGGAGGAAATGGGAGATGAGGAAGGCCAATTGTGACTGTGGGTATAAGAGAGAGACATTAGCACAGGGAAATACAGGACAAGGAAGGCTTCTGGTTTTGTTTTGTTTTGTGAGAAAAACTGTTGCTTATTAGTTCTGGACTAATAAGCATGGACTTATGCATGGACTTAGCACCTTAAAGAAAACAAGATGTTCCTTCTGAACCGTAAATTCATAATCTCACTCTTGGTCCAGGATGGGCTTGTCTTATTTCATATTCTGTTCTATCACAAAAATACAGTGTGGTTCGATTATAACTTATGGAGATATTGGGCAGATTCATATGTGCCAGAAGGAAATAGATTTGGGGTCATGTACTAAAATTTTAACCTGGCCATATGTAGGCTTAACTTTTTCAAAGAAGCAAAATCAAACAAAATTTTAATTTCAAATGTGCATTTTTCTTAAGGTGAAATGTTTGGAGTATATACAAAACGTACGTGATAGCTAGCCCCGTAGTTTAGGGGGATCAAAGGGAAGGGGTTGGGATTAGCAGAACCTCATTATTCTAGTAAAATGATAACTTCTACTGAACATTCCCTACTTAGTGTTGACGATCCTTCTGAAGGGCTAGTCAGCCACTAAATGTACCCATTTCAAGCTTCATGATTTCTCTAGTTTCTTGTATTAGTCAATAGTCATTAGGTTCACAAAAACCTAACTTTGGGGCGCCTGGGTGGCTCAGTCAGTTAAGCGGCCGACTTCGGCTCAGGTCATGATCTCACGGTCCGTGAGTTCGAGCCCCGCGTCGGGCTCTGTGCTCACAGCTCAGAGCCTGGAGCCTGTTTCAAATTCTGTGTCTCCCTCTCTCTGCCCCTCCCCAGTTCATGCTCTGTCTCTCTCTGTCTCAAAAATAAATAAACGTTAAAAAAATTAAAAAAAAAAAAAACAACCTAACTTTAAATAAAGAAAAAGAAGGGACAGCTGGATGGCCCAATCAGTTAAGTGTCTGACTCTTGGTTTTGGCTCAGGTCATGATCTCATGGTCATCATGAGTTCAAGCCCTGCACTGGGCTGTCTGCTGTCAGCACAGAGCCTGCTTCAGATCCTCTCTCCACCACCCACCCCCTTCTGCCCCCTTGTCCACTCGTGTGCATGTGCGTGCTTTCTCTCTCTCTCAAAGATTAAACATTGAAAACAAAAAAAGAAATCTGTTAATTCAAGAAAACAAATCATGATAAAGTCAAGCAAAACCTGTGTCAGAGTTATCTGGAACCAGAAACTAATTAACTAAATCTACGTACCTAATCTACCTCCCTCCCTACCTAATACCTATCCCTCAGCTTTGTTTCTAAATATAGACTTCATTCTCAACCACTGCAAAGTAACTTGCTTCTTGTAGCTCAAACAATGGATGCCAACAGCTTCTAGACTTATGTTGTCATAACTCTACCATGAGAGAGGAAAAGATTTTGCTATTGCTGTAGGACTTTGATTGGTCTGCTTGAGTTATATCCCTACTCCACTTCCACCCCCCCAGAAGAGTGTGGCAAGAGGGATTGAGCTACTGGGATTGGTCCAACTAGGTTGAGAAGCCCATCCTTTGCTAGGTCACTGTGATCAAAGGGGCAGGATCATAGAAGGAGATAGAATCTCCCATTGACCTGCTTGGTGAAGAGGAAAGCCTCAAAAGAGTGAGGTTACTGCCTGAGAAAAGAAGGGTGTTAGACACGAAACTGTAAATTGTTCAGTAAATTCACTTAGCACAAAACTTAGGTTCCGTCTCTGAATAAATGGACTGATTGTTTTGGAATGGGGGCAGGGAGAAGTTTTCTGAAAATATCTGCTAGGACATGTCTCTCAGAAAAGGGAAGTATAGTTGAATTATAACTTGATGGTGGTGAAGTTTGAATAAACTACATCCAGAGACTTAGCACTTCATAATTTAAAAGTAAGTTTACTTGCATCAGCCTTGTGAGCTAAAAAGAATCCAGTCCTAAAATTTCCATTTTAGACAGTACAAACTGAGTCTCAGAAAAAAAAAAAAACTCTTATCTAGGATCCCACAGCCAGCAAGTAAGTAATGACTTTGGGTTTAGAATCAATAGTTCTTGGGGCACCTGGGTGGCTCAGTTGGTTAAGTGTCCGACTTCAGGTCATGATCTCACTGTTGGTGGGTTCAAGCCCCACGTCGGGCTCTGTGCTGACAGCTCAGAGGCTGGAGCCTGCTTCAGATTTGGCGTCTCCCTCTCTCTCTGCCCCTCCCCCACTCGCACTCTGTCTCTGTCTCTTGAAAATAAATACATGTTAAAAAACAATTTAAAAAAATAAAAGAATCAATAGTTCTGAATCCAGTTCAGAATCAATAGTTCAGAATCCAAAGCAGGCTCCAGGCTCTGAGCTGTCAGCACAGAGCCTGATGCGGGGCTCAAACTCACGAACCGTGAGATCGTGACCTGAGCTGAAGTCGGACGCTTAACCATCTGAGCCACCCATGCTGCCTACAAGTATGATCTTTTAAAGGATTGTAAGATCACACCCAGTTTTAGGAATTGTTTGTTTTTTTTTAATGTACCTTTTTTTCAAGTTTTATTTAAATTCCAGTTAATTAGCATACAGTGTAATATTAGTTTCATGTAGAGAATTTTGTGATTCATCACTTACATACAGCACCCAGTGCTCACCACCACAAGTGCCCTCCTTAACTCATCACCCATTTAACTCATGGGTTAATACAATTTAAAGTTTATGTGTATCCTTAGCAATTCCTTGGTATTCTTGTTTGTTTCAGATGAGAAGAAGCAGATGGTTGGCCACGTGGAGAAACAGCTCGAAGAAGCGAAAGAATTGGTATGTGCAGACTCAGTGATATGTTTTCACATCAACCCAGAGCCGTTTATGCCGATGCCTTCCTCTAGTCTGCTTTGTACACTGTAGAAACGTGACACATTTCCGATTAGCAGTTTATAATTCCGAAGTCATCAGTTTTTCCATTGAAGAGAATTTAATAGTCTCTTGGGATTTTATTCTTCTTAATGAAGGTGACGCATTAAGTGACTCCACTTTATTTTCCTTCATAATACGTTTCCTAATAGGTATAAATAGCTAATGCTTGTTAAAGGCATACTCAGTACCAGGCACTGGGTTAAACACATTACTTGCTTTATCATATTTAATGTTCACACAAGCGCTGTGAGACAAAGGCTGTCTGTCAAAAAGTGTTAAGGACCTGAGATGTTCCCCTGTTGCTTTGTGACAGCTAAGTTTGCGATAGTGTCATGGATGCTGGTGGAAGACAGGAGATTCCTCGGTCCTCTGACCGAACAAAGCAAAATAAAGCAAATAAAGCAAAAGAACTTTATTACAGCAAAAGGTGCCACCCGAGTCTCAGCACAATTGCCTCAGTTCCCTGAGCCCCAGTTCCCACAGGAGTGACGCAGGTTTGCCTGGAAGAATGTCTGCCGACAGCAGAATACCTTCCGGGAAAGGAACCTGGAGCCTGGGAAATGCCTTGCTTTGTAGCAGCCTGTGAGCAAGCCTGCTGTTTGTCCCGGAGGGGCCCATTATTTCCTCCCCCAGGGCTGTTCCCTATAAATACAACCCTGAGAAATGGCTTGAAAGGAGCAGTCAGGGCCTTGTATTCCTGACGTGCCCAGCAAGACATGTGGGAATGTGAGAGGCCCACAGAGGAGTGATTCTCAGTGCCATTATTGCTCCCGTTCTGTAGGTGGGGAAACTGAGGCCCCGAAAGATTATGTAACTTTGAGGTCCTACGCTACAAGTGGTGGGGTAAGAGCTTGTATTTAAACAGGCTATACCCAGAGCTCTGGCTTATCTTCTACTTTTTGATATAAATATATTTGCACATCAAGGAACAAAAAGTTTGAAAAGGTGTTGTTTCCCAGTTTGGGGTTTTAACGTTTCAACGTTTATTTATTTTTTGGACAGAGAGAGACAGAGCATGAACGGGCGAGGGGCAGAGAGAGAGGGAGACACAGAATCGGAAACAGGCTCCAGGCTCTGAGCCATCAGCCCAGAGCCCGACGTGGGGCTCGAACTCACGGACCGCGAGATCGTGACCTGGCTGAAGTCGGACGCTTAACCGACTGCGCCACCCAGGCGCCCCTCCCAGTTTGGGGTTTTAAAGCCAAGCTTTATAAGCGCGACTCTGCTTGTGGCCGCAATGGGGTCCTAAATGAGAGTGTTGCTTCCCTACATACTGAAGGGCACTGCCTGGTGTTCCTTCGGTACCCGCTTGCTAATATCCTTACAACAGATTCCCCGAGTGTGTTTCTGGTGACTGCTGTTGCCAGGTCAAATAAGTTTGGGAAACTAGCTGGCTTAAATAGAATTGGAGGGTGGCATCTTTTTTGGTTGTTGTTTTTCTGCAGAATCCTCTTGGACCCGTAAGTAGGCTAAGAGGCATTATGGATCTCTAAGAAGGGACTATAGGGGCCAGCTAAAGCATGGAGCATTTCCAGAGTTATTCAACTGAGTTACTTTTCTTGACAGGGTCATACACAAGGGGCTGCTGTTTTAGAGGGTCTGAAGAAATAGGTGGCTGTCATTCCCCACCGCACAGCGGACCTTTGCTCCGTGACTTTGGGCGCGGAGGCAGCGAGTTGCACAGCCGCTACTTTGTCTTCTCTGTCGCTGGCTCTTTTCTAGCCATCAGAGTGTCGGATGCTCTCCGGACCCTGCAAGAGCAGCTTCTCATCTCTGCTGTGCTGTCACTGCCTCTGCAGTGGCAGCTTTGCGTCCAACTCCAGCTTCGAATGTCTGCCTCAGTTTTGAAAGTTGCCCCCTTTTCTCAAATGCTTTTCCCCGTACTTTCTTTTCTTTTTATATTCGACTCTTTCTCTCATGCTTCCTGGCCTTCGTGTAACAAGACTGACCTTCTACACAGCGTGGCTGCGAGTCAGGACTGTCCTGCCTTCCAGCTGGCAAGCGCATTCTGAATGGAACTGTACAAGTAGTCAGTTGTTTGGATCCTGAGTTGACAGCTTATAGTGTTGAGTTCTTAGGAGCAGTTCTTTTGCATCAAAAACTGTGTTTTGGTTTGTTGACCTTCTTTTGGAGCCATCAAGTTACTTAATGATGTTAGAAAGCTGGTTTCCTAAGAGCCAAGATTTTACTGTACCAAGAAGTATAAAACATAGTTATACCTCATGGAGCTTATAACTAACATAAAGAATTCTGTCTAAGATATGTGTTTCTGTTTGTTGAAAATGATCAGACAGCGAATTTACTTAACTCTGATGACAACCTTGTTAAGGATACTCTCAGTGTATTACACTCTCTCCTTTGGATGAGGACCCTGGCAGAAACACTTGTTTTTGATTTTGCTTATCAGGATTACTTGTGTTTCTGCTGAACAATCGGTTTGTGTTAATCTCTTGGACACTGCTAGTCTTGGGTTTACCATGTCTCCTGCTTTATGTTGGCCACGTGAATGTTGTGACAACATGAAGCCAAGCTCACGTTAGCCTTATTGCTGGTGTCATTTGAAGTGCTTGCTGTGTGTTTCCTTTTTTTCTTTCTTGCCTCCTTTTAATTTCATTTCCAGTGTCTTTATAAAATGCCTTAAACAAAAGTGAAGTCAACTCTCGGATTTTCACTTACGTGTACTTTGGCAGTTACTTGGATGATTCTGCTCACCCTGTAAGCACTAAGGACTTAATAATGATTTCAGAGAAGTGAAATAATTGCCTTGCTGAGTATTTAATTTATTGGTGCTTCACATTTATGTAGAGATATGGTAATAATTTAAGTGGTCACCACTTAAGTCAACCCTAATTAAAACTATGTCTCTCTCTCTCTCTTCTTTCTTTTTTTTTTTTTTTTTTTTTAATAAAAATTAAGGCCTGTGAATTGAAACATGGTATTCTGGGTATCTGAGTGCTGCTATTATTCAGTCCCTAATGCTGGACGAGTAAGGGGTATATAAGTGATAAGCTTATAGTAGTTAGGGAAATAACTCATTAGAATACTTTATTTTTTTTTAATTTTTTTAATGTTTATGTATTTTTGAAAGAGAGACAGACAGAATGCAAGCAGGGGAGGGGCAGAGAGAGAGGGAGACACAGATCCGAAGCAGGCTCCAGGCTCTGAGCTGTCAGCACAGAGCCCGATGTGGGGCTCGAACCCATGGACCGTGAGGTCATGACCTGAGCTGAAGTCGGACGCTTAACCGACTGAGCCACCCAGGCGCCCCTAGAATACTTGAAAAGGTAAAATATATAGCAGCGTTTTTGGATGTGAGTTTATTAGACATGGCCGGAGCCAATTTGCTGCTGTTGTTGGTTTTTGTTTTTTAATGCCAAGTATAAAGAAGCTACCTCTGATACCTTGTGTCGTACTTGCTCTATTTCTTCTTCTTCATCAGTAATCACCTCTACGATTCTTCACATTAATCTGGCGATTATCAAGCAAGAGACACTGTTGTAAGCACATTATGAGAATTACGCCTTATAATCTTCACAGCTGTCCTACAGAAGACATACTATTTATAGAAATGAGAAAGTAAGGCCCAGATAACTTAATAAACCGGTCCAAAGGTGCATGACTAGTAAATAGTGGAGCCTATGATGTGGACACCGGCATCTGAATCAAAAGCCTGTGTTCTTAATCATCACCCTGTTTCTGTATCACCTCTCTTTACATGCTCGCGTGTTGTTTCCAAAGTGTTATTAGTGACAGATTATTGAAAAGTATGCTGCTGTAATTTCAGTGAGCTTTGTGTAATTTAGCGTATTACTGTATCCATTTAACTCTATTATCAACATGGTTATAAAGTAGGAGTCCGGCTGGAGGCTGAGATCACATACTGGTTGGCATGTGATTTCCCTAATCAGAAAAGAGTTTCCAGAAGAATTTTCACCAAATGACTAAGTCTGGGCTGGCCTTTTATAGAAAGGGTAGAAATAATGGTTTGTTTTAGGTTCCCATAGTCCTGGTAGTTTGGGGTCAAAAGACCACCCAGGTTGGGTTGGATTGAATGATAGGACACACCGAAGGTATTAAAATTGTTATTATTGAGGATATTTGGATTAATGCATATGTTCTAAAAAACATTCTTGGCAAAGTGAGTGCTTTGTCACTCTGTGTGTCACTAACTCAGTAACTATTTGTTGACCTAAACAAAAGTTAAGCACAGAAGCAGTCCCATTGTTACTTGATCATGGGCAGCTAGCTCCCTCAGCCCGGCTCCTCCAGTGGAAAATGAGGAATTGGGACTAAATCATTTCAACTCTAGATGTCTGGCCAAATACAGTGCAAGCATATGGTATAAGTCATGTGTTCTTCTCACCCTTCCAGCTTGAACAGATGGATCTGGAAGTCCGAGAGATCCCACCCCAAAGTCGAGGAATGTACAGCAACAGGATGCGAAGCTACAAGCAAGAAATGGGCAAGCTTGAAACAGATTTTGTGAGTCAGATTCTACCCTCTGTCACATTTACTAATCTTTAACTGAATTTTCACCTGTATTTTTTATTGTTTCCTCCACACACCTCAGTTACCATGACGCGCATCGTCTCTAGGAGCTTGTGCCAGGGACAAGCACAGCTTTCGCTATTGATAACTTAGGGGTCTAAAAATGCTTGGGGTGCCTGGGTGGCTCAGTCGGTAAGCGTCTGACTTTGGCTTAGGTCATGATCTCATGGTTTGTGGATTCGAGCCCTGCGTTGGGCTCTGTGCTGACAGCTCGGAGCCTGGAGCCTGCTTCGGATTCTGTGTCTCCCTCTCTCTCTGCCCCTCCCCTGCTTGCACTCTGTCTCTGTCTCTGTCTCTGTCTCTGTCTCTCTCTCTTAAAAAAATAAACATTTGGGGCGCCTGGGTGGCGCAGTCGGTTAAGCCTCCGACTTCAGCCAGGTCACGATCTCGCGGTCCGTGAGTTCGAGCCCCGCGTCGGGCTCTGGGCTGATGGCTCAGAGCCTGGAGCCTGTTTCCAATTCTGTGTCTCCCTCTCTCTCTGCCCCTCCCCTGTTCATGCTCTGTCTCTCTCTGTCCCAAAAATAAATAAACGTTGAAAAAAAAAAAATTTAAAAAAAAAAAAAAAAAAAAAAAAAAAAAAATAAACATTTAAAAAAAATTTTTTTTATGCTTAAAGAGCTAGCTAATGACGGAATATGAGGGATGCTGGATTCACGACTCACAAGTAGATCCAAAACCTGTGGTCCTCTGAGTTTAGACAGTATTTATTGCCACTTAGCATTTGTTAGAATTTTGAAGCCGAATTTTGGGCCTTTTCATAGTCTGCAGGCTTTAAGATGCCGTGTTCACAGATGGACTTCAGGGACTCATGAATGTCCTGAAATTATATAGGTATTTTTGGATATCCATTTCGCTGTGCACTCTTTTCCTGGGATGGGTACCATAGACTTTATTAGAGTCTTAAAAGGATACATTACACTTTTCCTATCAAAAGGACAAAAGGAATTCAGCTGATAATTCGTACAAGTGATCCTTTCCACCAATTGCTCCATGAGAGTATTTAGCTTTCTCTTCCTATACATCCGACTGTCAACTCTGCCCACTTTAGAGCAAATTTAAGAATGTAAATGTAAACGTATAATGTTGAAATTGTTAGTAATTAGAAAGTCATAAATGAATAAAAAGATACAGCTGAGCAACTCCACTTCTGGACATCCAAAGGAATTAAAAGCAGGGTTTCAAAGAGCTATTTGTACATCCACGTTCTAGCCTCATTATTCGCAACACCAAAAGATGGAAGCAACTCAGTGTCCAGCAACAGGTGAATGAATAAACAAAACATGGTACCTGTGTACAATGGGGTATTACTCAGCCTTAGAAATGGAGGAAGTTCTGACATATGCTATGACATGACATGACATGACATGACATGACACGCTTGAGAACATTATGCTGAGTGAAACAAGCCAGGCACAAAAGATAAATACTATATGATTGCATTTATATGAGGTATCTAGAGGACTCAAATTTAAGAGACAGAAAGTAGAATGGACCTGAGGGGGTGGGGAAAATGGATATAGAGTTTAAGTTTTACAAGATAACAAATTCTAGAGATGGGTTGCTCAACATGTGAATATATTTAACACCATTAAATGGTATACCTAAAAATGATGAAGATGGCATAGTTTATGTGTAGTTTACTGCTTAAAAAAAAAAATAAAGATACAGATGAAGAAAGATCTGAGCTTCACCTGTAAGTGACAGAGGAGTCATGTCTTGACAGGTGAATCAACTTCACTTCTGACCCTGGTGTTCAAATTCATAAAGTCCAGAGTTTATAAGGGTCTTTCCACCTCTTTTCCTGCCTTAGGTGTTTTACTTATGAAGGCTGTGCCTTCTAGACTACAGTGGTACCAAACCTAGTCGAAATTCCACCTAGAATCTGGAGATTGGGTGATTCGCAGTTATGTATGTTTATTTTATATTTTAGTAGATATTTTCCTGAGGAGTTGAGATAGGTTATGTCAGTGGCTCTGATGCAATTGCCTTTTAAATTGTGTTTCTATTAATTACAAAAAGAGAAAAAAAAAAATCAGAATCCATGATGGGCCTAAACTGAGAAAAGAAATGTGGCTGCCTAGCTCCTGTGCTCTGTGCTAGGTAGAACCTTCTCTGACTGCTTCGGGAAAGGTAGGATATCTTAGCAAGAATAGGAGATATAGTGAGAAAATTAAATTGATTTAAGAATTTGACCACTCGAATTTATACTCAGACAACTCTAATTAAAGTTAATGTTTCAATATAAATGATGAATGTAAAGTAAAACATTTATGAGGATTGTTTTAGTTTGCTAACCTCATCTTTATGAAACTCCTTTACAAAGATTTCTCTCTTGGTTTCTAAAGTAACGAACTATATTAGTTTGTGAGGGCTACCATAAGCAGTGCCACAGACTGGATGGTTTAAACAACAGATCTGTACTTTCTCACAGTTCTGGAGGCTCAGAGTCCAAGGTCAAGGTGTCAGCAGGTGTGGTTTCTCCCTAGGCCTCTCTCCTTGGCTTGTAGACAGCCGTCTTCTCCCTGGGTCTTCACACGGTCTTCCCTTTGTGTCTGTGTTCTCATTTCTTCTTATAAGGAACCAGTCACATTGGATTAGAGCCCACCCTAATGATCTCATTTATACTCAATTAACTCTTCTCCAAATGCAGTCACTTTCTGAGGTACTGAGGGTTAGGACCTCAACATCTGGAGGTAGACACAACTCAACCCATAACACTGAATTTAGTCGTAATCTTTTCTTCTTAAAATTTTTTTCAGAAATTAAGTTGCTTTCATTGCTTATAAATCAGCCAGTTCAATCTTCAGTGTTTTTTGTCTCTTGAAGAATATAATCCTGGGTAGAGTCCTTTAAGTATTTGGATATTATATACTTGGGTAGGTATTTCTCAGGCATATTTTCTATTATAAAGTGAAACAGAACCAGTAACTATGAACTAAACATTTATTCTCCCGGCCATCATTAAAAATTCATGTGTTTATGTGTATAATTGTTCACACAACTTTCTTCTCCTGTGTTAGGGAGCATCCTTCACCATTACCTCCACCCCCTTCCATTGTTTAGTGACTTAACAGTTTATAAAGCGCTTTAATGTGTACTACATTTCACTGTATGAAGAGTAGAGAGAGGAGATGTGAAGGACTCTCCCCATTTACACATGATAGAACCAGGAGGTTCAGATTGTTTCTGGATTCCATTCACCACGTCTTTCTCAAGCCCTGCTGTCTATAGACACTGTCCTAGGTACTTGGAAAAAGCTGTGAGTAAGATCAAGTTTCTGCTCTCATGGGATGTAAGTACTAGTGGGAAAGACAAGAAGCAAATAGACAAATATGCAGATATCACAATTCCAGGTAGTGATACATACTGTCCATGACAATGAAGTGAGTAAAGGGGTGAAAGTGGCTACAAAGTGGTCGTGGCTGTCTTTGCTGGGGTGTTCTCTGAGGCTTGACTGAAAGAGGAAGAGGCACATTTGTTTACAGGGAGAGGTAGAAGAAAGACCTACAAGGGCACTGTAGGCATGGTAAAGACCTTGGCGTTTACTCTGGATTGAAGAGAAGCCCTTGGGGGCCATTGAGAAGTGAGTGGTCCTTTGACTCCTGCTTTACAGCTCTCTCACTTTCCCTCACCACACGTCTCAGGAGGGATTTGAACGAGTGTGGAAGATATTTATGTAATTCCCTTTTGATTCTTACTTTCTTTGTATATTTAATGCTTTTTATTTTTAAAGGAACAAAGAGTATCTTCTTAAAGATATATGACAACCTTCTCATGGTGATGTACCTAGAACTATTGAACCCCAAGAAAAAAGAGCACAGCTGCTCTTAACTGCAAATGAATCAGATCTGTTCTTCCCCTTGTAATATTGAGACTTTGGGGGGGTCATTTGTACCAATGAGGAAGGGCAGAGGACAGCCCGATACTTTTTTCTTCGACCCTCATTATCTACTTGTTATCTTTCCTTGGCCCCTCCTCTTCTTCCTGTGCCTGTTCCTTAGACACTGGGTCCTTCAGGCTTCTTCTCCACTTACTGCACTGTCTATCTCTGTGTAGCATCATCCACTCCCATGGCTTCCACGATGGCATCTCTAACCCACCTGCATTTCTAACCAGATCTCTATAGCTCTAGATTCATGGTTCTTTTTTTTCTTTTAATTTTTTTAATGTTTATTTATATTTGAGAGAGACAGAGACAAAGCACGAGCAGGGGTGGGCGGAAAGAGAGGGAGACACAGAATCCAAAGCAGGCTTTGGGGTCTGGGCTGTCAGCACAGAGCCCAACACGGGGCTCAAACTCAGAGACCATGAGATCATGACCCAAGCCAAAGTTGGATGCTTAACTGACTGAGCCACTCAGGCTCCCTGAGATTCATAGTTCTCACTACTTACTTTACCCCAGAGTTCCTTAAACACAAACACTTAAACTTGACAAGCACTAGTCACTTCAGAGTTATCGTTAATTTCTTCCTCTCCAAGCACTTTGTGCTTCCAGTTGATCACTGAGAACTAGCAATCCTGCCACTCAAATACCTCCTACTCTCCTCTCCACTGCTGGAAGCTTTCATGTTTCTCCATCTTGATGTTTGTAGCAGCCTTTCCTCCTTCTGTTCTTGTCTAGCTCTACACCACCCTCTGCACCAGTCTGGAATGATGTTTCCAACACACTGATCTGAATACGTCATATTGTTCCACAAAATCCCATGGAGTGCTCATTGCCTGATGAATAAAATCCAGGTCAGCTTATAGGCTTTCTGTTCTGTTCCATTGCTTCTTCACATGTCCAGGAATTGTATTATCATATGCTTGGTATTGTGGATCATACATTGTTAAAAGCCTAGGTTTTGTTGGTTTCCTTTAGAGCAGTGCATCTCAACCTTTTTTTCATTATTGCCCCCCTAAGGAATCTTTTTAGACTTTTTTTCCTAATTGCCCCTTCCTCCTCCTACCCCATGAAATTTTGATACTACAGATATACTGTGTATCTGTACACTTGTCCATGTACTATGGCCCTTTGAAGGGCCCCATGTCGTCTTTGTAATGTAGTAAATTGTTCATCCTCCCAAGAACTAATTTTTGCCTCCATGGGCATGATATAACTTCTGCTGACAATGCATGCTTTAGAGATTTCTCTCTCTCTCTTTTTCTTTCTTTCTTTCTTTCTTTCTTTCTTTCTTTCTTTCTTTCTTTCTTTCTTTCTTTCTCTTTCTTTCATTCGTTCATCTGTTCTTCTTTTCTTTTCTTTTTTCTTTTTATTTAGAGTAAGCTCTGTGCCCAGCATGGGACTTGAACTCACAACTCCAAGATCAGTGGTCTCATGCCAGCCAGGAACCCCTCAGAGAATGATGAGCTTTATATGGGCAAGCAGGTAACTTACTAACATGTCAGATTGATCCTCTCAAGGCTTATTGTTAAGGTTTTTTAGGACATGTCTAGAGTAGACCTACTTTTGAGGTGTGGCCTTTCTTGGCTTCCACTTGAGTGACTGGAGCATCAGTGAATGCTCTACCTTATGTTTGGTCAGAATTCTGTCTCCCTGCTTTGGGTGACCTCCAGACTCTCAATTCCGCCCATAGCCCCCCAATACCTGTTCTCTGCAAGACCTCGTGGGATCTTGTCCTCTGCGTGTGCAAGTTCATTTTCAGCCACAGACAGAAGGAGGCCCCTGTTTAGATTTCTGGAGCCCCTTCTCTGTGTAGCTCCCTCCTCTCTGTTACCCTGCTAAATTATCTCCATCTCAGTCCCAAACTCCAGTGTCTGCCTCCTAAGCTCAGTGACATGCTGTGCTCCATTTTGGCTCCACCCCCACGTGCTGTAGTCTGGAAAGTACCTGCAGGCTGAGAGTGATGGCAACTGTGGGACTCTTTTCAAGTGTTTCTCTTCTCCAAAGGATGGCAGTTTCTACACTGCCTGTTGTCCAGTTTTTAAAAACAGTTACTTCATATGTTTCATCCATTTTTATAGTTGTTTAGAGTGGGAGGATTAGTCTTGTACTGATTGCTCTGTCATGGCTGGCATAAAACTTCAGTGTACTTTTAATGTTTATTAGTCCCTAGCAGGTAGCCAGGTGCATCTGAGAATAAAAAATAAAAATAATAGTCTGCTGTTTACAGTGATCCATATCATAGATTTTAATTTGTAACTGAATAAGTAACTACTTAAAAGATTTAATAATCCTGTTGTAATCTGTATGCGTAATTGTGGGCAGTTAAAGGAAGGCAGTAGTTATCATTGTGTTCTCTTTTATACTGTTGCTATTCCGCTGATTCCGTTCACTTGCCTGACTCTGTTAGCCTGGACATTTGGCCTCTTCTAGCCTCCTTTGTTCACTTTTGGCTTCTCATAGTTTCAGTGTAAGTTAGGAATATTAGGTCCAGAGGAGTTAAAAATCAGGTCATCTTATCTTTTGATGAAGAAATGGAGGACCAGGAAGACCAAATGACTTGACTTAATGTCTGGTTTAAAGCCAGAGCCAGAGTCAGGGGCGCCTGGGTGGCTCAGTCGGTTGAGCGTCCGACTTTGGCTCAGGTCACGATCTCGCAGTTTCTGAGTTCAAGCCCCGCGTCGGGCTCTGTGCTGACAGCTCAGAGCCTGGAGCCTGCTTCGGATTCTGTGTCTCCCTCTCTCTGCCCTCCCTCACTCATGCTCTGTGTCTCTCTCAAGAGTATATAAAACATTAAAAAAAAAAAAAAATTTAAAGCCAGAGCGAGTCAAATAAGCGAAACCCACTTTCACATGTTTCCTCCATGTTGCTTTGCATTTCCCCCATCTCCAACTTCACATTTCATTTCAAATCGATTTAATATCCTGTTTATTTGAAAACAATCTTTTTAATTAGAATTCAAATATTTAAATTGTTCTTGTAATTTCTTTCTTCAATATTGGTGTAAGGTTCGCTAGAGAAGTGTCATGTCAGGCTATTCCAGGAAAACGAACCAATCAAAAGGAGGGGAATATGTAGTTGAGGATTTTTTGAGTTTAAGATTATTGTTTCTTAAGAAAATAAAATCAAGCAAAACCCGCCTAAACGTGTACAAACAAAAAATCCTAACATTGTGTAAATGTTTGACTAAGTCTCAGAAAGTAGAAAAAGAAGGAGCAAATACACGATGTACCAGGAAAAGGTTCCAAAAGTTAACAGGAGGACAAGGTGTGTTGAATGCCTTGTGTATCTCTGATATTGTACTGTGGTGCTGGCGCCATCTTGTGGTGTATTTGTATAGTTGCATATTTCTTTTTTTCTTGTAACAAAGCTGAACTTCCTTTAAGACGGACACGCACGTGCAGTATTTGGGGTGGAGGAATTGATTGTAATGAGTGTTAGAAGTAGAGCTTTTTAGCCCCAGTCTCAAGTTCACTTCTATCCCAGGTCATTGGTGCCCGAATGCTGTCCTTTTCCTGTTTGGCAGACTATGTGATGTGATTGTTAGACCAGCTCCTAGTGCAAAGCTGTCTACATCAGAGAATGGCACTTCTATTGACAGTCTCAGCAGTGAGGCTGAATGGTCCTAGAAACCCAACTACCTGCAGACTATCGGAGTTGGTCCCTTAGGTCAGGGTTCAAAGGATGTTGTGGAACAGCTTGAAGCTTTTACTGCTACTACCTGCACTCTCTCTTTTAACAGGTGAATGGACAACTTGAGTATCTGAGTTTATGAGTGAAGCCAGTAGCTGTATTCTGTTTTTTTTTTTTTTTTAAGTCTAAGAAGTGCAAATGAGAAAGCTGAACTCTTTTAAATTTTGATTTTTGTTGAAAGGTCACGAACTTGATGCTTCTGTTTACATTTTATCTTTTCTGTTCTTATGACTCCCTGGGACATTTTACTTCTATTCTGTGGAAGCTGTAGAAAACCATGAAGTCATGTTTTAGAGATTTAGATAGTGTCAGTGGTAATGTGTTGTAATTACAGCATCAGCTTATCCTTCTTGCAGGAATATAAGTGCATTCCAGAAGGAAATAAGACAGCCAGATTGGGCAGAACTGTTCCAGAAAAGAAATTTTCCTCCACTGCATGCACTTAATAAACATGCTTACCGGGGCGCCTGGGTGGCGCAGTCGGTTAAGCGTCCGACTTCAGCCAGGTCACGATCTCGCGGTCCGTGAGTTCGAGCCCCGCGTCGGGCTCTGGGCTGATGGCTCAGAGCCTGGAGCCTGTTTCCGATTCTGTGTCTCCCTCTCTCTCTGCCCCTCCCCCATTCATGCTCTGTCTCTCTCTGTCCCAAAAATAAATAAAAACGTTGAAAAAAAAAATTTAAAAAAAAAAACAAAAAACAAACAAAAAAAAAAACATGCTTACCATTTTTAAAAAATTGTATTTGTTGTTTGATTTTCTGTAAAAATCATACCTGCTCATTGTAGGATATTATGAAAGTAAAGAAGAGTAAAAAGGAGAAAGAAAATCACCGTATCCCTATAACCCCAAAAGATCCACATTTTACATTTTGATTTGTTTTCTCCCAGTCTTCCCTTCCCCTTTCCCTTGCATAATTTATTGTTTTATTTTACATAATAATGATGTTTCTCAACTCACGTTTTTTCCACCTTTTTTCAACACAGGATTCTAACATCGGTATTTTTCAATTCTGTAAATTCAGAATCATTTTAGTGGGCGCATAATATTTCAGTCAATGATACTAGTTCCTCCTTTATTGAATTGTAACATGTTTCCATATATTCCCTCCGTAATTCCTTGTGCTATGATGAACATATTAGAGCTGGATATTTCAACAGGGTTATTTCTCAGAAGGCAGATTATCACGTTAAAGGGTTTCAACAATATTATAGCTCTTATTAAAATAAGAGCTTGGAATTACATTTTTATTGTGACTCATCAGATCATTTTTGTTGTACTTTCTCAGTGTCTTCTCAGTGTTGGAATGTGATTTGAGAAATAAAATAATAAGCAGACTGGGGCTAAATACTTTAAATGCATTACTGAATTAATCCACAATTATATGAGAAGTATACTGTTATCTGTCATTATGGAGATTTTACAACTCTAAAATTAGATATAACTGAGATTTCTTTCTCTAAGCTAATCTTCCATAGAAGACATGTTAATATTGGTAAGGCTCTCCATATCTGGTCTCAAACTGAACTCATTTTGCATCTTCAGTATTTCTTAATCAGAAACCAAAGACTATTTTAGTTATCTTGCTATGACGACGGCCTTGAAGGGAGAAAGTGACACCAAATTTATGTGCACATGTATGATTTTCCTTGTTTGCAGATATTTGCTTAAGACAGTTGTTCCTAAGGCCCTGCTATGTGAAACTGTTAAAAAAAAAAAAAAAAAATCATCAGGAAAGTGGCCTTCTTTGTTTGTAGGATTCTCATTCCAGGCATTGACCTTGGTAAATCTTCTACTCACAGAGCCTCCAATAATACAGAGGCTGACACAGGAAATGGACCCACTGGATAGGGAAGAAACCAAACATCTATTTTCAGCCATAGTGATGCCTTCTGGGGGCTGATCTGTGTGTGTGGGGGGGGGGGGTGTGGGTGTCACTCTGGTCTCCTAATCCAAGATGCTGTAAAAGGTTCATGTTCTTGACCCTTCTCCCCACCATGTATACTTGAATGGAACAGTAGTATGTATTGAATATTTTATCATTGGTCTTACGTACTGAATTTGAAGTTGGCCTTAATAGATTTTCTTCACTTTGGAAGCTCTGACACTTTCTTCCAGTGTCCCTTTTTCTTCCTGATCACTGTTTTGGGCGTTAGACCATTGCCTTTAGCTTCTGTAGAGTTTTATGACCTTCAAATAATAACTTCCATCTCCACGGTAGTCATTGGCAAAGTTCAAGTGGGTACTGGCACACATATACCTATCTGTGTGTGTGAGTCATTTTTTAAATTGGTGTCAGGTCTCTGATTGGACTTTGCAATTTTTTTGGAATATTTTTTTCTACCTAAACTTACTAATATATATATTTTTTCAAATCATTGGAATTAAAGTTATAGTGCCATTTTATGGCAGAAGGAGTAAATGCTTGTCATGACATACGACGTTTCCAGTAGTTTGAATTTTCTAAGCAGATGAAGTATATATTTTCTGGAGACAGTGCTAAATTGCTTTAAAACAAAAAAAAGAATATAAAGCTTATTGGTTTTAATGTAGTTGTCTCTCCTTATAATCCTTCTTAAATGACTTAACAAATTATTATCGACTTTTCTGTTGTTTGCTTGTTTTGCCTAGCTTCTTTGATCTTACCTAAGAAATAAAGAGGAAAGATAAAAACAGGTAAGATTTTTAAAGATTAATTATGAACCTGTGGCAAATTTGGCTTCATTGTTAGTCACTAGATGGCACTGTTTATTTGCAGAGTGCCATTTTTTTTTTTTTTTTTTTTTTTTTTTTTTTAAGGAACTGGTAGTAACTGAAATTACTGCCTCATGAATAAAATATTTCTGATGGGATTTGCATTTCTATATTGGCTGAAGACACTGTTGAATGTTTTATTAACCAGCCCAGTGCAACTGTCAGCCTATTAAAGAGATCCAATGGTCCCTGTTTAGATAAATAAACTAAATAAATCCAATTCGTCAAATTGTGTTCCTGGCTGTTTATTTTCCATTCTTTTGATGTACAGTTTATTTTAAGTTAAAGCCACATTGGTTTAAAAATTAATGGGAAAATGTTATTTGGTGTTTGGAACATGAAGAAGCTAATTGCCATCGTCAAAAAGCCAGCTCTGTTTTAATGTTAAATTGTTCGCTCATAAATAGTAAACTTTTTACTGGTTGTTTATAAACTGTCCCATGGTCAAAAATGGTCTGATATTCTGTAAATATACCGTCAGAGACTGTGTTATTGAGAGTCACGGAACCCCTGTTTAATTTCTCTGGGAAAAGCACCATGTAGTTTAAAAGACAAGCCTTTTCTTGGTTTTGCCTTCGGTTTTGCCTTCTCGTTTTTCACGTATGGTGTACTTTCCTTGGACAGAAAAAGAGCTAATTGATTTTTAAATGAAATGCTTTTTTATCAAAGCACTTGCTGGTCATTCTCCTGGTCAGTGCCAAGCATTAAAGTGGGACAGTCATGCTCCTGGTGGTGACGATGCTAGAGGAACCTAAAATCTGAAGGTCATGGCTCTAATACAGGACCACTGCCCACAGCTTCATTGCCCTCTTAAAGCTTATGTTCTAGGGATCTTGAAACTCAGGATTGCATTATGTAACACCACCCACTGAACTAAAGGCTTCCTACTTAAGCCCTAGGGTTACAAAAATATTGGAACAAAGTGTGTCAATTTTGTGCTTTGCTACACTGAGGCAAATTAACACCTGGAAACGACACATCCTGGTCCTGACTTTTACTTATTTCCTTTTTCATGACTCCTCATTTGCTCTTTATGCCATTCTTATTGTCTTTTATCTAGTTCTACATTGGCGAGGCTCAGAACAAAACTTAAAACAGATTAGGCACTTCTGACTTAGCATATAGCTTTTAGGAGCATAGAGCTGCTTGTGATGAAGACGAGCCAGAACTGAGCTCTAGGGTGAAGGTTTTGAAACTGTGTAATAGAAGTCGAAGAGTTTTGCCATGTCACCTATTTTAAACTTTCCCGTACAAGATGTTAAAGTGGGGCTAGAAGAGATTTCACTAGAGACTTTTCTCTAGAGTCCAAGGCCTTGGAAGCCTACCAGGAAATAGATGGTCTCATTTTTTGCTTAGGTTGTTTTGTTTAACTTTGTGTGTTCTAGTTCCCCAAGATGGAAGAATCATATTTAAGAGTAAAATAACAAATGTGGACTCTAATTGCTCTTTTGGCTTTTAAGAAGTTCATAAAATCATGGAAGCTTTTAAGCTTTTCTAGGAATCCTTCCGAAATGCTTAAGTGTGGTCAAATCGGGGACCATCGAGAAATGGGACTCTATGCTCAGTGTGTTTTACTGGATCTTGAAGCTCCTCATATCTTTGCAGATTTACAAAAGCCACGATGTAGGTCAGTCTCCATCACAGAAGATTCTAAAGAAATGTCCAAATTTTCTTGTTCTCTATTTGGTTCTGTTAAGTATGGTTTAAAACAAGTTATCTCTGTCCAGGACTTAGATAGAAATCTCCTATGAAAATGGAAATTCATATTATTGGTTATGAAGAATTTGACCTGTGATTGCATTTAAAATGGAGTGTCAGATTTTATGGTTTGGAAAGTTACATTGCAGAGCATGGGCCTTGGTGAGAAAAGTCTGATTATAGACATGAAATGAGTTTCTGAAAAATGTGTTCTATCCTTTAAAACAAGAGTACCCTTTGTGAATCTCTTCTGAATTTTTTACCTGATACTTTTTTATTTTTCCCAATGGAACATTGCCTATCTGCGTATTGAATGACTGGCTTTTTTTGTTTTATTGTTTTCTTATTTTGATCTTTGTATATAAACCTAGCCTACAAATAAATTTCAACTGAAGTAAGACTAGGGTTGTCTTACTTATGGACATATGTGGTTTTTAAAATAAAGTTTAGGAAGGAGAAAAAGATCTCCATGGTTAGAATCTTACAGATTATATTCTATTTAGTTTCAGCGAAGCTTAAATTTTTCTTTTTCTACAAAAGAACATGATTCAGTGCTATTCATTTCAAATGCTGTCTGATCTAGGGCCCCTATTTGACGGCTTTATTTACGCTTCAAAAAAGTCATGTATATGTTGTTAGACATTTGTTAGAAATGGTCCACCCGTGTTTTTCTAATATCGTGTGCAAGCTAAATTTGGTCATGGACTACTCCGTCAGAAGGGGAAGTGTGAAATTGTGAGAACAGCCCAGGAATTGTAGATCTGAGACCCCAGACATGGCATGTTCTTCCTGTGCTGCCGTTTCCGTATCTGCAAATTTACATCATCATATCAGTTCTGCCCACCTAATAGGTAAACATGAATGTCAAAGAAAATAAGAACTGTGCAAGGACTTTGCACATTGCACTGATTTTTAGTCAGTGACTTTGCTGTGCGCGAGCAGCGATCCTAGAATTCAAGAGTTTAGAGCTGAAGGTTTGTTAAAGCCATAAGATTTCTTCAATATCCTAAAAATGAAACCTTCTTTCTTAGTGCTTCAGTAGAGTAACTGCTGTGTACACAAAGGACTGAGACTTGAAATCTCCCGTCTTACTCTCAGATATGACCTTCTAAGTTGGCGTTGCTTTTATATTCCAGTGCATCATTTTTTGTAAAAAACATCTTAGAAACTAATCTATACAAGCGGTTTCTCTTTGCAGATTCAGAATTAAAGGTAAAAAGAATAATGGAACTATATATTATTTTATATCATTTTATTACATGTATCATATTACTAATTAGAGTTACAGTTGTACTGAGTTTTTCACTTAGAGTTAAAACTACATGTTGAGTTATTTACTTTGGGTTTCCTTCCCATTCTTTCCCTAATTTCTAATACCTGACATTTCTGAGAAACTCTTAGAAGTCACTGTCTTTGCATTGTTATGTCACTGGCCTAACATACCAGCATTGAGAAGGGGAAGGGGGAAGATTCCATAGGATCTGTTAAATATTGTCATTAATATCAACAAAGAATTGACATTAGCATGCCTAAAGACAACCAAATAGCTTTATAATTTAAAAGTTCCGAACATTGTCTTATACTGATAATTTGGTTTAGAATATACTCAGGGGCATCTGCGTGGCTCAGTCGGTTAAGTGCCAGACTTCAGCTCAGGTCATGATCTCACGGTTCGTGGGTTCGAGACGCATGTCGGGCTCTGTGCTGACAGCTCAGGGCCTGGAGCCTGCTTCCGATTCTGTGTCTCCCTCTCTTTCTGCTCTCTCTCTCTCTCTCTCTCTCTCTCTCTCTCTCTCACACACACACACACACACACACACACACACATGCACACGCGTGCTCTCTCTCCTTCCGTCTCAAAAATAAACATTAAAAAAATTTTTTTTAGAATATACCCAAATATATAAGGCAAGATAATACACAACTAGAAAGAATGGGGTGGGAGCTGAAATGATTTAAATCAAATTTTCAGTAGTAAAACGATTAATATTAGAATTAATTTCAAACTAAAAACAAATGAGGAAGCTGAAGAAAAGAACTTTCAAGTGGCTGTTCTTTCTATTCACATTATTAAAGTTAGTTTGCATTTTGGTGGCTTTCAACAATGTGTTGTTGTTTGGTATAGTTTACTATATAAAGACCTCATATATTTAGTATCTATTACGTATCATGCATCGAGTAAGTGGCCAAAAGATGAATAAGACCTATTTTTCAAGAAGCTTATCGTCTTGGGGCGCCTGCGTGGCTCAGTTGGTTGAGCATGTAACTTTGGCCCAGATCGCGATCTCCCAGTTTGTGAGTTCAAGCCCCACCTCGGGCTCACTGCTGTCAGTGCAGAGCTGGCTTCGGATCTTCGGTCTCCCTCTCTCTCTGTCCCTCCCCTGCTCACACTCTTTCTCTGAAAAATAAAATAAACTTAAAAAAAGAGTTCATAGTGTTAATAATTATAATAATGTGGTAAGTGAAATTATGGAGGCTCTGATGGGATAGTATGTGAAAGGGCGTGTTTTCAGGGACGGGCATCCAGCCTGGGTGTTTGTGCAGAAATGAAGGCACCCATGAACAGGTCATACCCCCACTGGACCTTGAAGGATGAGGAGAAATTTGAGAGAAGCAGGGTCTATTCAGATTGGAAGTACTAGGTAGACCAAGGGGAGGGTAGTATAATGGAAGGGAAGAAGAGTGTTCCATACTACATCAGGTGTACAATAAGGGGCTAGAGCCTTAGTTCCAAACTTTGCTACACATTGAGTCATCTGGGGGACTTTAGAAAATCCTGAGGCCCAGCGCCCACTCCCAGACAATGTGATTTAAGAGGTATGGGGTGACTTGGGCATCAGAGCTCAACAAGCTTGAGAGCTCAGCGAAACCTTGATTAAGTTGAACTCACCCTTTATCGCATTTATGGTTGGAAGCCTTTGGAAGACTATTCCTGCTGGGTAATGTGGTTGCTTTATGTTTAAATGAAGCATTTGAAACAATGAAGCTCTTCTTTCCTGAGAGTTGCAGAGCCTTTTAACTTCTTTTCTTTTTCTTTTTTCTCTCTCACATCTTCAATGCTATTACTTTACATACAGTTTTTACACTGGCAAATTCAGTATCTTACAGTGACAGCTACCCATATTTCTTTTGTATCCATTAAGAAATTGCCTAAAAATTAATTTCCTTTTGGTTTAAAAGTATGTGCTGTGATAACCTTTATTTTGGGAAAACAGAGAAGCCATATAACATGAAGCCATAACCACAGCATAGAAGAGCATCATTTTTCTCCCTAGGTGGCAAAGCGAGCATTTTAAATTTTCACTTGAGCTTAGAGCAAAACAAAACCCTCAGCCTTTAATTACATACTGCTAAATAGACTGTACCTTTGACCTCTTAAGCCAGTGCCAACAGAACATTTTTATGTGAATTTTTTGTCTGTAAAGTACTTACTTTTAACTGCTTTGGAAATAGGCATATTAAAACCCCTTTTAAGAATGGAATAGTTATAAAGGGTGTGTGTGTGTGTGTGTGTGTGTGTGTGTGTCTTGTTTTGGGATATATATATATATATATATATATATATATATATATATATAATTTTTCCTTGTGAAGTCTTGCAAGACTGATTATAACTTAATTTTGTACAAGAATTGTCAAGAAATTGCTAGTAATCTCTAATCAGAAAAAGAAGTACGGATGTGATGGATAAATAGGATTCTGTTATGGCCAACATCTTCATTGATCTTAACAGAATTGCTCTTTGCCTCCCCCGTGTCTGTATTTTCTCTTGGCAGTAAGCCGAGTGAATTTGGAACAGAAAGAAAGAGAGAAAATCTACTTGGTTCCAAATGATGATAGCTGTGCCTTGGTGTGGGGAAAATAACTTACAACTTGATAGTAGAATTACTAGAGGATTTCTCTTGTTTAGGGAGAAAATTGAAGTTCCTTTTGTGGCCAGGTTGAAAAATTTCTAATTTCATATAGCCCATAGCTTATATCAATTTAAATCTGATGATTATCATATCAAATGGTAGAGTTTTTGATTATGAAATCACTTTTAAACTATTTCTGAACTGCAGTAAAAAAAAAAAAAAAGACTCAGATTAGAAAAAATATCCTTTTGGGTCTTAATTATTATTTTAAAATCCATTCTGTTTCTTAAAGTAAAATAATTGTTATTTTCTCAGGTTTTTTTTTTTTTAAGCGTAGGGAATTGATGAAGCATAGGGATTATGGGTATTTTATTTTGCTATAGGCTCTACAGTCAGATTAGCCTCATGAAAGTATGTAATTTCAAAATGTTTATATCATAAGATCCACAAATTTATTCTTTTTAGCTGATTATTACTCCCTCAGGTAAATTCTAAGGAAATAATCTTTCTATGTATCTTGAAAATACAGATGTAGGGCAAGATTTTTGCCAAGGCTTTCTATAGCAGAGAACAGTTTCTATCTTCTTAGTCTTTGGAGATAGTCAAAATAGCAAAATTATGCTTTCTAATTCAAATGGCCATAGATGGCACTGTGGCTCACACTGATACTTAAAATATACCATATTGTGGCATATTCTGAGTGAAATCTCCAACACCAAATTCATTTACAATAGTCTCTTTGTATTAAGAGTTCATTTTTTACTCTAAAGAGGAATGATTTTAAACCCAGCAAAATTGGAAATATTGTTTTTTTAATATTAGTAAATAGATTATGAACAACTGTATTTCTTGAGCCCTTGATAATGTTTTTCAAATGGAGCTCTTTTTTTTTTTAATTAAAATTGTTTTTATATTTTACTTATTTTTGAGAGAGAGAGAGACAGAGACAGAGTGCAAGCGGGGGAGGAGAGAGAGCCGGGGAGGCACAGAATCCGAAGCAGGCTCCAGGCTCCGAGCTGTCAGCACAGAGCCCGACCTGGGGCTCAAACTCACGAACCGTGAGATCATGACCCGAGCTGAAGTTGGACACTTAACCAACTGAGCCACCCAGGCGCCCCTTTAAAAAAATTTTTTTTAATGTTTTATGTAAAATGGGGGCTCTTCTAATACTACCTCTGCAAAATCTTTTTTCCGTAGGTACAGCGCCTAGAGAACACAAATTAAAATACACTCCTGGTTCTCTCCCCCTCCTGACTCCCAGAAAGCGTTTTTGAAACCTTCCCACTAAATCAAGCGTTTTGTCTTTTGAGTTCTGTCATGACTGGGGCTAAACAACTGTCACTGGCAAGTGACAAGAGACATAGACAGCAGGGAAAAGAAAAAGAGAGAAAAGAAAATAGGAGTCGGGGAAAATAAAAGTGTAAGAGAAAGGGTGGGAAGGTACCAGGTATACACCAGAAGGGTGAGGATGCCAGCAGCAATGGCCTCGGGTGCCAGTTTGGTGGGACTCATGCAGTGATCTGCCTACTCCTGCTGTATCCTGATACTTTTAATGTCTTTTCAGAATCTAGGTAGTACCAAGAAATATCTCAAAGTACAAACTGACGTTGTCATTAAGTTCAAATCTGCCTAAAGAATTTTCCATTCCTCCAATTAAAAAAAGAAATGCTTGGGGCACCTGGGTGGCTCAGTTGGTTAAGCATTCCACTTCGGCTCAGGTCATGATCTCGCAGTTTGTGAGTTTGAGCCCCGCGTCAGGCTCTGTGCTGACAGATCAGAGCCTAGAGCCCTCTTCAGATTCTGTGTCTTCCTATCTCTCTCTCTGCCTCTCCCCTGCTCACACTCGGTCTCTCTCTCTTCCTCAAAAATAAACGTTTACAAAAAAAAGAAATGACTAAAGATTCAGAAATTTATGTCTTTTTAACTAAGTATTGATCCTTCGAGGAGATTCTAAGGAAATAATCTTTCCATGTGTCTGGAAATACATATTTGCATGTACAGAAGAATCCATACAGCAAGGAATATTAACACAATTCCGTTTTCGTCCTCTATATACCCCAACTTGGAGATCTGGTACATTTCTACCTTGGCTTTGATACTTTGGTAAAGTTATGATGTTTGTCTTGGGGAGCAGAAAGGATATGATCTATTTTCTAACTGAACACTGGTGATCATGGGTAGTCTTTCTCTTTGGTCTAGAACAGACCAAAGAAATCCTCAATCTCAGTACTGTTGTATTTTGGGCTGGATAGTTTTTTTGTTGAGGGTTAGGGGGAGCTGTCTTGGGCCTTGTAGGGCGTTTAGCAACATCTCTGGCCTTTACCCGCCAAATGGCAGTAGACCATCGCCACCCCACTCTAGCCGTGACAATCAAAAAATGTCTCTAGATATTCCAAGTATTTCCCTCTGAATCAAAGTTACTGCTGACTGGAAATTCCTCAGTCTGGAAGAATCACTGATAGGGATTGGAGAGGGAGAGGGAAATGGAAGTAACAACTGAGGACCTGTAACAAGCTAGACATCATGCAGTGTATCATGTATTCTCATAGCCAGTTTATAATTCAAACATGTGACGTTATGAAAAACTCAGACACTTTCCCAAGGTCTCAGAATTTGGATCCATGGCTTGAAGTCAGATTTATCTGACTCGAAAGCTACTAAATCATACCACTTTGTGGCACTTATCTTTAAGGTCATTAAAGTCTCTGTGAGTTCCAATGTGTAGAGTGTAAGGAAGATTGGGTTCACTAACCATCCTACATTTATTTCAGGCAGGCAGTTAGCCCAGAGAGGCTGTGTGATGCGGTGGGAAGCACACTGGATTAAGGGTCAAGAGCTCTGGCTTTGGGTGTCAGCTCTGATACTGACTCGCTGGGTGCCACTGGGCAAGTCCGTGTCTCCACTTCTTTAATACGCAGGGGCAACCTCTGTGCTCTCTGAGGTCAGCGAGCTCTGTTGTTGAACCGTGTTGAAAATCGGAATGTTTGGCTTTTGAAGACCAGCAGAATTTTTCAAATTGCTTTAAAACCATTCTACATGCAGTTTAGGATCACAGGCATGCTTTGGAACTTTTGGCTCCATTTAATCTATTAGTCTCATACTGATATGTCTTCTGTTTCTACAACTGCTTGCCCCTTATTCACTTCCTTTGTGAAGTCTTTTGTAATTATCTTTCCTGTCATGATAGATTTTCTTTACTTCCCATTCGCCGTGGTACTTATGTTTATAACCTGTACCAACTTACACAGTGTTTCCATGTCAGTGCTGAAATGATTTATTGATTTTCACTTACTTATGTTTTATCATTCCAACCAAAAGATCTTATGATCTTTTAGCAAGGAGCCTGGGTCTTCTATTTTCGCGTTTTCTGAAGTATTAAAAAAAAAAAAATGTAGCACATAGTAGGTGTTCAGTAAGTGCCTATTGAATTTAGTTTAAGAATTCACAATTTTATTTAAAAAATTTTTTTAATGTTTATTTATTTTTGAGAGAGAGAGTGAGAGAGTGTGTGAGCAGAGGAGAGGCAGAGAGGGAGACAGAGAATCCAAAGCAGACTCTGCTGTCAGCACAAAGCCCAACGCGGGTCTCAAACCCACAACCCATGAGGTGAAAACCTGAGCGAAAGTCAAACACTCAACCAACTGAGCCATCTAGGAGCCCCAAGAATTCACAATTTTAAAGCAAACTTTTCTGAGGAAACACTATGGTAAGCGGTAGGAATACAAAACCTAAGGCTTCTAACCAAACAATTACATCTAGTATGAATTGTTCTTTGAGCACAATTTCTATTTAACTTTCCCGGAGCAACATAATAATGCCATGTGTTACGATATGTGTTTCCTTGTGTTCTGACTCCTTTTAAATTTCTTCTACCTGGGACTTAAGATGCTTTAAGAATGACGTTTCTGCAATGTTCCATTGGATACATCTTCTCAGGAATGGCCATACATAGGAAAATATGACATATTCGTTGGCAGAGAAGAGCTGGTAAAGTTACAATTTGATGTAGTATTTCAGCAAACATTTCAATAAGTCTTTGACATTCTCCTGTAGTCCATTTTTACCTTATCAATACTTATAGTGACATATGATTGTCAACTTTTTATATTAAGGCCACACTCACAAATTAAACATGTTGTGTTTACATCTGATGAAAGCTGACGTTTTGGAAGGGTGTTAAAATATACTGACAGGTCCTGTTTATAAGCTCCTTTGGTAAAAATATGCAGATGACATCTTTAGATATTGTTTGTACACACGCTGATAGACAGAAAGCATTGGCAACAGAACAGATGCAAATGTCAACCTCACAATTTAACCTTTCGGTGGAGGAAAAGATGTTAGTTTAAAGTTACATGCATCTTTTAACTTGTTTCAAAGTTTTTGTTATTTTTTAGCCTGTTCCCTCTACTGTTTCGTGGGCTGTCAAAGCGGCCACTGCCGTGAGATTTACTCTTGAGAACTTTCCTCCGTAGCGCCCTTACTTAAACAATCCCAACTGCAAGATGTATTTCTTTTTCTTTTTTGTTTTTTAATTTTTTTTTTAATGTTTACTTTTTGAGAGAGAGATTGACAGAGTGTGAGCGGGGGAGGGACAGAGAGAGAGAGAGGGAGACACGGAATCTGAAGCAGGCTCCAGGCTCTGAGCTGTCAGCCCAGAGCCTGACGTGGTGCTCGAACCCACGAACCGTGAGATCATGACCTGAGCCAAAGTCAGACGCTCAACCAACTGAGCCACCCAGGTGCCCCGATGTATTTATTTTTCTAATTCAGTATGTTACTGTCCATGTTCATTTTCTACCTCTCAAATCTTTTCGTAGCATCCTTCTGTTCACCTATACAGGTGTTTTGGGTTAACAATAGAACCTGAAGAAAGCATTACGAATCCCCTCCCTGCCCCATACACACTTTATATTACAGCATTTCTGATAACACTTTGCCACGTGTATGTCTGTGCTAAGATCTAAGTTGAAAGTGTCATGTAGCACTTGAAACAGTTTTGGCTTATAGAGGCTCAAATGGGATAGCAGTGGAGGGGCCGAGGAGAGCACTGGGTGTTCTGGTCAGGAGGCCTAGGTTTCAATCCTGCCTTGGCCACCACCAACCTTTGAGAAGTTTTTCAGGTCTTCTCCCTTTTAGGGTCATCCCTTCCCTTCCTTATTTGTAAAATGAGACTAATGATACCTGTTCTACCTAGCTAAGAATGAAATAATGCATCATAATAATGTTTTGGAAAATGTATTTTTAGAAAATACATGGAAAAGACATGTCAGAAGATCCTTATTACAGTGTGCCCTTTTGTGGGCTTTCCTTTTCTCGTTTACTCTCTCTGTCTTTGAAAGAGTAGTCCAATGCTTAAAGGCTATCCAAGACTACTTTTGGAAATCTGAGTCTGAGACACCTTTAAGTCCAAGATCATGAGATTTCATAGTCGTTGCATGCAGTAATATCACAGATCCAAAGAATGTACAGGTACCAAGTAGCCCATAATATTTCTATAATAACACACTCAGATTAAAGACTCAGATGCCATAGTTTCTGAACCTATACTATAGTAGGCCTTTTTTTCTTGACTCTGTGGCCAATCCCTAGGCCACACCATTTCTGAATTTCCTTAGCCACATTCTTCTGTTTACAGCATATCCTTGCTTTTATTACATTAAATCTCTTCCTGTTCCAGCGCCTTGTGTGAGGGTCTGTGAAGACAGTAGAAATATCAGAGATAATCTCACTTTCTTAAGGGGTAAAGTGACCTCAGAATAGGGGGATAGTGCTAGGCATGTGAGTTTTATAAATACCGTGCATCTGGGTTGGGAAACACTGTGACGGAGCTGGACTTGTAAAAAGAGGTGTGGGGTCTCCCCCATGTTGCTTCTTTGAAGAGCATAATGGGCTTATCATTGCCTATTGGATCCAATCCAGATTTCACATTCTAGCATTCACTTTACTCCTCATTCTCCCTGATTCCTAAGCTTCATCATTTTACAAGCTTCAACTGCCTTTATTTGCTTCCCTAATCAAGTTCATGCCACTTATTCTCACCTAGCTGCCTTTATATGTGCCCTTTTGTCTGGAATTCTCTCCTGCTTCTCACCCTGTGGCCTTTAGTATGTGATTCAAGAATCATCCCTCCAACGAGTCTTTCTGACCTGATGCGGTCTCCTCTGCTCCACATTCCTTTTGTAACGAATTTACCTAAAGGAAGACAATGCTTTTTCTACGTACTTAAAAATTGGCCTTAATCTCAAGATTTACCTTAAGTCTGTGAAAATATTTTGGGAGTGATGAATAGGTACGATCCTTATATTTTCTGCCTGTGTTGATTGCTTAGGAATAAGGGGTGATAATTACCCAAAGGAATGTTCAAAGAACTATTCAGGTGGTGATTTGGTTTATTGGGTCACGTTTCAAAGTGTTACCATAAATAAAGTGAAGGAATACTGTGATATTGTCAGAACACTTATTTCCGGTGGAATTCCAACATGTTTCTGATGGCTTTGTCCTCCATTCTGCCAGTATCTGTACTATTGGGTCCTAAACCACGCTGCCTTAGTGTTGGCTTTTTTCCCCACACACAATTAGCCTGCATTATATGCTATTTTAGAATAAGAACTGTGACCTATCGTGCTGTGTGTAAGCGTATCAACTCTAAATAAATATTTGTGAATGATTGGACGAGTAGGGATATCGAATCTGATACTCTAGGAAAAGATGACATAGTTGTCCAGTTAGCTAATCTCTGTGGTGAGGAAATCAAGTTGGACTGTGTTATTATGAAACATACATCACAGTGTGGAGCTTTGTTAACTTTGGGTACAATGCTTGTATTCTTCTTGGTTAAAATATAGGACTTTGCCATCCCATGTCAACCCAGAATCAGAACCAAAGGCATTAGTAGTGTAATCATGCCCTTTGGTTTCTAGAAAAGATTAAGTTTTTCCTTTAAAATAGTACATTTTTATACTCATGTCTACATTTAAAATAAAAAAAACAAAATAATCACAACACAAATTTAGGCTTATAGCCTAAAGAACAGTATCTGTTTTGAAATACCCTGTGGGGTGTGTTGTTCCCATCTTTCTTAAGTTACTAGAAATCTTCTGAGTTCTTCCTTTGTTTCTGAAAGTATATCACTTTCTTACTGGTGAATGTAAAAGGGCCTTTCTATTCACAAATTGGCACCCATAATTTTAAATTCACAGGGTGCACTGTCCAATCCCAACTGCCTTTGCCTTCATCCTTGTCCATTTGGGCAGCTGACAGCACAGTTAGGAAGTCAGGATTATGGCTCCTCCTTTTCCAGTACTGAAGACAGTACAGATTAGCAGTAGTTAAGGGCCAGGAGTACTCAATCAAAGTCTTTGTGGCATTTGGAAAAACAAAACAAAACAAAACAAAACAAAAACAACCACAAATCAAGTACTCTCTTGGGAGAGTGTGGTTCTGCAGAACTGAGTTGGTCCCAAGTGATTCCCATGTAAATCTTTAAAGTAAAGCCATTAGGTTAATGTTTCCCAGTCTTTTCACCACCGGGGAAACCAATCAAAAACAGTTATTAAGGAAGTGTTGATTTCCCTGTGTTTCTTTTTTATTAACGAAAGTTAAGGATATAAAATTTTAAGTATATGAGAGAAGTCAAGGCTTGTTAAATCAGTATGAGAGAACTGAGTTCATATGTTCTAGCCCCAAACAAAAACAAAAACGAAACAACAATAACAACCAAACTTGAGGTTTTGATTAAGCTATGTAGTCTTGTGCTGGTTAAATATATGATCACTCTTAATCTTTCTGAAATATTAAAAAAACAACCCGTGAGCCCTTCAATGCTTTTCTGGATATCTGGTAGAGAGGATAGAGAGAAACCAGGCTGAGGGTTAATGGAGAACATGTTGATGTTTAGAAAGAACCACACATTTCAAGAATGGAGCTAGATAGCCTCTCAGAACACAAATTAGGAAAGCTGGGAATATGACTTTCTATCTGCATCCTCTGTAAATTAAAAAAGAAGAGGAAGAAGGAGCTAATGTTTATTGAGTGCTCATTATGTACCAAAAGCTGTGTCAAAGGCAGTTTGCATTTTGTCTTTACAGAAGCCCCGCAGAAGTTGGTGTTAAGAGATGTGGGGCCACATCCTAAGAGATGTAATGTGGCTCACCCAAGGTGATTCGCTGAGCAAGAATGAGAAACCAAGATTCTTTGATTCTGTATCCATTATTCTTTCCAACATACCACCACTGTCTTCCAAATGCAATTCTTGCAGCTCTCTGTTTTTTGTATTTTTGTGTTCATTTTGGTCTTCATCTCTTATTGGTTTAATATTTGTGGAATTTTATGTCTCCGGGAACATTGTAACCAATACTCTAGGGATGTCTTTTTGTTTTAGGTCCCAGGAGCTCAAGAGCTGAGTATACTGTGAAAGGAAAGGGCTGCTGGGGATCCCAAAGATTAGTAGTCCCAAAAGTTATGTGCTAGGTCACAATATTATATCTTAGATACGAACAAAGATTTTTTTTTTAATGTTTATTTATTTTTGAGAGTGAGAGAGAGAGAGAGAGAGAGAGACTGAGCACAAGTAGGGGAAGGGCAAAGAGAGAAGGGGAGACACAGAATCCGAAGTAGGCTCCAGGCTCTGAGCTGTCAGCACACAGCCTGATATGTGGCTTGAACCCAAGAACTGGGAGATCGTGACCTGAGCCAAAGTCGGATGCTTAACCGACTGAGCCACCCAAGATTTTTTTTTTTTTTAAATAGAAGAAAGATGCTAGTAAGTTCCTCAAGATCATTCTTTAATTTTATTCTTGTGTATAAACTTTTGCCTCTAATCTCTAGCTCTCAGTTTCCTTACCTGTACAGTGAAGTGGTTAGACTATCAGTAGTTCCTGAACTAGACCAGCAGATGAGAATCACCTGGATGGCTGATTGCTGTGCCCACCCTAGTGTTTCTGATTCAGAAGGCATAGGTGGGGCCCCACAAGGATCTGGAGGTTTGAATTTCCAAGGAGTTCCAGGTGGAATTTCCAAGGAGTTCCAGAAGCTGGCATCTGGGCCTACACTTTGAGAGCCACTGGAGTAGATGATTCCTAGAGGCCCTTCCAACTCTAAAATTTGTATGACTCAGCTCTGCCTATTTCCGGACTTATTGGAAAATAGTTTGTATCTTCCACTTTGAAGATGTGTGCCTTGAGTCTCTGCTTTATTTAATTTTGTTGGGTGCCCTTTCTGGTCATGCTGCACGTTCCTTTTCCTTAGAAATTCTTTCTTTCTTCCCCTCCATTCTTTGTGTACTGCCAAACAGAATGTTTGCTTAACTAATGTTAGTGCAATGCATTTCCAGAATTGCCTTTTGGGGAAATTTAAATGAAAATTTAAAGTATCATTAAGAATGCAAACAATAAATTCTTTGACTAGCTGTAGGCATCTTTACATTGCAATGACTAAAAAAGGTTCTGGTTAATTAGAAGTAATTTGTTAGAAACCTGAATCCTCTTTTTTTCTCTCAGAACAAAACTCAGTTCCCAGCTGGATGCTTATAAGTACAGGAAGTGTAATTGTGAGATGATTAATTGCAAAAGATAGATAATTAGAGTTCATATGATGTGTCAAATACGGGCAACTAAGAGGTTGACTACATGTTGAAAGAGAACAGCTGAAATCTGGGTTGTGGCTATAGATGGGTGATTTACCTTTACCACCAGAGCTTGTAGAAAGAGGTAGAAAGAACACTTGCCTGAACCTTGCCTTTCATCCCATTTTGGGCAAATTACTAGATTTGCCACAATAAAATTACTAGAGAAGAGTTTCCACTGCCTGAAATCAGGCTTAGAACATTGAGCTTTTATTGCTGAACTACCTATAAATTTCTAACACCAAATAAAGGGTTTGGGGTTTGTAGCTGTTTTCCTGTACCATATGTGTATGTATGTGTATACGTATACGTATACGTATACGTATACGTATACATATGTATTTAACTCTTTCCATTAAACCTACATTATTTCTATTCCCAGTTGAAATGACCTGTTTTTATGTCCTAATTTTCAATGGCCAAATCTTATATCCTTCAAAATTAGTGGCCCTTGCTACTAGAAGTTAAATGTTTTCATCACAAGTCTGGAATAGTTTTACCTTCAAAAAAAAAAAAAAAATGCACTTATGGTGTTTCTTTAAATCGCCCATCAAAAAAATTAGCGAGATGAGAAAAAAAGTCTTACAACCTGTCAGTAATTAAATTAACCTTCTCCAGTCTCACCTATTGGTTTATTTAGAATCACAATGACATTAATAAAAACTGGATCTGTCACCTGCACTTGTAAATGGGACTTTCTCCATTTTCTAAACTTTATATTTTTACTGAAGAGTTTTTCAGCCCTCAGAAACAGTGCTTTACAAATTCAGCTAATGACCCAAATCCAGCTTGTTTGTTGTGGAGGGGTTGTATTAAAATAACTCACTGTATGAGTATTGTCATTAATGATATGCTCATTTTGATAATGGGGCTGCAGATTCTTAGTCTATAGTCCTTGGGGAGATGCTACAATTTTTTTTTAACTAAGTATTGTTCTGGCTCCTTTCCTTGATTGGCCCAGAAATAGCAATCAGCTGGGGAGCAGGATGGCATGCCTCTTAGCGATCCCTTTGATCTTTGAGATGAGTATCAACATTGTATGCTTCCTAATGGAAGTGTAATTTAATGAAATCTATTGGGTAAACATACTTCAGATGTTCAAAGGAGGTGACAAAATTTTTGCTGGCAGCCAGGACCTGGCGGCTTTCCAGCTTGCCTCTAGCTGCTATGCATATAGCATTGAGAAAGGCACTTAAAATAGGAACACAAAGTATTATTTTCATTGTGTTTCAACCCCCCTGCCTGCCCTCCCCTACCAATTTCTTTCCCTTAAGTTTATTTTTGTGGTATTTCTGCTAGTGCCCTTTGCCATGTAACCTTTCCTAGTATAAAGTAGAATGTGAGATTTGATCTTTTTCTATTTTTCTTGGTTTATTTGATGACACCAAGAGTAGTACATTGGATGTATGGCACCAAAGTCAGGAGAAGTTGTAGGCATGAGACTTACATAGAACATCCTAGAGGGGAAAAAGGCAGTCTATAAAAAGTACATATTTCGGCACCAGTTGATTAAATTAAACATTCTATTTTGGGAGGAGATGATAGAGCATTTTTGTTTTAACAATCCTTGAGGAAGTGTGATAGAAATAGCCATAGACAGCAGGAGTCAGGGGACCTGACTAATCTCTGCTATGTCACTTTCTAGCTGTGTGTTGTAGGGCCAGTCACTCTCTGTGGGTCTCGGTTTCCTTAGCTGTAAAATGAAGGAACTGAATTAGGTGAGTTTAAAGGTCATTTTTATCTCTGAAAATTTATGATTCTTTTTACGAACAATTATCAACATTGTCCCATAAAAATGTTATTGCAGCCACACATATAACTTCAGATTTCCTAGTTATCACATACAGAAGAAAAAAGAAAGAGGTGAAATTAATTTTAGTAATATATTTTGTTTAGCCTAATAGATATTATTGAAAATATTATTTCAATATATAATACATTTTAAAAATTATTGAGATTTTTTTTACATTCTTTTTTCTTACTAAGTCTTCAAAATCCAGTGCACATTTTATACAGACAGCATATTTCAGTTCTGACTATCCATGTTTCAGGTGTTCAATAATCACATGTGTCTGGTGGCTGCCATATTGGACAGCAGCTCTAGATGCTACAGCGCAGCTATTTCAGACCACATTCCCAGAACATGAACATTGAGCTATTGCTCATGAATATAAAGGTTCTTAAGCCGCAGCCTCTTCCCCTAGACCAGTGGTTCTCAACTCTGGCCGGACACACCCAAGGAGCTTTAGAAAATAATGCTTGGATCCCCATGGTCTAGGTATAGCCGGGGCACAGGGATTTTTAAAGCTTCCCAAGTGATTCCAATGTTCAGTCAAGATGAAGGACCGTTGCCCTAGACATAATGCTCCTAAATGCAGCTGTGCCTTACTTCATGGGCTCCCTGCCATCAAGAAAGCTTATGTAACCTCGGCCTTTACTTCTCTACCCCACTCTTTTGGTAAAAAGGAGTATATAGAATCTTTAGATCAGATCCAAAATGTTGGCACCCAATATATAATAAACTAAGAGACTGATAGATTTTATTTCTTCTGTTAAAAATAGGAATGTGATACTTAACAGAAACACTGAAGTGTTTTCAGAACAGTAACAACAACAAAAATCATATAAGATGTAGGAGGAGACTTTGCTATTTTTTAGAGCCTTTTATAATCTCCGAAATTCTCTGCAGTAGGCAATTTCCAGTTAATCAGTATTACTTTTTTGATACAATTTTAAATTGTATTCTTTCTTAGATAAAAGTTTATATCCTTACAGTCCAGCTTTTTTTTTTTTTTTTTTTTTTTTTTTTTTTTTTTAAAGTAGGCTTCATGCCCAGCATGGAGCCCGACACAGGGCTTAAATTCACGACTCTGAGATCAAGACCTGAGCCGAAATCAAGAGTCGGACACTTAACTGACTGAGCCGCCCAGGTGCCCCTCCAACTTCTTTTTTAAAAACAGATTTATTGAAGTATACTTTACATATTACTATTTTTCATTGTAAGTGTACAATTCAGTGCTTTTTAGGATATTTATACAGTTGTGCAACCATTACCACAATCCAGTTTTATGACACTTCCTACAGGTTCCCTCATGACCATTTTAGTGAAGCCTCCAATTCCCAATTCCATGCAACCACTGATCTGCTTTCTCTCTATATAGCTCTTTTTTACCATATAATTTTTGAGGTTCATCTATATTCTAGGACTATCAATAGTTTTGTTTTTGTTACTGAGTAATATTCTAGTGTATGGACATGTAACATTTTATTTATCCTATTACCAGTTAATGGACATTTGAATTGATTGCAGATTTTTACTATTATGACTATGCTGCCGTGAAAGTCCACGTACAAGTCTGTATGGACACGTACTTTCATTTTTCTTGGGAAATTACCTAGAAGTAGAATTTCTGGGTCATATGGTAAATAGATACTTTTTAAGAAACTGCCATGCTGTTTCTGAAGGGACAATACCCATTTTATATTCCCACCAGCAATGTATGAAGGTTTCAATTTCTTCATATGCTGGTTAACACTTGGTATTTTTGACAGAAGCCATCTAGGGGATATATAAAGATATCTCGTTGTATTTTAATTTGCATTTCCCTAGTAACTAATGATATGAAGCATTTCTTTGTGTGCATGTTAGACATTTATATATCTTTGGTAAAATATATTTTCAAATCTTTTGCCCATTTTTTTATTAAGCTGTTTATCTTCTTATGATTGAGGTTTTTGTGTATTCTGGATGCAAATGCTTTATCAAATGTATGGTTTGCAAATATTTTCTCCCCAGTATGTAGCTTACCTTTTCGTTTTTTGTTTTTTGAAGTTTATTTATTTATTTATTTTGAGAGGGGGCAGGAGCAGAGAGAGGGAGGGAGAGAATCCCAATCAGGCTCTGTGCCATTAGTGTCGAGCCTGACGTGGGGTTTGATCCCATGAGCCATGAGATCATGACCTGATCTTAAATCAAGAGTCAGATGCTTAACCGACTGAGCCACCTAGGCACCCCTCCTTTTCATTTTCTTAATGATATCTTTTGAAGTACAAAAGTTTTAAATTATGATAAAGTTCTACTTATTAATTTTTTAATGGATTGTGCTTTTGGTATTGTATCTCACAAATCTTTGCCTGACCCAAGGATACAAAGGTTTTCTTCTAGAAATTTTATATTTTTAGCTTTTATATGTAGGTTTATGATTATTTTGGTTAATTTTTTTGGTATGGTAAGAAACAAAATATCTCAGTTATTTTCTGTTTATATGTTTATCCAATTGTTCCAATATCATTTGTTGAAAAGCCTTACCTTTCCCTCATTGAATTCCCTCGGCACTTTTGTAGAAAATCAGATGACCATTATGCAATTGTTTGTATTTCGAGTCTCAGTTCTGTTTTCAGTGATCTATGTATCTATCCTTATGCCAGTAGCACAGTGTTTTGATTACTGTAGCTTTATAGTAAGTTTTGAAATCACGTAGTGTAAATTTTCCAGTTTTGCTCTTCTTCAACGAAATTCTAGATTCTTGGCATGTCTGTATAACTTCAAAAGTCGATTTGTGAATTTCTATGAAAAAGTCTGAGATTTTGATAGGGATTCATTGAATGGAGTCAATATAGATCAATATGGGGGAAGTTGCTATCTAAACAATATTTAGTCTTCTAATCCTTTATTTGTGTGTTCTTTAATTTCTCAGCAATGTTTTAACAGTTTTCAGTATACAGGTCTTATACTTACTTTGTGAAACTTATTTCTAAAAATTGCATTCTTTTTGATGCTGTCATGAATGAATTTTTTCTTAATATTGTTTTTGGTTTGTTCATTGTGGTATATAAAAATACAATTGATTTTTGTATATTGATCTTGTATCCTGCAACCTTGATGAATTCACTTAATAATTAAAGTAGTTTTCTTTGTAGATTCTTTTAGGTTTTCTACATTAAAGATCATGCCATCTGTGAATAAAGACAGTTTTACTTCTTTCCAGTAGGTGTTCCTATAATTGATTAATTAATTAATTTACCTTTTTACACTGGCTAATAGAAGTAGTGAGAATGGATTTCCTTGCCTTGTTCCATTTTTAGGGGGAAAGGCATTAAGATTTTCACCATTAGATTGGTATTAGCCACAGCTGTCTTATAAATGTCCTTTACCAGGTAGAGGAAATTCCCTTTTTTCCTTGTTTGTTTTCAGTGTCTATTATAGATAAGTGCTGGATTTTGTCAAATGCTTTTTCTGTGTCTACTGAGATGATCTTATGGTTTTTGTCCTTTATTGTATTAATATGATGTATTACCGGGGCGCCTGGGTGGCGCAGTCGGTTAAGCGTCCGACTTCAGCCAGGTCACAATCTCGCGGTCCGTGAGTTCGAGCCCCGCGTCGGGCTCTGGGCTGATGGCTCGGAGCCTGGAGCCTGTTTCCGATTCTGTGTCTCCCTCTCTCTCTGCCCCTCCCCCGTTCATGCTCTGTCTCTCTCTGTCCCAAAAATAAATAAACGTTGAAAAAAAAAAAAAAATTTAATATGATGTATTACCTTAATTGATTTTTAAATGTTAAGCCAGTCTTCTTGGGATAAATTCCACGTTGTCAGATTGTTTTATCTTTTTAATGTGTTGCCAGATTTGGCTTATACATTCTGTATTAAGGATTTTTATATCTATGTTTATGAGGGATATTGGTCTACAGTTTTGTCATATCTTTGTCTGGCTTTGGCGTCATTGTAGCACTGGTCTTAAGGAAGGGGTTGAGAACTGTTGAAGCACTAAATTTCCCTTCACCGACTTTTTAAAAATGTAAACCTGTGGCCATTTTCCATATTATTTTCCAGATTAATATTGCTAAGCCAAAAATAAAATTTAAAATAGGCTTGGGAAGCTAAGAATCGGGGGGTTTTTTGTTTGTTTTTTGGGGTTGTTGTTCTTGTTGTTGTTCATTTTTTCCTGATACTGAGTCAGTTGCTCTTAAGGTATCCAGAATTTCTTAAGATATATGAAGCTGATTTTTCTAGATGCAGTGAAAAGGCCTGAGTGTTCTGCCATGGTGTTTTTGCTTTAAGAACATTAGTTCAATAATGGGCCACCTGCCAGTGGTCTATTTCACTGAAAGGAATAATTTACCAAAGTCTGTTTGTCTGTAGCTTAAAAAAAATTTCTCAACTCTTTATTTTGAAAGTTTTCAATTACATAGAAAAGATAGAAGAAGAGTACCAAAATCACCTATGTTACTCTATTTAAATTCAGCAACTGGGGGCACCTGGGTGGCTCAGTCGGTTAAGTGGCCGACTTCGGCTCAGGTCATAATCTCGCAGTTCGTGAGTTCGAGCCTCGCGTCCGGCTCTGTGCTGACAGCTCAGAGCCTGGAGCCTGTTTCAGATTCTGTGTCTCCCTCTCTCTGACCCTCCCCCGTTCATGCTCTGTCTCTGTCTCAAAAATAAAAATAAACGTTAAAAAAAATTAAAAAAAAAATAAATTCAGCAACTGGTAACACTTTCCTTCACTTGCTTTCTCTGTCTCTTTTAGAGAGAGATTCCTTAATTTGTTTAATATATGAATGTTTCTCAAGAAGGAACCAAGGATAAACTCTCAAGTTTCTAGCTTGAATAACTAAATCTTTATTTATTTATTTTATTTTATTTATTTATTTTGAGAGAGAGAGAGAGCGAGCAGGGGAGGGGCAGAGAGAGAGGGAGAGAGAGAATCCTGAGCAGGCTCTGCCCTGTCAGCACAGAGCCCAATGCGGGGGTTAAACTCACGAACAATGAGATCATGACCCCAGCCAAAACCAAGAGCCAGAGTCTTAACTGACTGCACTACCCAGGCACCCCTGAATAACTAGGTCTTTAAATGGATGACACTATCTATTGAGTTGGGGAAGACTAGTGTAGGACAAGTCATTTCTTGTTTCTTTGTTTGTTTAGTGGGAGAATGGTTATAGAATGGTTATGTTTTAAATTCAAGATACCTATGAGACATCCCAGTGAGGAAATTAAATAGCCACTTGAAAATATCAAGTTTGAGTTCAGAGGAGAATTTGAGTTAGATCTATTTTGACATCAGCATATAGACAGTATTTAAAGCTTTAGAAATAGATGAGAATACTTAAGGAGAGAGGAGAGTGATAGAAGAGGGTTCTTAACCAAGCTCACAGGAATTATAGCGTTTAGCTCAAAAAGAGAATGATTTGAATTGAAGTAAGGGAAAAAAAAATCTCAGCTGGTGAGGTAGAAGTAAAGCCAGATCATTTCTGCAGAAGAAACTATTTAAAGAAAGAGGACATTCCAACCAAATTGAATACTGTTGAGAAGTTGAGTAAAATGAGGACATGAAAGAGTGCCCACTAGATTGTCAGCATGACAGTTGCTATTGACCTTGAAAGAACTTGTAGGTTGAGTAGCAGTAAGAACTAAGATTCAGCAAATCCCCTGACTTGGTCACTTTCAACCATAATCATTGAAATGTTTGTATATGAAGATGATTAAAGCAAAGTTACTGCTCTATTAAACAAATTCAGTGTTAAGTTCATTTCACTTAGCTATCAATTTTAAGTCATTTAAATGGCCATGATAATGTAGATTGTGTTCCAATAAAAAGGACAGTACAATTTTTTGGTCACCATGATCCTGGCTGTGCTAACAAAGACCTGTTTCAGCTAAGAACCTAAATTATTCTGAATGTTTGGGCAGAGCATTTCTATGTGGTCATGACCACTTACAAGTTTTTTTTAGTAGTGATTTATACTCATTTTATTTCTAACCAATATAGCTGCCAACTGGACGCACATTTAAAACAAGTGGCTTTAGGGGCGCCTGGGTGGCGCAGTCGGTTAAGCGTCCGACTTCAGCCAGGTCACGATCTCGCGGTCTGTGAGTTCGAGCCCCGCGTCAGGCTCTGGGCTGATGGCTCAGAGCCTAGAGCCTGTTTCCGATTCTGTGTCTCCCTCTCTCTCTGCCCCTCCCCCGTTCATGCTCTGTCTCTCTCTGTCCCAAAAATAAATAAAAAACGTTGAAAAAAAATTTTTAAAACAAGTGGCTTTAAAAATAAAAAAATTTAAAACAAAAAACCACGTTGGCTATTCTTTCTTCAGCAATGGAAGAAGGGAGGTAGTGAAAGAAAGGAAACATTTGAGTAAATGTGATTGGACTGATTATAGAAAATGATTTACCTTAGAAGCTTTGCCTGGTTTTAAGTTCTTACTGACACCTATTAATTGTTTGAACTTGAACGATTTACTTATTTAATTTCTCTGCCTCAGTTTTTGTATCTGTGAAATGGAAATAATAATAGTCTCTACCTTGAGATTGTTGTGAAGAGTGAGTTCACAGACACAAACACACAGCAGAATAATGGTTAGTAATGCATAGTAAGCTAAAAAAAAATATAAGCTATTATCTTTTTTAAACACAAATTAGGGGGGCACCTGGGTGGCTCAGTCGGTTGAGCGTCCGACTTCGGCTCAGGTCATGATCTCGCGGTCTGTGAGTTCGAGCCCCGCGTCGGGCTCTGTGCTGACAGCTCAGAGCCTGGAGCCTGTTTCAGATTCTGTGTCTCCCTCTCTCTCTGACCCTCCCCCGTTCATGCTCTGTCTCTCTCTGTCTCAAATATAAATAAACGTTAAAAAAAAAATTTATAAACACAAATTAGGTTGATTTTTAAATAACATTTACTTAATTCCAGAATAAAACATAATCTAAATTAGGCCAAAATCCCCCAGAGAAACAATTTCTCTGGCACAAGACTTTTCTCGGTTGTAAACCCGCAAGTCACATGTGTTTACCCAGTGTGCTAACCCCGTTTAATTATTGACTCCACAGCAATTTACCAGAATTGTATTTTCTAGCTCTGGAAAATAGATGTAGATGAATATGTAAACAGGCTAAAGTTTATTTCTAATGTAGAGTCTCACATAAACGAGTGCCAGTTTTATATGTAGGAAAAGATGAGAGATACTTAATTATCCTCTTCTAAAATTCATGGTTCTTAACCAATTTGACAATAAATTTAATGAAATAAAATAAAATTTATGGTTCTTAAACCAAGAAATCGCACCATCACTTTCAGTCATTGTTTATAGTAAATATCATGAAATAATGTAATAGATCGTCCCTAAGTAATTTCCATTATGATTCAGAACATTTGATGTTACCTGGTATGTCCTTCCTCCACTGGATTATGTACTCAATATAAATGTTTTCTGTCCAGGCATCCAGAGTGAACTTGAGTTTAGCTGAAGCAGGTCTTTGTCAACAGCACCACCAGATTTATACTGACCAAAGAACTGCTCTTTCTATTTTATTATACCATAATTTGTATTTTCCTCATCTGTAGGGGGATGAGGTTAAGTTATTCTCAAAAGAGCCTTATAATTCGGAAGTGCTATTATTGGATGATTCATAAAATGCTTATAAAGTTGATATTTTATTCTATAAGATTGTTTAAGGTGGTTTATCTCACTTGAAATTCGATACTTTAGCCTCCTGATTTATCTGCAGAATCCAAGCACACATGAAACAACCTTCCCCCCCAACCACCACTAATGAATGCAATACTTTAGTAAAATGCTTTTTTAGAAAAACATTATAAAATATGCTGTGAGTAGGGGAGCAAAATGACCGTAATATACAAATATATTTAAACTAGACAGAAAAGAATAAATAAAGCTTATGGGATACATTCACCCCAATTGGCTATTTTTGAGTTTATTCATACAGGGCTCAAGTCAAATAAAGATTGAGTAGACCTCTGTTTGCAGTAGAAGTTCTGGCCACCACTTTTTTTTTTCCTCATGTGACTTCCAAGGGTTATTATATATTCAGATGGACAATTTTCTTAGAAATGCTGCTGCTTCAAGTGGTGGGTGTTCTGTTCAGGTAACCTGTCAGTTTAACAAATGTCTTCCATCCTAAGTGTCCCTACCTGAATTATTCTATTTTCACCACAGAGACTAAAATATTATCCAGTAGAGTTTTGTCCAAAGAGAATGGGGTGGAGGTGGTGGTACAATCAATCACTCAAGTGCTAGATGTCAGGAAAGGTT
Organism: Puma concolor; assembly: GCF_028749965.1. NCBI lineage: Eukaryota > Metazoa > Chordata > Mammalia > Carnivora > Felidae > Puma > Puma concolor. Next base: position 70,650,304 of record NC_141677.1, read on the forward strand.
TAAAGTAAATGAAGAAATAACCAGCTTTCGGGGAAAGTGGCCTTATCTGGTCTCTATACTGTACAAATATTCCAACATTGAGAGAAAGGGAGATATTGCATTTAAAACCATATGTGTAAGGAAAAGTTTGGATATGTTACTTTTTAAATTGTATTGCTTCCATCTATGAGAGATACCATACCTCTGAAACTTTTTTTGCCAGAGTCACACATGACCCCTGTTTCGGAGGTCCCTTTCCCATTTTATCATGCTTGTCTTCCCCCTGTGTAGCATTTGATTGACTCCCATCTTCTTGAAACTAGTTTCCTTAATACCATACTTGCTTGGTTTCTTCTGGCTCTTTTATCTGTCTCCTTCATTGGATTTTCTTTTCCCGTCTTCCCCTTAATTTTTGTGTTTGCAGGTCACTGTTGCTTTGACTTGTCATCTCAGTGTTCTCTCTGCTTAATTTTATGTATGCCCATGGCTTCCACTAATGCCTATATATTGACGACTTCAAAATCATGCCTCTAGCCCAGACTTTCACATTGCACACTGTACTATTTTTTTTCCAATTATCTATTGCACATGTTCCAGTTTTACAGATATTAAAATACAGTGTTCCAACCTGAACTCATTAAACTTACTGTCTTTCCTCCAAATCTGTTTCTCTTCCTGCCTTCATTATACTAGTTAATGCTTGTCTGTTGGTTATGCTGGTTAATATACCATCTATTCAGTTACTCACATGAGAAACCTGGGAGACACTTCATACTTGTTTCTTTGCCTTGATCTCACATCTAATTGTCACTAAGACCCATGGATTCTACCTCCACGGTCTCTCTCCCCTCCATCCTTACTGTTGTTCTGTTCACCGAGGACCACATGGTCTCTCTCAACCTTTAAGAACAAGCCTGAAATTTCTGCTTCACTCTAGTTCTTCTCTGGACAATTTTCCATTTTGAGTCTAGAGGAAACTTTATAAAAATGTAAATCTGATTAGATCAAACTTCTGTTTTTGTGACTTTCCAGTACTTATAGGAGGTCACAAAGTTTCAGTCTGACAATCAAATCGAGCTAAAAGACATAATGTTTTGCCTCTTCAGTGCTTTTAATGTATTGAAATATGCTGCCAACATTAAAACATTGAGAGATATCACAGAAACATCCAAATTTCAGGTTTCTTCTGAAATTCCAGGAGATCTAGAATTTTGGAAACAGCTATCGCTGAGTAGTGGCTTTGTACTCAGTGGAGCATATTGAATCTGGGTCCCCATGATCACTTGCCATTTCACTCATTCTTGATGTTGGCCTGTCTCCTGTGGGGCATCTGCATTTGCTTCTGTTGGGTTAGCTTTGAACTCCTTTTTTTTTTTTTTTTTAAATCTAACCTTAAAGCCTTTCTTCTTTCTTTCTCTCTTTTTCTCTTCCTTCCTAACTTCCTTCCTCCCTCCCTTTCTTCCAGCATTTTTAGGTGATACTTTTTAATAACTATAATTTATAAATGTATTTAAACTACAGAGAACAGAATAGCTGATGCTTATGGCATATATTCATTCCAATGATTGGCTATATTTTAGTTTACTCATATAGAACTTAAGTCAAATAAAGATCGAGCAGACCTCAGTTTACAGTTAGAATTTTGACCACTATTTTTTTTTCATGTGACTACCAAGAGGTATCATATATTCAGATGGAAAATTTTTTTAGAAATGATGTTGCTTCAAGTGGTAGATATGTTTTGGGTAGCCTGAGTAGACATACTTTTGTCCCCCTCATACCTTTTTTTCTAAAATTATTTTATTTTATTGTAATATGAACACTTAACCTGAGATTTATCCTCTTACCAAATCTTAAGTGCATAAATATACTCTGCTCATTACAGGTACAATGTTGTACAACAGATCTCTAGAGCTTATTCATCTCACTTAACTGAAACTTTATGCCAATTGATTAGTAACTTCCCATTTTTTCTCTATCTAGTCCCTGGCAACCACCATACCACCTTTTGATTCTAGCATTTGACTATTTTCAATACCTCATATAAGTGGCAGCATGCAGTATTTGTCTTTCTGTGACTGGTTTATTTCACTTAGCATAACATCCTCACGGTTCATCCATGTCATCACATATTGCAGAATTTCTTTCTTTTTTAAGGCTGAACAGTATTCCATTTTATGTGTCTAGCATTTTTTTTCTTTTTCTTTTTTTTTTTTTTTTTTAGCCATTCATCTGTTGATGGGCATTAGATTGTTTCTACATCTTGGCTATTGTGAACAGTACTGTAATGAACATGGAGTGCTAATATCTCTTCAATCTTCCTGATTTCAATTATTGTGAACACCCAGAAATGGGGTTGCTGAATCATATGGTAGTTCTATTTCCAATTTTTTGAAGGAATCTCCATCCTATTTTGCATAGTAGCTGTTACCATTTTTGCATTCCCACCAACAGTATGTTAGGGTTCCAATTTCTCCATATCCTCTCCAACACTTTTCTGGGTTTTTGTTTGTTTGTTTGTTTGTTTGTTTTGATAATAGCCATTTTGACAGATGTGAGTTGATATCTCACTGTGATTTTGATTTACATTTTTCTGATGACCTATGACATTGAGCAGTTTTTCATATAGCCATTTGTGTGTCTTCTTTGGAGTAATATTTATTCAAGTTCTTAGCACATTTTTAAATCAGGTTATTAGGTTTTTTATTATTATTATTGAGCTTTTGGAGTTCTTTATATATTTTAGAGACGAATCCTTTTTCAGATATATGGCTTGCAGATATTTTCTCCCATTCCATAGTTTGCCTTATTACCCTGTTGACTGTTTCCTTTGTTATATATAAGAAATCATTGCCAAGATCAATGTCATGAAGCTTTTCCCCCATGTTTTCTTTGGTGTGTGTTTCATGATTTCAGATCTTACATTTAAGTCTTTAATCAATTTTGAGTTGATTTTTGTGTATGGTGTATAAAAAGTGTCATACACACACACACACACACACACACACACACACACACACGTATAAGCAACGTATAGAGCATCCCCAGATTCACAGAACCAAGGGTCGCTAGCTGAGAAGGCTACAGCCTCCTGGGTATTTTTCTCCTTCTTGTGTTTTTTGGGCTTCTTGCCAACTCTGGTCACCTCCTTGTCCTGCCTGGGGTCTAGGGAGGTCTTCACTTTCAAGACAAGGGGCATGACCAGAGGCCATAAGGACTTCCTCTTCTTTTTCTTCTCCCTACCGTGGAACTAAGATGAACTGAGAGCCTGCTTCCTGGGTCTGGGTGACTTCTCTCTCCATCTAGCACATAATGTGATTTCAGGTTCTAAGTGTTGCTCTCAGAAGTTGCTGTGACCCTACTTTTTCTTCACCAGAGGCATCTTGGATGCCTGCCCTAGGACCACACTTTTTGAGGGGCATGTGGCTTTTGTGGGACAGATATTAGTGGAATAATTGTCACTGTTTAAAACTGAGTATTGAGTCTCTGGTTCTTTGACCACCACCTTCTTTCTCTTCTTTTTCCCTAGGACCCCAAGGCTCAGGTCTCCTTTGTGGGTTTTGGTGATCATTCCTGTAGGCCAGTCTTCCCTGCATCCATGTGAAAGCCACCATTGGGATTTTAATAGGAATTTCATTGGATCTGTAAATCAGGGTAGTAGGGACATTTACAAATTGTTAATTCTTTCAATTTGTGAACATGTGATGTCTCTATATTTGTTTGGGTCTTTAATTTCTTTCATCAATGTTTTGTAATTTTCAGCCTCCAGGATTTTATTATTTTTGGTGTTACTGTAAATGGGATTGTTTTCCTGATTTCCTCTTCAGTTAGTTTGTTGTTAGTGGATAGAAACACAACTGATATCTGGCATGTTGATTTTGTATCCTGCAACTTTCCTGAATTCATTTATTAGCTCTAACCGTTTTCTCATGGAGTTTCCAGGTTGTCTGCATACAGAGACAGTTTTGCTTCGTCCTTTCCAATTTGGATGCTTTTTATTACTTTTTCCTCACCTAACTGCTCTGGCTAGGACCTCCAGTGCTATGTTGAATACAAGTGGTGAGACCGGACAGCCTCACCTTATTTCTCATCTTAGAGGGAAAGCTTTTAACTGTTCAGTTTTGAACTCTTAATCATGGTTGTCAAGGCCTCTTATGCTGATCCCTTCCCTTCTACCTACTACTTTTTTCTAACATTCTTTCCCCTTTCACCCTTTGTCCAGACGTGTCAAGGTACCCCAGTTTATGGTGTTGGGCATCATGTTTTAGGTCTTAATTATTGTACGTATTCTGTTTCTTTGTTTTGCAATGGTTATTCTTTCTTCTTTTCTACTTGGTAAACGAGTCATCATGTAAGCCCAGGGTCCCATTCCCTCTTTGTAAAGCCATTCTTGACCTGATCAAACCAGGCTGGTTCCTTCCTTTCTTCCACTGTACTAATATAAACCTCCAGTTTATAGTCCAGGTGTACGCTTACTGAAGTTACTTCTGCATATCTTCATGTCTGCCTCCCCCAACATCATTAAGGAGCTCATGGTCCCGGAATCTGCTGTATTAATAATATAATGCCTGGTGTGTGGTACTGCTTAAAAAATGTTAAATAAATGCAGAAATGAATGGGTGAATTGATGAAGGGTGCAAAACTCCATGCCTGTAGTCTTGTTATCTTCTTTGGTCTGAGATGAGATTCTCAATAAAATGTGTGGCTTCATTGAATTTTTCTAAAAACTAGTAGCAATCCTTACTTTATGTCATTGTAACATATTCAGTTTCGTAATTAATTCACTTATTTCTGGTCTTTTATGGTAAACTCTCTTAAGAACTTAAAATCATCCTATTCTCTCTTAAATCTTAAATTCTAGATTAAGGTTCTTAAAAGGCATTAACAAAAAAAAAAGAGAGAGAAAGAGAGAAATTAAAGAAGTAATAAATATCACTTCCATAATTCTTTTCTTTCCTGATCAATATTTTAACATACTATATGTTAAAGAATACTATATTTATAGTTGCATTAAAAAAAATTTTTTTTAATGTTTATTCATTTTTGGAAGACAGAGAGACAGAGTAGGGGAGGGGTAGAGAGAGAAGGAGACACAGAATCCCAAGCAGACTCCAGGCTCTGAGCCGGTCAGCACAGAGCCCTGACATGGGGCTCGAACCCACAAAGTGCGGGATCATGACCTGGGCCGAAGTTGAACGCTCAGCTCAACCGACTGAGCCACCCAGGAGCCCCTATAGTTGCATTTTTAAAGAACTTCATGATTTAGTTACTAATGAAAATAAAAACTTTTTTTTTTTTTTTTTTTTTTTTGGCTATCCTTCTATTCCCCAGAAATCTAAAACTTTCACATGAAAGTTTACCTCTAAGTTGAATAGTAAGATTGTTTTATTGGTTGGGGATTAAGTAGCTTATTTTCTAAAACGATATCAAGTAAAAATGTAGCTTTCTTAAAAAGGATATCACGGGGCACCTGGATGGCGCAGTCGGTTAAGCGCCCGACTTCAGCCAGGTCACGATCTCGCGGTCCGTGAGTTCGAGCCCCGCATCAGGCTCTGGGCTGATGGCTCAGAGCCTGGAGCCTGTTTCCGATTCTGTCTCCCTCTCTGTCTGACCCTCCCCCGTTCATGCTCTGTCTCTCTCTGTCCCAAAAATAAATAAACGTTGGAAAAAAGGATATCGCATGAGTTTAGAGTAGTGTTGAGCATAGTGTGTATGTGGAGATCGTTAAAGTAGATATTTACTTCAGTTTCTATGATCTCATGCCCTTTAATTTCTGTGATTTTATATTCTCTTTGCTGTTTTACAAATAAACATGAGGGGCACCCAGCTAGGTGGTGGAGTGGTGGCTCAGTTGGCAGAGCATGTGATTCTTTTTTTTTTTTTAAATTTTATTTTATTTTTTCAATGTTTATTTATTTTTGGGACAGAGAGAGACAGAGCATGAACGGGGGAGGGGCAGAGAGAGAGGGAGACACAGAAGAGCATGTGATTCTTGATCTTGGCCTTGTGAGTTTGAGCCCCACATTGGGTGTAGAGATTACTTAAAAATAGAATCTTAAAACTAACAAACAGAAGCAAAAAACAAAAGCACTCAAATAAATGTAATGTCATTCGCCAGCCTTGTAGTTAAGTAGCAAAATGTATTCTAGAATCCTTACTTTTTTTTATCTAGTATAATTTTTTTTACCTGTCCTAGATAAGTCAGAGATAAATATTTGCAGTTGTACTGTGACCTCCAACTCAATCATCATTACCAAAAAATAAAAAAAATAAAATAATTTCCATAAATCAACTGGAGTTGAATGGTTAACCAATGTGATAAATGTGGGATATTAGAAGGATGCCTGCATATGATTTTTACAAATGTTAATTTCCTGTGAACATGCCTGCTGACCTATTGTCATCAGGTCATGTATTTTTAGTTATTTTCCTAAAACTGAGACTAGACTTGTATGCATCTCTTCATTTTCTCCCCAACTCTTGCTTGTGATCAATAGCATGATCCTGTCTTTATTTACATAGGCTGTAGTCCCTGGAATAAAATTCCAGGGATTTGCTCAGGAATAGGGAGATCTTGACCTTTTCAAGAGAGTGTAGAATCTAACTTAACTATATGTGCTCTAGGGGCGCCTGGGTGGCTCAGTCGGCTGCGCGTCCGGCTTCGGCTCAGGTCATGATCTCGCAGTCTGTGAGTTCGAGCCCCGCGTCGGGCTCTGTGCTGACAGCTGGGAGCCTGGAGCCTGCTTCAGATTCTGTGTCCCCCTCTCTCTCTGCCCCTCCCCCACTCATGCTCTGTCTCTCTCTGTCTCAGAAATAAATAAACATTAAAAAAAAAAAAACTATATGTGCTCTATTGATAGCTTAGAATTAAACCTACTTTTTAAATTTCCTTTAATACAACGAACTTGACTTCTTTCCCATTATTCTATTTCTAGTGTTAGTATCCTGAAAGCAACTGATTTTCATGTTTTTACATCTTGGTTCCTTAGGAACAAACGAAACCGTTTTTATGGAAGTTTGGAGTATGTTTTTAATTTAAATTGCTTGGCCTTATCTCATTCCTGAAGGAAAGCAAATTTTTGTGTTGCCTATTCTTTTTCCTAAGAAGGTAGAGGATTACCATTTGATAAGGTGCTAATACTGTAATTAGTAAAACTTAAAATTAGAAAAAAAATTTTATATTGATCATATGGTTTGTTTAAGTAGAATTTCCAAGTTTCCTTCCACTGACAGAATTGTGCCTTTGAGAGAGATTTTAAGAGGGCAGCTTTTTATTAGTGTTTAACTCTTCTGGAGTGTGTGATAGGAATCCTCTTTTATCACTTAACTGCCTGGTTTTGAAAGTTTTATTGCGTGTTGTTATCCATGTGAAATAGGGATTTATATTGTCATCCCTTTGGTCTTCTGTTACCATTTCTTATTTTACCCTTGCACATAGGCGTGACGTCCTAGATCTGCAGAGATTATGAATAGAGACATGTACTGGATTACTTACTCCTTCTTACAGGGGTTAAAGCGTGACTGCATTCTGTGGCACACTGCGTAGCATTCTGCCCAAGTCACTTCATTCAATGAGCCAACATGGGGATGCCTTCTTTTTTCCCTTGGGAAACTTCGCCATGGTCCAGAAGTTCTTACCATTTTAGAGTTTTCTTGATCTCAGGCCTAAAATTTCCCTATTATTTAAACGATCCTGCCAGGTATTCATAGGCCAATGCTGAAAAGTCCTAAAAATATAACCTGAAGTTCTCTGTTGCATTGTTGGAAACCCTTCACCTAGAAGATGCTGGAGATTGTGGTGCTGATAATAATAAAGATGATTATCATTTATGCAGGGAAGATTCTCCCTTCCACCTCTGTTGTCCACCTCAGTTCCTCATTCCACTCTCCCCCAAGTCCCCAACCTAGGTAACTACTGTTATTAATTCCTTTTCTTTGTATATATACAAGCAAATACAAATGTACATTTTTCTCTCTACCCCCTTTAAATATCAACAAGATGGCATACGCTACAAAAGACAACGTAAACTATGCATACTATTCTCTACCTTCTTCTCTTCACTTTTCAATTGATCTTGGAGAGCAATACACAAAAGAGTCATATAGATATAGATATAGATATAGATATAGATATAGATATCTGAATAGTATTCCATTGTACGAATGTACCAAATTTATTTAATCAGTCATATGTAGATGACTTTTGGTATTGCATGTGGTGCTGCAATGAATGACTTTGAACTTTGTCATTTTTCATGTGAAAAAAATAAAAAAACAGAATTACTTCTTCAAAGAGCATGTGCATTTACAATATTGATAATCCCTTCACAAATACCCTCTGTGGGGGATGTCCCAATTTACACTCCCCTACAACAGTGCATGAGAGGTCTGGTTTACTCACAAAATGAATTTTCACTTACAACATGAAGTGTCAGACTTCTGGATATTGGTCAGATTGATTGGAGTAAAAGGGTAGTAGTTTTCATTAAACTTTTCTCATGAGTGAGATGGAGTGTTTTCAGAAGATGTTTTTATCCTGTGCCAGTTTTGGGGTGGTAAGGAGGAGGGGACTGCTCTTTTTCATATTAACTTCTAGAATTCTTTATACAAGCATGACTCATTTTATTGTACTTCAAAGATACTGTGTTTTTTACAAATTGAAACTTTTTGGTAACTCTATGTCAAGCAATTCTGTTGGTGCCATTTTTCAAAATGCATTTGCTCACTTTGTGTCCCTGTGTCACATTTTGGTAATTATCAATATTAATTGAATATGTCAACCCTTTCGTTATTATTATATTTTTATGATGATCAGTGATTATGACTCATTGAAAGTTCAGATGATTAGAATTTTTAGCAATATTTTAAAGTAAGGTAGGTACATTGTTTTCTAGACATAATGCTATTACATAGTAAATAGACTACGATATACTATAAATGTAACTTTTATATGTCTTGAATATTAGCCCAAGTTCAAAATAGAATTTGCAATTTTTTTTAGTTTATAGTTTGTCTTTAGACTTTGTTCAAACACTAATTTTATTCTATCTTTGTTCTATATTTAGCCATTCAAAAATATTTATATTTTGTGTGGTTAAAATCATCTATTTTTTACAGTTTTACATTTAGAATCATAGTTAGAAAGTCTTTTTCACCTTGGGGTTGTAAATGAACTAAGGTAAATTTATTCCTGGTGTGTGTTTTGGTTTAGGTACTTTTCATTGATCTCCCTTTAAGTTTATGGGTTTTTTATTTGCTGTTTCCAGTATGTTCTTAAGTGATTTTAATATTATTTTAAGTTACATTTGGATACCATATTTTTTGTGCTATCATTTCTACATATTTGGTTCATTTTTATAATCTACTACTGAAATTCCCCACCTCTTCGTGTATATTGTCCATCTTTTCTACCATGTCCTTTAGCATTTTTATCATAGGTGTTTTAAAGACCCTGTGTGATACTTCCAATACATGGATCGTCTCTGAGTATGTGACCATGGGTCACATTTTCTTGCTTTTTCATGTGTCTTGTAATTTTTGATCATGTGCTGGATATTGTAAATAAAAAGAGCAATAGAGAGGGAAGTAAGTAAAATTTAATCCAAGAAACCCCACAAAATAAACAAAAACACCACTCTCTTCTTTTAGGCTCCCATGTGAAGTGGTTAGGTCAATCTAACATATAATTGAGCTGTGTACAGGCTCTTTCTTTTTTGCAGTTTCAGCTTAATTCACAGCTGTAGGCTTTTCCTCTCAGTGGTGCTTGAGCTTTGAGCACTCGTGAATTTCCAGAGATCTCTTTCTGCTTTTCAGCCAAGCCACCATCTTTTTGGTTTGTGGGATCTCTTTCTCTGCTTTATACTGCTAATGTTTTGAGTCTCTGGGAAGTTCTCTTTGCTCTCCTGTCCTGATCTTGACTTTCTATTATCTTGGGAGATTTCTCTCTGCTCCACTTAAACTAAGCCTCAGAAAATTAGTTGCCTTACATTCTTTGAAGATCCAAAATGCTTCAGAGGATTTACTCCCAGCTTTGCTGCTCCCCTCTCCCACTCCAACCTTTGGTGGCTGAAATGCTGGAATGCCTCAGATAGGTTTCTATCAGCTCTCTTGTCCCGTCCCTATCCTACAATATGCAAGGTCTCAGAGCACTTAGCATGGGCTTCTTTTAGCTCCGCTGCCTTGCATCCCGCCTTCAGAGGGTCAGCTGCCTTAGATTTGGGGGAGGTTTTGCATAGCCCGGGGGAGCATCTCTCTCAGCAATTCTACCATGCCCCGAGCACTCATTGATGACCCATAGGAAAGCATTGGTTTGTGGACCCTATATCTCACTCTGTGGCTCAGGTTCCTTGAAATCGTAACATGATGTGCCAGCCCTGATGCAGACCTTAGAAGTTTGTTAGAAGTTTGGCAGGTTTCTTCTTACCTACATCTGCGGAGGCTTATTCTACTCCTCCAGGAATGAGAGTAGCCATAGGTCTCTTCTTTGTTATAAAATGCTTATGATTTTCTGGAATGTTTCACTTAAGTGCCTTTTTGTCATCAGCTCTCTGATAGGTTTTAAAAATTATGAATTTGTAACTTCTCCAGCTTGCTTTGTTTGTTAATGTGAAACCAGTGGTCTCTTTTGACCTTCTGTATTCTTTAGGAAGCAGAAGTCCTGTGTTATTCTTTAATTACCACTGCCTCTTCTTCTTCTTTGGACAAACTATGCCTAGGAAGGCTTCTGCCGGCAGCTCACTTACACCTGTGTCCACATCCATCCATTGTTTCAAACAAAGCATATAGATTTAGGCTTCAGAACGAGTCTCCCACCTTTAGGAAGTAAATTTTCACTGGCGCTTTTTGAGCCCAGCTGTTGTGGAGACCTCTTATCCTTCATGCATTTTGTCACCTTCTACCAAGTGGCTCTGCATGATCTCATCTCCTTTTGGACAGCTCTCCACATATTTTGGGATCTATGAATGATATCTGTTGTCTGGTTTTGCCAAGAATAGAGGATTCAGAGTATATTCAGAGTCTTGTTTCTCATCCACCCACCCACCCACCCTACCTCACCCTAGAGGGGAAGGAGAGGGAAAATGATGACTTAAAGGGAACCTGTTAACTTATGCAGTGATATTCTTTTTTTTTTTTTTTTTTTTGGGACAGAGAGAGACAGAGCATGAACGGGGGAGGGGCAGAGAGAGAGGGAGACACAGAATCGGAAACAGGCTCCAGGCTCTGAGCCATCAGCCCAGAGCCTGACGCGGGGCTCGAACTCACGGACCGCGAGATCGTGACCTGGCTGAAGTCGGACGCTTAACCGACTGCGCCACCCAGGCGCCCCTGCAGTGATATTCTTATTGCAAGTCCCATGTAATCATTACAACAAAGCATTTTTATTTTTCTTATGCGGATATGCAGACCGAGACTCAGAAAGGTTAGACACCCTCTCTGCAGTCACAGAGATAATAAAGAGCAAAACTGGGATTTAAATCATAGTTAGTTTAACTCATACTGTTAAATAATGTGCTGATAATGAAGCACATTATCTTTGAAGCTTCTATCTTATATTACTGCCTGAATTCTTTTTAGAGCTTAGGATAACATGTACAGGTATTTTCTCTTCTAGAGACAGAGTAAAAGAGTGAATGGGAACCTAAATGCTCAGAAAATGTTAAGACTCAAAGCAGAGGAACTTAAGTTCAGATATAATAAAAAGAGTCCAAAGAAAAAGAGACCAAAAATAAGAGGCAAAATTGAGCCCCAAGAGCCAGAAGGAACTGGAATGGAATGGCAATCAAATCTTTATATCAGGAGTTCAGGTGACAGTTGGGAGCAGAACTGACATGGCCTTGTTGGGCCATAGGTGTGTGAGGTCATCTTAAAGAGCTGAGGCAGCAAACCCAGAGTTTTATATACTGGAGGAATAGATTGCTGGGATTCTCAGTAATAATTGTTACTATAATCAGAGCACTTATTTTTCCTTAATTCTTAGTACATGCTAGGCACTGTACCAGCTGTCTCATGAACTTTATCTCATTTAGACCTGAGGTACATAGGGATTCAAAAAACTTGCTTTGTAATCACAACTAGAAAAAAGGGCAGAGCTGGGATTTGAACCCAGACTCATGAGATGCCCAATTTGGAGGTCTCTCCGATTTACCATATCGTTTCTTCAAAGGACAAGAGAATAAGAGTAATAGAAACTAGCCCCCAGACTCAAAAATTAACATGTATAAAGAATATTAAATGTATACAGAGCAGAAATAAGGAAGAACGGAAAAAAGAGTGACCTTCTCAGCTTCACGTAGTATGAATGAGATTGGGAACACTTTGGTTCATGTTAGACTTTGGAGGAATCTACTAACATCTACCTCTGCACGTGATTAAGGCTACCATTCCTAAATAGTAACTCAGAGAAAATTCTGGAGTGGGCCCCTCAGATGATTAACAATTGGAAAATTAGATGAAGAAAGGTCCTGGGACCGTTTCCTGTGACGGAAAGTTGTGGAGTTAAGCATTTTCAAGTCTGTGAAGAACTGTTATGCCAAGTATGGGCAGCAGGTGTTGTTGATCTGTACTGTATGTGGAACGATAGTGCCATAGATTTAAGTTTAATGTAGGGAAATAGTTCCTGACAGTAGCCAGTGACTTTTGGTAAACCTCATTTTTGAAAGTTAGGGCACCTCCTTCCTTAGGTTTTTATAAGGTGCATTTAGTGATGATGTGAGGGAACAAGGCTGACTGGAGGACTCTCAAGGTCCCTTTTTGCCCTAAGGTTCTATTATTATTGCATATTTATAGAGCACCAAAATTGACTGTGTTCTTCTCATTGAATAGAATTGCATTCAGTCACTGTCCAGGGCCATCACAGTCAAAATTAGACAGATCAGCATATCAAGTCAAAGGTTAGTAGGTACACATCTAACTATTTGAGAATGTGTATTCTCTTCAAGAATTAGAGAATGACCTAAGAGCACGGTGAAAGATCTTCAGTGTGAAAACCCTCCACTGAGACTTGTATTAGGTTCCTCTAGGTGTCTTTGTAAAAGGAAATAATAATAAGGAATCCTTTCTTAGTGTCTATTAAGCAAACCTAATTTCAAATTATCATCCTCAAAACTCCTAATTCAGAATGGAATGAAGGAAAAGAATTGTACTTTATTGCCAAACTGTTTTAAGTGGTAGATAATATTCTGTTATTATTAACTTGATAACTTTGAACTTCTCTGCCCACGGATGATTTAAATTCAATCCACACTTGATCTTAGCCAAAAGGCCGAGAAGCGATTGATTTAGATTTAATCCATTCTAACAGCTGAACTACCAAAAAAATTACATTGCTAATTTAAAACTAGCAAATAAAGTTCCGTATTTTTACTGGAAAAAAAATGGTAAAGTCCATCATATATGGTAAAAATTAACAGTTTAAGTTGTCTGACTTTTTTTTAAAGTTTATTTATTTTGAGAGAGAGAGAAAGTGCAAGTGGGGGAGGGGTGGAGAGAGAGGGAGAGAGCGAGTCCCAAGCAGGCTTTGCACTGTCAGTGCAGAGCCCGATGCGGGGCTTGAGCCAACAAACCAAGAGATCACGACCTGAATGAAGTCGGATGCTTAACAAACTGAGCCACCCAGGTGCCCCAGTTGTCTGGTTTTGTAAGGAGGAATGGTCTCATATTTTTTATTTCTTGTAACCCCACTAATCATTTCACACTTTTTAATCTTTTTATTTGGAAATAAATGCAAACCTTCAGAATAGTTTGAACAATAGTACTAAGAACATACGTATACTCTTTACCTAGATTTACCTGTTAGCATTTTGTTCATTTGCTTTACCATTTGTGCATGCTTTCTCTACTGATCTTTTCCTTTCTACATATATGTCTGTCTTTTCTGAACCATTTGAAAGTAAGTTGCACACATTATGCATCTGTTCATGTTTTTAAAGAAATGTTATTTTATTCCTTTCTTCGAAGTAAAAGTATTTTTGGGCAGTGCCTGGGTGGCATCCGACTTTGGCTCAGGTCGTGATCTCACCGTTCGTGGGTTCAAGCCCTGCGTCAGACTCTGTGTTGACAGCTCAGAGCCTAGAGCCTGCCTCAGACTCTGTGTCCCCCTCTTGCCCCTCCCCTGCTCTCTCGCTCTCTCTCTCTCTCTCTGTCTCTCAAAAATAAACAAACAGTAGAAAAAAATTTTTAAGTAAAATTTTTTTTTCTCAGCTCCATTATTTACCAAAACGTAGAGGCAACTTGAACTATCATATTTCACCTTGTTTTTGTCCTGTTATCTCTTTTAACTGTCACTCATGAGGTCCTTTTCATGCCTTGTATCTGGAATACACTATTTTTTTCAGATTGTCCTTTAATAAAATCTGAAGACCTGACACAGACACTTGTTGCCACAACATATAATATAATATAATATATAGCTTTGTCATGTGATGTATTACAGACTCTTATAGTGCCAAATTCTTGTTGTATAATTTTTATTGAAGAAAACTCTTTTTTTAATGTAAATACATGTGTTAGGATAACAGAACTAATTAGATCTCTGGTAAAATTACATGGTTTTTTACCTTTAAGTTTGTATATTTTCCATTTCAGCTTGATGTCGATTCACAGGGCTAAATTTTCATGTTTGCTTATTTCCCTCACAGTAGCTTATGATTCCACAGGTCCCCGACAGGATTTCACTGAAAGAGTGGCTACGTGAGATCCAGAATGAAGATACAGCTTCTGGAAAGGGGAATGAAATTCCATTCAAACAAAAATAGGAGGGGAGGGGGTTAATCTATTTTAAGTGCTGATGAACAAATTGAAATTATTTTCAAGTTGTAAAAATTTTATTACTCTATTTTTACTGATGTAATTTATCAATCCCTTTAATGTCTGAGATTAAAACCAACTCTGCAGAGATGAACTCTGAATATCCAAATAGTTTGAGATATGGAAGAGGTATAACTGTGGTGAAGTCAGTTCTCTACGATTTTCAGTGAATGTTGAAGACACAGAGCCAGAATCAATTTAGGCTCAGGGGGAATGATGGTCTCACTCCTCAAGTGGAATATTTTGTGGACAGAGATACCTGTATTCCTGGAAGGACCATAGTTCAGGCAAGAAACTCAAAATGCAGCACAATGTTGCCTTCTTCATGTAGCCACTGAATTTTGAGTTGGAATTTTATTAGAAAGCCTCATTCTCCTCTGATGACATGTAATCCTGTCTGTTAGCATTTTTTTCCTCATGTGCTTATTAGTATTAAGTAGACTACGTGCTTGCTTTATGTTAGACCACTGTCAGAAAAACAAGACAGAATTAGTTTCAAGAATATTTTTCTTTCTGTAGCACCCACACGCAGGATGTGTGATCTCTAGTAATTCTTATTCATTTGAAATACAGCAATTTGTTCCTGTCAGTAGAGGATAGGTTTGTTGTTTTAAATTGCCAGGTTTTGTTTCTGTTGGCATGTTCCCCAATACAAATTGAATGGCTGACAAAAATCTATTTGTATGACAGTTCAATCTAGATAAGTGCCCTCTGTTGCCTAACGGTACAATTTGGGGTCTCAGAGATAAAAGCAAACTGAATGCCAGGCTTGTAACAGAGCTTCTCCATGCAGATAACAGAAGTAATCCATATTCCTGAGGTACACAAATCAGACCAACAAAGAAGAAATGCGCATGCACGTCATATCGTTTGAAATGGTGGGCTTCTAGCTTCTACATAATAAAAAATGGGAATATCTAACTTAGGAGAACAAAAATCTACCTCGTACGAGCTATGCCTAGATTTGGAATGAAAGAGAAGTGGGGTATTGACTTATAAAGTTGGAGAGAGCTCTGTTGCTTAGCATTGTCCCATCGTATACGGGTTTCCCCCGCTATCAGAAAGTTGCGTGTTCCTAGGAGACCTTTCGTAAGCTGAAATGATGTAAAGCGAAAGAAGCAATTATCATTGTTATGTGGAAAAATTTTCTAACACTCCCAGACCCAAAGAATAACATCTCTTAGGCTTTTCCGATACCTTAGGACACATCTTGCTAACAGACACACGGAATAAATGGAGGCAAAGCACAGAGGCTCCCAGACACAGTTCAGAGCTCTGACAGCTTGACGCCTGGGTGCTGTGTGCTCTTCCTGGGGAAGGAGCTGGTCAGGGCCGCTTTCACTGCTCAGGGTGCGAGCTGCCTTC
Organism: Puma concolor; assembly: GCF_028749965.1. NCBI lineage: Eukaryota > Metazoa > Chordata > Mammalia > Carnivora > Felidae > Puma > Puma concolor. The sequence goes on from NC_141677.1 coordinate 70,666,453, forward strand.
CTCATGGCTCACTGAAAAACAAATGGTGAATGCTCTTCTCTTTTCGCCTTTTTTTGTAAAATCAGAAATCGTCTTCAGATTTCTTCTGGTTAGCAAAAACAGATACTAATGTAGGCCTCTAACTGAAGTGTCATGATGTGAATTTTCCTGAAGCAAGGTACACCTGTATTGGCTTTTGTCAAATTTTTTTGCTTTCTATTTTAACATGCCTGTTCTGAAATAAAGTATATATTTAGACAGTGATTCTTTCATACTTTTGATATTCTACAAGAGGTAGTTTCTGAAGGGGTCTCCTTTACCTCCCAAGATGAGGAACTGAAAATTTGTACCTTTTCTCTCTTCCTTAAAACATGTCAGGCTTACTATACAGGTATCTCTAAAACATAATTCACTTATAAAAAGAGGGATGAAATATATGGTAACAATCGTAATAAGGAAGGAATTGGGACTAGTTCATAAGGTAACAGACATCCTGGAAATATGGCTAAGAGCCCCAGTTGTAGATATTCTGAAAAATAATCCATAGTGCTTGGTGATTTATTGGATTTTAGGATTGGATTTGAGAATAATTTTTACATTTTTATCTGAAGAGACTGTGTGCATGGTAAAACCATACATCAAACTAAAGAAAACAGGAGGAGCAGTATATGAGAAGGAAAATGCCTTAATGTGTCTGCATTAAGTCTGAGATGCCTTCAGGTTATATGAGGTACCCAGAAGGGATTAGATTTGTAAGTAGAATATGCAGAAAACACGTCTTTGCCTGCTTCTAGGTAGTAGTGAGAACCGTGGGTAAAAATGAGATCATTCAGATGAGTGAGAAGAGATCCGAGGATGAAGACCTGGGTCAGACTGAGAAAGAAGCTATAATGAAGGAGACTGAGAAGGATAGACCAGACGAATGGGAGGAACTCCTGTGGAAGACGGTGCCATAATGCTAAGGGAACAGTGGGCAACAATGTCCGTCTGATGCTATCAAGAGATCAAATGCAAACAGGACTGAAAGGTGGCCATTGGAGCGAACCTTGGTACAGTTGGAGCAACACAATTAATGACATCGTATTAGATTAAAAGTGAAAGTGTAAAATAAATATCCATAAGTCCATAATGATACCAATAAATGATTGGATAATGATTGAGTAGACAGATCTTTTGTACAGAAGAATGCCAGATGACTTATGAAGATACCTCTCCCTGAAGAAGGTAGAGCATAACTCCCCACTTCTTTTTTTTTCAATTTTTTAAATGTTTTATTTATTTTTGAGAGAAAGAGAGAGAGAGAGAGAGTATGAGTGGGGGAAGGATAGACAGTGAGGGAGACACAGAATCTGAAGCAGGCCAGGCTCTGAGTTGTTAGCACAGAGCCCAACATGGGCTCCAACCTGTGAACCATTAGATTATGACCTGCGCTGAAGTCAGATGGCTCAACTGACTGAGCCACCCAGGCACCCCATAATTCCCCACTTCTTAAACGTCGGCTGTGTATAGTAAGTACAGTGTAGGAAGGGGGAAAAGAATAGCTTTTCAGTGGAGAAACATGGCAAACACTCCCTCAGCCAGGCATCAAGGGCAACATCATTAATGATACGTCAATGTTGATAGTATGTACCTTGGACATGATCTGAACCAAATGGCACTTTTATCTCTTCGGTCTTCCTCCCCAAAACATAATACCCCAGTTTAGTCAGGAGAAGAACATCAGAAGGATCCTAATTGAAGGGCATTCTACAAAATACCAATCCTCTTCAAAACCTGCAAAATCATCAAAAACAAGGAAAAGTCTGAGAAATTGTCACAGCCAAGAGGAGCCTAAGAACACATGACTAGGAAATGTAACATGGAATCCTGGATGGTATCTGGAACAGAAAAAGAACCTTAGATAGTAAGGAAACCTGAAAAAAGTATAGTTAATAATGTGTAATGAACTATTGATTCATTAATTGTAACAAATGTACCACACTCATATAAGATGTGAAAAATAGAGGAAACTAAGTGTGGGTTACATGGGAGCTCTACTATCTTTGCAACTTTTTAATAAATCTACAACTGTTTTTAAAGTTTACTTCAAAAACATGGACAATGATTTTGTCACCTCGGAAGATATTGGTGATCCTAGGAAATCCTATGGCATGGTAGGAAAGCATCAAATTTGTTGGAAGTTGAGAAGTGGCTGGGTCATGAATAAGTTAATTGAGTTAATGCTCATGGAATACTCTGTCAAGAGGCTTGGCCAGGAAGGGAAGGATAAAAAGAGGCTGGGCATGAGCTGGGGAGTAGAGTACTGGTGGAAATAACATTTTGAAGTATAGAAAGCGGGGTACACTTAAAAAATGTTTATGTTCTGAAAGGAAAGAACCAGTAGAAAGTGACATGCTGAAAATATAAGAGAAACAACAGTTAACTGATGGAGTAAAGTCCCTAAGCAGGCAGGATTTTATTCTATTCAACTGAAGATGGAGAGTCTTCTAGGAGGAATGTGTTGTTTATGAATCAGGTATGAATATTTATTATACTTTATAGTCTGGGGGTCACCCTTATAGGGAAGTAATCTTTACAATGTTTCCATAGAGAATTTGGGCTAGAAGAACTTTGTTTTATTGCCTAAACATCACAGTTTTATTGGCTATATTCATAAGGCATTAAAAGGCATCTCTGAATTATGAGAACTGTAACTTCACTGTAATAAAGAATGTGTCCCAACATGGATTCAACAGGAAGCACTAGGGGAAAAAATACTGTAAAAATTGTTTGCCTGTGAGATAGCTGGTTCCAATCTAAAATTGTAGAGCAACTGTATAGGGAGTCACTAGATCCCATGGATAAGGAAGCACTTCTTAACGCATCTTAATAACCAGTTCAAGACCTCTCCTGCCATGTGGGCAGATTATTGTTGCTTTATGGTGGAGCCTCTGAAGATTAATCTTAAAACATATCTAAGTTACATATGTGACTTACCATATGTGTGGTTGTGACTCAGCCTCAAATCAGATGTTTTTGTGGTTTAAAAAAAATTTTTTTTACATTTATTCATTTTTGAGAGACAGAGAGAGACAGAGCACAAGCGGGGGAGGTACAGAGAGAGAGAGGGGGAGACACAGAATCCGAAGCAGGCTCCAGGCCCCGAGCCATCAGCACAGAGCCCGACGCGGGGCTCGAACTCACAAACCGGGAGATCATGACCTGAGCCGAAGTCAGACGCTTAACTGACTGACCCACCCAGGCGCCCTCAAATCAGACATTTTATTCTATGAAATAAAATATTCTGCCTGAAGTATTTGTCACCTTTGAAATTTCAAATTTATTATTGTCAATATTCCAGATGTCGACAACAGTGTATAAGTAAAGGCTTATTTTTGTTTACTTTGAAGGAGAGTGACAAGAAACAAAATCTACGAACTAATCAACTTTGTAGTTGATGATAAATTCGTAGAACCAGGTGAATGGTGCAGCCAGACCTGCCTTGGGGGGGCAGGGAGCAATAGGATGGCCCCTGCCTGCCGTAATGTTTTGGTAAAATGAAAGGTGGGATGGTAAATTAAAAAGAGCACTGACATTGGGAAACACATTCTGTCCTTCCTCTACCTAGTCTTTCCCAAGTGTGTGGCCTTGGGGAGATCACTCATCTGGCTTAGAACTACTCATCTCTAAATATGGAAGGCTGGTCTAGATGAGGCCTCATATCACTGTCAACTATAGAATTCTGTTACTTTTGAGACATCTCAGTGTCAGTTACAGAATCATCGAGATCATTTGCTCTTGGATGTCTAGATCACTTGAAATTATGGCTTTGGACAGATTTTCAATGAACGATTGCCTTTCCTTCCTAATGCTAGGCAGATTATGTAGGGAAACCTACATACAACTTAATTATATCTTTTGCATACTTTATCCCAGTAGTTCTTTTAGAAATACAAATGAAGCGTCTGTTATATAGCATCCATTTTTCAGAGTATCATTTTTCTAGTAGTGCATAGAGTATTTGTATGTCATTATCAAACAAGAAAATATTTTGACATTTTGATTATTTCAATTATAGTCTATGGAGTTGTTTTATTTTATATTCAGAAGGATTTTAAAGAATTAGATTTCCTCCACTGAAAATTTACACTATTCCAGATGTTGACAACAACACCTGGGCATTCTATCATGAGCTGATTTTCTGAATGAAGTAACTTAATTATTGATTGACAAGCTAACATGATTTAAGACACAGCCACACCATGTTCAATAGCAATGTGAAAGTCATAAACTGCAAGCATGTGCAAGCAAGTGGGGCCATGATACTAACTCACATTGCATTTTGGAACACCAATGCTAAACTTAAATTTTAAGCTTAAGTTTAGAATTGCTGGAGGAGGAAATGAAGAGGTACAGTTACATGATTTCTGGGCTCTCCGTTTTGCAAATCATTAAATGATGTAACAGCAATGTGGTCAGAATTCCTAGTATAAAGAAAAGTCTATTCTAGCATTGTGAGACACAAGTAGACTTATTATTCCATATGGATTGCATGTGAGTTTGCGCGAGTCTAGATGTGTATACATACATATATTAACCTCATTATATGCATACAAATATTCACATATTCATAATAGCTAAATTAAAAAAAAATGAAAGTGGGGTAGAGTGTAACTCATTATTTACAGCCAAAACATAAATATCCATTTGAAACATGTAAACTGTTTTTGAAAGTATAAGCAAAAATAATAAATGAAAGTGATTATAGTAGAAAGACACTAGTTATTTTTTGTTTTTTGTTTTTCAAAAACATTTAAATGTCTTTTCCTGGTATTACATGGATTATTTCAGCGTTCTCATGTTAACCTGCTTTTTCAACTGTTGGTAGCCCAGCAGCAGGGCATGTTAGCATCTTCCCTCTGCTGGCTTGCATATGGTCCATTGGCCATGAGTTTATGATAGATAGAAAGTGTGCTTTCCCTTTATTAATGCTACAGTATTGGTGACATGTGGCCTGTGCACTTTCCAGTGAATGAGCTTGACCTTTGACTCAACACAGTCCCTTGAGCAAGAGCAAGCCGTGTTTGGTGGAATGATTACTTAGAAAAAACAGATTGGAACCTACTTTCTCTGCTAACATTAAAGAAATGCAGTAAAGTTTTTCCCACTGAAAATCATCCACAAATTGTAGCATCATAAAATAGAGAATTGGGCAAAAAAACCCGAAACAGACATACTAGAATTACTTAACTAATTACTTTAATTGTTAGTTAAATAATATGAACTTTTTAAGGTTACTTTTGGTGTATATTGGCACATCATTTTCTGAGGAAGATGCGCTAATTTATACTCTCAGCCCTGTATGTGTACCGGTTTTATTGCATCCTTTCCAATATTACCAACTAATGTTTAGTTGAACATCTTTCACAAGGTTAGCACATTATCAGGTATTATGAGAGGCTTCCATTTGTATGTAATATTTAAATTCACACAACAGCCCTGAGAAATAAATATGGTCACTGTTTTAGATATTGAAGAAAGTGATATTCAGAAAACTTAATTTGACCAAGATCACATACTAAAATGTTATCTCTGTTCTTTGTGTTCAGTGCCTTGCGCTTTTTCATCCTAACTACTTCCCAAGGATCTAACATTTACCTAACAGTATACTTTGCCTTTACCTAAATCATGTAGTATCTTAAATCATCTTTGCTAGAAATTAATGCAGCACAGCGAACACTATGATGAATGAAATTTCATAACTTTCTTCTCATTTTTTTTCCTCCAAAATGTTAAGTTTTCTGTCCTGGATTGATGAGCTTTTTTAAGTCCTGGGTCAGGGGTGGAGTGTGTATGAAAAGCTGAAATTGGTCATGAAGAAATAGAAGTGAGGTTAAAAATGGAACGCTTTGTGCCAAAGATAGATGCATTTTCGAAAATGCCATCTGGGCATTACAGAAGTATGCTATTATTTAATTCAAACCAGCTAGAATTCAGCAAGAAATGAATGCCAGCAATTATATGACTAGCTAATAAATATAATTTCATGGTATTCGGTAAGATATCCCAAAGTGTTAATTGTAACAGGAGCAGTTAAATTCTTTATACCAGTTAAATTCTTTGGCTATGAAAGCATAACAGTTTTTAATCACCTGGTAACTCTGGGCATTATTAAATATATGGAGATTGGATTGGAAGACACGGTAGAAGCAATGGAAAAGTCTGGCCAGACTGGGTAATTTGTTTTAGACCTATAGAGAAATCTATTAACCATTTCTTCTATAGACCAATTTGATTAGGAAGTAGGACAAGCTGTTCTTTCATTACTTACCCAAACCATACTGCACTTTGTATCAATTATTTGGCTGTCTGCAGCACATAGATTAGAATAAAGGGCTTTCTTAGTGTTTGTGAATGTTGCGGATTGCTGATTAGTAATTAAAGTACTGAATGAAGAAAATTAGGCCAAAAATGAATGGCAATGAGAAAGTCTTAATTCTGTGATACAGATGTTAGAAACAGATTGTCTTGAGCAGCCCATTCAACGCAGTGACATTCTACATGGCCATGGAGTGCTTGCCTTCCATGTAAAACTCAAGTCAAATGCCTTAGAGATGGTTTCCTCTCCCGTGCCTTGTGATGTAGCTGTATGGGTATTAATTTAGTGAAATATCCTGTCTGCCAGGTGTGGGAACTAGCTGATTTTATTGTAATACCAGATCATTACTTAATTCATATGCAACAGAGTGCAGCACATGGAAAGCATTATAAATCTATTTACAATGTGGCTGGTCTGATGATAACATTGTATTAAATTCCCAGGTGAGGCAATTTAAGCAATTGCTTTGCCATGTGCACGCGGTGGAAATTAAATTCTCATATACACTTTAGTAATAAACCAACTGCATTGTTATGCTTATGCTAGTGGTGGGTTGTAGAATCTTCACTCTGACTATGTATATACCCTGTTTCACACGTAGAATCATATAGGGGGCTGCACCACAGATCCCAGTTCTTAATTAGTTTCAGCTCAGTTAATTCATTTTGTTTCTAGTTTAGCAGTGCCTGTCCAGAAACATATTCAGTTCAGTTGGGAAACATTAAGGCTTGGGTCAAGTAGACAGATTGTTTCAAGCCAAATTTCCAGACAGAACTGGGCAAGTGTATCTGTTTGAACTTGGCTTTAAGAAAATCAGCCAATCAGTATGCATATACCAAGTGAAAACTGCTTGGAATTTGAAATTCTCACCTTCATAACCAAAGACTCATTTTTGTCATCAGTTTAAAAAAGGCATTCAAACTTTCTGTGTCTGACTTTTTAGGGATAATAATCAATTGTTAATTTGCCGTATTTTTTCCTCTAATTCTGTAGATTTTTCTGCCCAACTGCGTCTCGTCCACCTAAGTGTAATGTAAGTTACAAAGAATAAGCTTTACAAAAACACACAACTAAAAGTGAGGAATGCTCTTGTATTTAATTCTGTGTCTCTGTGTGTGTGTGTGTGTGTGTGTGTGTGTGTGTGTGTGTGTGTGTGTGTGTCTGTGTGTGTGGCAAAAATTGTCAGTTGAAGCTTCCCACCCTTATGGTACAGACCTGAAATTGCAATAGATTACAAACTGCATAGAGCTTCTGTCTTCTCCAGAAGCCACATATAAAGCACCAGTAGACAGTGGTAACTGACAACTAAGACTAAAAATGTTGACAATTTCTTGATTTGCCTGGTTAGCTTATGTATAGAAGTCATTAACTATTTATAAAATGCATTATGAATTGGGTTCCTTCAAACTGTAGCTGAGTGTGTGACATTTCCAGCTCAAATTCTCATGCTTGCATTTGGCTAAAGTACAGATTTTATACAACTGATAATAAAGTAAAAATATTTTAGTTAATCAAGATACAGTAGGTGTTTCAGTTTCATTAACTTTAAATCATCTGAATTAAAATATTCATAGTACTTAGTAATGTAGAGTGAGGTTATTAAAAATTCCACAAAAGGTAAAATTATTTATTGATGCTTTGGAAGGAAACTATCGGTACAATAAGCAGTTTGTCATTCAAAGGAATTTGCCTTTTTTGGTATTCAATCAGTTTAGTGATGATCCTGCAGGCTAAATTATGGCTGATTACAACCAGCTTACTTAAAATTTCAAACCACAAAAATATTAGGAGAAAATACCAATGTAAGGCATTTAAATGCAACTCTCAATAAAACAGTCTTGATCTTCAAAATATATATATTTGTAAAATGATATTCGAGGGTAAAGAGTTCGATTTTCTGCACCGACTGTGTCATTTTCATGAGGAACTATTTCTGATACTGGGAATGAGTTTTTTTTATTCTTTAAGAGAAGTTAGTTCGATCAGAGAACGTTTCGTAAACTCAGCATATCATCTGCTTAATTACATCCAGAAAGCCGTCCAAATGACCAATGTTTACCGTCCCAATAGTAAAGACTGACATTTATAGAGACCACCCTTCAACTGCGGATAAATCCTTATTTCTCCTCTGTTGCTGAGTGTGTACACTCTTAATTGCTCGTTTTCAAAAGCAATGAATTCTCACCAAAACAAGATTAGATATTTAGGGATACATGTTTGTAATTTTCTTCTTCTTTTGAAGTTCAGCAAATCAAAATGAGAATATAATGTGATTGAACAATCTATGCCAATTTGTTGGTATTTTGGTGAAAGGGGAAAACACAAAAACAATCTCCGTATGATATTCTCGCATACTGTGGAATGTTTTAGTCCCCCATAGTGATAAAATGAATAATTAAAAAGGCAGCTCTGATACCACAGCCTGTTTAAAGGTTCTCATTTCCTTTAATGCTGTAAAATACTTTTGCTTAGCTAGTTTGGAACTACTGTAGTGGGGATCTCCAAATGGGCAAAAGAAAGGTTTGGCTTCATCTAAATATTGTAGGAAGGCCATGAGGTGGACTGACCTTGCAGTTCAGCATTTTTCAAGATAATTCTGTATGAAGTCAATCGAAATAATTAACAGTCGGTTCAGTAAATACAATAAGAGAAGCGGGCTTAATATATGCTGTTTGTGGTGGTGAGAAGTCTGGCGTGTTCACAAAATGAATGAGTTGGCTCGCTCCTGAATTGTTAAGACATCTGATATAGATGTCATTACTGACCTCAGGCTAATGACTTAACTTTGGTACTTTGTCCCCGGCAACGTTGTTGGTTTTATTTATCTATTTACCGACTTGCTACATCTGCTCAGGTACAGATACACCCTTGCAGCAAAGAAGGGGGACTTGGGGTAGAGACTCAGGGCAGAGAAGGGAGGCCATCATCTCCTTTCTGCTGAAACATTTTGCAATTTTTGCATCTTTTTCCTGGGTGTATTCAGAGGATAATATGATGGGGAGGAAATTTTGTGTGCTAGAATGAGTGTAGGTTCTAGTTTCAGTTTAACCAAAGCAATCTTTAGAATTCTATAAGACTGATTTTTTTTTCCTAAAAAAATAAAGGGATATCTAGATTTGTTTACTTTTATTTACACTCCAGTCAGCCCTTTTCAACTAGCTTCTGCCAGAGAGTTAAGCCCTAATGCCCTTAGGCTTCTATTCTCTGTAATGAACTCTCTCTTATGTACCATCCTTGGAAGATTGAGAAAATAGTCACTAAAATAATTTTCTGTTTTGTGGTTCAGATAAGGAACCCTAATTGAGAAAAGCTGCGACTCGAAAATGATTCAAAATCTATTGGCTTTTCTTGCTAAAAGTCCTTTTAAATCCTAGTGTGATTTCACATTTAAGGTGGTGTGATCTCTATGTAGCAAAGCAGTGCTGTTTACTAGTATAAAAATCTAATTAAAAATCTTGTTGACTTCTGCTCGAGGATTCTGAATAGTTCTTTTTAAACTACATTAATTTTTCAGATCACAGTTGAAAAAGTATGAAATCTTAAGGCCTAAACTGTAGACTGCAAGTGAGAATAGGCTACTATTTCCCAGCTGCCATTTTTAAATTCACTCTTTTTGCTTAGTCCAGAAGCAAAAAAAAGGCAGCCAAGTAACCTGTAAATCTGCATTTGAGTCTGAAACGGTGATGCTGAAGTAGGATCTGAGGATGGCGCCCTAGCTTCGCAACTAATTTTCAGAGCCTTTTAGCTTTTCCAAATGTGTGTGCGTTTAGATAATCCATGAATTGCTTATAGACATGTCCCTCTGACTTTACAGGTAAAGGTCAACTCCCGTAAAACAAAATTTCACTGAGTGAAATGTTGACTCATAGCCCACTTTATTTACTGGGATTGAGAAAAGTTGACTCATAGCCTACTTGCCTTTATGTACTGGGATTGGGAAATTTAATTTGTTTTAACACACACGCGTGCGCATACACACACACACACACACACACACACACACACACACACACACTCCCATTACTTTTCCTTCAGCTATTATTTGAGGAGAGCTTGGAGACCTTTAAGTTATTGTTTGGAAACGGGATAGACTTTAAAATTCCATCTCTTTCTGGCTACTAACATCACAATAATGAAGGAAATATAGATGAACTATTGTCTAAGCATTCCAGTGTTCAGTTGGAGTCATAATATTATCCCAGAATCAGAGATTTTAAAAGACCTATATTATATAGTTCATTTCCTGCCACAATTTTAAAGACCCCCATATACACTTGTTTTAATTACAATGTGGTGAGTTTTGCAGATATACAGCTATAAAGCTGTATTTCCTTCAGTTTGGTGGTCTTATTTGTATGGCTACATATGGAATAACATACCAGTTCTGATCCGTTTGTGAATATTAATGGAGTACTTACACAATGCAGAGTTTTCTTTCATTATTGGCATCTGAAAAACTTCTAATTTACATTAAACTTCTCAAGTTCAAGAACTCTACACAACTTTGCTTTGCAGATTTTAGCAAATAGGTTTCCATTAGGGGGCTCTCGAGGTTTGAGATGATCAGCCTTGATACCAATAATGCTTCGAAGCCTTTACTTTCTAACGTTCATCTCGCTCTCTCCCTTTTTGTTTTGTTTTATAGAAAAGGTCACGGATCGCCTACAGTGACGAAGTACGGAATGAGCTCCTAGGGGATGATGGGAATTCCTCAGAGAACCAGGTAGAATGCTAATCAGGAAGGCCCGGTGGGTGGCTGGAGGGTGAAGGAGGTCACTGGCACACTGGGCTCTCAAGCTGCTCCTTAACAGTATTAGCAACAACTCATGTGGAAGCGATACTGTTTAATGCAAAGCTGGAGTCTTAATCAACTTCAAAATGTTTCTTGGAGATCTTACATTTAACCCTTTACCTTGTGATCACTGTCTGCTATCTTTTAAAAAAATCTTTTCTTCTCCTTTCTTTATTATTTAGTACTTAAGGAATAACTTGAAACACACTGTTTGCAGACAAAGCCAAGGTCTTCACCTCAAACACATGTAAAAGGAATAAAAAAGTACATAATGCAGCTTTGATAATAATGCAGTATAATTAAATCAACACTTGCAGCAAAACAAATGAAAGTAAGCTTTCAAAATTCAACAGGGCAGCTCAGTCTCCTATTGTGGAGCTGCTTAAAATACATTCACCAAAATGCAGACTGTGAGCACCAGTGTGGAGCTCAGATACTCAGAGGTCCGGCCTCCGTCAAATAAGAAGAAGAATAGGAAAAGTCTCTTCTACAGTTTAATATCTGCATAGGCAAAAAATAAGATACAATTTCTTCTTAAAAGGGCCTTACAACTTGGCTGTCATTTCTCATTGGATCACACAGCAGTGTGATGAGTCTAATTAATGTCCCACTTCTTTCTTTGAATTAATACTGCAGACTTCATTAGTTCATGCAAATAATGTATATGACTTTTTTAAAAAGTCATCTCAGGGTAGAGATGACTTTTAAAATGTCACAAACAACACTAGTGACTTCCTCTCTTTGACACTTTTGGAGAAAATAAATGATGGGAACTTCAGAAGCAAGACCTGAGCGTGTTTATTCATATTCCTTTGGTTAGTATTGTAAAGGTCTTTACTCTGCCTAAATAAAAATGAACATAAATCATTCATGGAGTAAACCAAAACTTGAATAAGATAGTAAAACATAATATATTGGTACACATTGGAAAACTTGCATAATTGTACTTACCATTTCAAATAGATTATATTATAGGTCTATATATGCTGAAACTATATTACTATCTACTCCAATGTTAATATGGTAAACGGGATGACACTCATGGGATTAAGGCCTCCATCTATCCAACCCCCCAAAAAGAGGAGAAGAGTCACCAAGCTGATGATGTTTGTTTTCGGAAAGATCTCACCTTAGCCACTTTTTGGATGTTATCAGCTTGAATTTAGAAATGTAAACATGTTAAGATTTGACTTGGGATTCCAGCTTTCCTGATTGGAATGTGAGAACAGCTAAGGGGGAAAGAAAAACAAAAAAACAAAAAAACAAGGAGCACAACAAACATAAAAGGGTGGTGGGAGAAAGGGTTTGACTCATAATAGATTAAATAACATGAGGATGAGAGAAAAAATATTGTCTTCCTATTTAAAGTGAGTTTCAGATTGTTCATATCTCTCGAATGAATGAATCCTAATTTCATTTCATATCTTTACTGCGAAAAAAAGCATTCTCTTTTTTGCAAAAAAAGTGAATGCATAGTTCCCATGTCAATTTTTTAGAAAGCTATAGATCTTTCCCTCATATGAAACTACTGCTTAATATAGAGGAAATAGAAAGGAAGGGGGTGTTCCTGTCTAACTCAGACTCCTTTATTGTAATAGATGCTGTAGTACTGTGACAGGAATCTCTCTCTCTCTCTCTCTCTCTTTTTTTTTTTTAAAGCATGTTCACTTCTCTTAATGGACATTTTATGTGCCTAAAACATTTGCCTTACACACATACAAGTGTGATTTTTTTATGCCTAAAGAAAAATACTCTGCAAAAATAGGTAGAGTTCATATTTTCTGAATTTTTCAAATTATATTCCTGTCACTTTAAAGTGATTTCGCAGAGATTTCCTCTGGACTTGTATAAATCAAACTTACAAATTCTGAATGTGCTTGGAGAACCTGAAGTTTAGTTATAAGGAGCTGTCATTTCAATAAATACAATATGATAAATTATAGTCATGAGACGATGTTACTGTTAGATTATTAGTTATGAGAACTTTTCAGTCCAAAATTCGAATTAGGTTTGAAAGTTCAAAGAGACCACACTTAACTTTTTGGACATTTTGTTGCCAACTGTAACAGAATTTCCATACCATAATGAAGTCATTAAATTTTGTTTGGGGGCTTTTTATCATAATGTATGAATTAAAATCCCTCAAACTAAAATACATCTCTCAGCCAGGAATGGTCACTTGAGAATAACTCTTTATTCTGCATCAGTATTCATTCAGACTACGGAATCAAAACAGAAGCCCTTTCTTTAAAGGAAGAAAAGATTTTAAGTTGTCTCTTTATATTAATTTTTGTAGCTCAAGGACTATGAAGATAGTTTCTTTTCTGGGTACGATTACCTATCATTTACATAAGAAAATATTGTCAGCCCAAAACTAAGTATATCTTCAAGTTAATTGTTGATCAGTTGATTTTTCAGAACTTCTTAGCCATATAGTAGTTAAGATAAACTTTTAATATAGAGAGAAATCTTTGAGATAAAAAAAATGAGACAAAAAAGCAGTATTTGTCTCATTGAAATTGGGATATATCTCAATTTTTAAAAATTATAGATCAGAAAAGGAAAATAATAAAGAATTATAGCGATGGTTACAAATAGGCAAAATAACTACTGACTACTGACTAGTTATTTTCAATGCAACATGCACATCTTCCCTATAGTAGCTTCTTTGTAGAGATTTAGACAAATGTAAACGTCATAGCTATAATTTCTCATTCTGGCCATTTGTAATGCATTTTTTTAGGCATTTAAAACCTGATAGTTCATACGAAAATCTGCCAATTAACTATAAAGTATATTAATTTACTCTTATATAAACATTTCTGACATCATTGGAAATTTCAAGGTTTCAGCAATTAAGAATTTTTCAAGGGCATCTTTAGTGTCCCTCCTACAGTATACAATTCTATTTAATTCCAAATTAGTGGCTTTGTGTAAATTCATTTCTAATTCATAGCCATCTCATACAATCAAATATGGCTCGTCCCTAGTTTACAAAGAAGGAACAAAATCACCTACTTTGCACATTTGAGTCTTGGTGGGTCATCAGCTTTCCAAGGACTATTGTCTTAGGCATTATCATTCTATTATTTTAAAATACCATGTTTTCCATTCCATATGGCAACATTTTAATTCTTTGAGAGAGTTGAGTTTTTGAAATGTAGTAGTGCTGTATTTAGAGTGGAAACTTTAATAATTATTACCTTGATTTAGTTTCATGAAAACCATTCTCAGGAAAGGGAAAGAAAAAAAAATCTTACAGAATTAAATCCCCTAATCCTCTTTATAGTGGAGTATGATGATGTGGCACACAAAATGTTCCAGACTCTATTTTTGAACCCTAATAGTCTCTCAATTTCCATATACACAATAATATTGATTGGTGAATAAATGTGAGTAAATGAAATTTTCATAAATCCTAAATAGAAGGTTCAAATCCATATCTAAGGAATAGGATATTCCTAAATGTGCCGAAATTTTTGTGGTAAAGTAATATTTAGCACATATGATTGCTTAATTTTTTAATACGAGGTTCTCTTAAGTTCCGATTTGGGCTTGCTGTGCATAAAGTGTGTCAAACTTCAGCTACAGACCAGGGGGTGAAGTCGGTCAATTTAATTCCCCAAGATCTAAAGAAGGTCGGTATCATTTCATATAGCCCTGGCAGAGCAGATCATTACCAGGCACAAATCTGTTCGTTACGTGCTGAGGGTTTATAGCAAAATAAATAGACTGTCATCATAAGTTCAGAAAATTGTGTGTTCGACCCACGATAATGTGTAAAGGGCGTTTAATAGAGTTCAGCATTTATTCGTTATCTGTATGCGGACAGAGACGGCAGTGGCGTTATCAGCTTAAAAAAAAAAAAATCGGTAGTTCTGGGGGTCACGTGACACACCTCACACACACAGGCGCGCGCGCATGAACCCTCACATGCTCTGCAGTGCAGTTTTGATTTTAGCCACAGCAGAAGGCTTAACCACAAGAGATTCCACTGGTTCAAACCAGCGTAAACCAGATTTTTTCAGCCCACAAAGGAACAGATTACCTCTTGTATCAAATTCTGCATTGGGGGAAAAAAAAATCTTTGTTTCAAAAAAGACGTTGATTATCATAACCCAACATGGTGGCACGGCACATTTTCAAGTCGCCTATGGTGGAGCTAGTAACTCCATAAAATACGAAATCGCGACTTTCAGTCTAGTCTAAGCATTGTTAGTTTTCAAACATAGACCATCTTTTGTTTACTTGAATGAAAATTCCCAGCCTAACTTAAAAAAAAAAAAAAGATAAAGATTAAAACCCCTCCCATTACCTAGCTTAGCTACAAATCCGGTGTAGAGCTTGAATGCAGCCATGCGGCACAAACAAGATAGAACGTTTTTTGTTTGGAACCTATTGAAAAAACAAATGGGTAGCATTTTTAAACACTCATTGATTATGGCAGGGTGGCATGCCCCAAATGGTCTCAATTGCTGAGGAGTAGTTTTAAACTTTGGCCCTTTGAGTATCATAGTCAACTGAAGAAGGGTGCGCCCAGAAAGAAAAGATAGCTTGTGCGATCAATTCCCAGATCGTCTGTTTCTGAGAATTAATGTTTGCCTTTTTCTCTCATGATGTTCAGATAGCAGAGAAAAGATTCCTATGTATGTTAGGCCAGGTATTTTAGTTTCGAATTTTACTTTTTCTTGGGAAGAATGTGGTAGCTTTTCACATGAAACCAGATGCTTGACTCATAGACACTGGTCGATGGCTGAGAGAATGAGTATATTAATTAAAAATAATTACAACTCCCAGTATGGTGTGAAAGGACAATGCTAAAAGTTTCATTTTCACTAAATGCCTTGTGAGACATTATGTAATATTCTGCACCCTCTTTATAAAAGATTCATAACAATTTTGAAATCTCATTCTTTTGCACTTGAAATACTTTTCACACATAACAAATGAAACAACAGAATGAGCGGAAATGCATACTGCCTTTCTTGAATTGGAGACAAAAACAGCATTAAGCATGGAGAAAGCTGGGCCATAGTAAACATGATACTTTTAGAGAGACTTAGAGTGAGCAATTCATGGCACATTTCTCCCAAAGCAATAATTTAATTGATTGGCCTGTATATGTCAAGTGTTGTAACAGATGTTACAGATATTTGGATGTTTAGAAATTATCCGTTGTAGACTTGAATTGCCGAGGATGCAAATTTTAGACCTAGAATGTGGTTTATAGCCTTTCATAACATCGGTTTCAGTTTCTCTTCATCGCGGAAACTATGGCAGTCATCTCAACTATACGATATTCGATTTAGAATACTGTGAAATACACCCACACCCCCAGCACACACATACACACACACACAAATGAGTCAGATACATGGTTGTGTCCATTTTCTAGCTTCTAAAGAGTTAAAGTAACTTGTGTTATCTGTTAGATTGAAGGCAAATAAAAAATCTCCTACAAAGGAGAATTAAAACCTTATCCCAGGGAATTTACTAGCACGTAAAGAGTGGTTTTTCTGGTTTGACTTCAGTGAGAACACACTGCAGTAACAAACAACATGGCTTTAAGATGGCCCAGTTTACAAGATGAAGAAAATGGAAAAATGAAGGAACTTCAAAAACTAAAAAAATAGAAAACCACCATGTGATTGCAGTAGCCTCTTAAGCAAAACAAACCCTAGAAATCAACTCAGATATACACAGCATTTCTAAGGATAGTGAAATATTTTCTGATACTATGTCCTAAATATTATCTCTCCCGGCATGCTTTATTCTCAGTTAAAATAATGTCACCTCCAAATACAATCGTATTACTAGAGTGGGCCCATCTATGATATTAACTAACATAATTATTTGTTTTACATATTTATTGGGACAAAAGCATGAACTATTAATCATTTTTATTTGTACAGAAAATCTGAAATCAGTTGTCAAGATTCAAAATAGAGAAACATCCTGAAAACTTGTATATACAAAACCTCTTCAGTGGTACATTCTTAGAAGAGAGGAACAGTAAACTTGTTTTCTTTCTTTATAATATAGACTTCTATGAAGTCGTTCCCCTTTATTTCATGATGGTGTCTTAGATGTACTTTAAAAGAGAATTTCACACTATTCTCTTTGTTTAATGTGACAGTGTGAGAAAGTGATCTTTATTCGTTCAAAAAACTCTGCATGTAGTCTCTGTTTAGGTTCTTTTAATGTGTTTGTCTGTGATTTTTAAATGCTAAACATGTAAACAGATAAATTGTCAATGTTAATTCTGTATCCTGTCACACAACTGATCTTTCTTTCCTGCCATTTCTTTCCTTTTTATCTTTTTTTTTTTTTTTGTGCATTCATGTTGCAGTTGATAAAATTACGTGAAGAGGTGAGTACTTCCTAGCTTGCTTTTTTTTTTTTTAATTCTGCTTTTCCCTATAAAATTGAATTTCTAAATCTGAAGTAAGATCTTTGGGTTCATTTTTTCCAGGAAAATTCACACATAGCAAAAGTATTGATTATACTGTTAGAAATGTTCTTTGCTGACTATCTGTTAAAAAACAAATAAACTCTAATCATGCTTAGGACAGTGATCATTGTTGTTGCTTGGCATCTGGAAAAAATTCATATTTTAAAGGCCAAAAAAGGGAGGAAAAAAATAAAGGGCTATCTTAAAAGTTTACCTAAGTGTGGTTTTAATGTCAACTGACTTCAGATTTGTTTTATTTGTATTGATTTCTCAAAGAAGTCAATATGATTAAAATGTTTTTTTTCTGACATTCCAATTTACTGAAAACTCTTTTTAAATATACCCTTTTCCCTCACCCAAGATTCTTAGGTCCAACACAAGATACCATGAATCTGTTTTCCTTTTAGGGAAACACACATATGTTATAAATGCTCTACTAGTCTGTGTACACAGATTCTTAAGAATAGCCAAAGCTCTCCTCATTGTTAAACACTTTCCTTTTTGTAGGAAATAGCACCCACGTGAGTTCTCATTTTTCTGAGTTGCCGGTCTGTATTATAATGCAGCTCCAGACCTATTTGTGGTCCAGCAAATATTAACAGCAATGTTTATAATTTTATCCCAGTATCGTTGAGGGATGCTGAATGATTCTGGTCTTGTTTTTGTTTGTTTGTTTTTAAGTAGGCCAAACTTAATAAATATGTAATAAATATACTTTTTTTTCACAGGTAAAAGCAGTTATATTTTTTTTTACTTAGTGACGTTGAGTTTTGTTACTTTTATACTAGGGCAGAAGATAATGGCCCATTTTGCAATTTAAAAGTTGTCTGATTGCTTCTAAGGAGGACTGTGAATTATTTTTGAGTTTAGATTGACTGCATTGATTTGGATTTTCCTAGAATTTTTTTTTATTGGTATGTCATCATTCTGTAGGTGATATGAATGCTAAATGAGAGGCTGTGGACAGTGGTTTTCAACAACTCTTCTGATTTAAGATGCATTAGTGCTGTCATCTCTTAGTAAAAGCAATACTGATAAAAAAATTAAAAGGTGAAAATATATAAAACCCTTACCTTCCAACCTTCTTGTGTGTTTTATGGAAGCAGATGTATATACCAAATGAATATAATCAATTGCAGTTTTGATATATGAGATTTTTCTTGAGGTGAGTGATACTCAACATTATTTTTTTTGCAAGACAGAATACCTGCTTGTGTGTATTTGCATATGCCCATGCTTAGGTGAAGAATCCGAATTTTCAGATCTTAATGGAACTAACAATAGACTTGAAAATCTCTGGCGAAGAAACTACACAAAGCTCTTGCCCCTGAGTTTAGTGAATATAATTAATAAAGTATTGTGCCTTATTACAATCAGCATTTTTGACAGATTTATTTTTGTTAAGCTGAATTGTGTGGACATAGAAATCTTAATTCTAAAAGCTGAAAACGTCATGTCTGCACTTCTTTTAAAACACATTCTATCATCATTTTATGGCTTAATTCTTTTGTTTGTGCCTATAGCAACTGTTTCGTCAATAACGGTTCTGGACTGCGTGTTTCCAAAACTGTAACCTGGAATGGAATTGTACCTGGAAGAATGAGGTCATTCACCCAATAGAATAATATACTCTGGAATATTCTTTTACCAGTCTTTGATATGGATGTAGCATCGATATTTGTAAAATAGATTACGATGATGACGGTGCACTGATACATGGTTTGCTCAAGAGATGATTGTTTCTCAGTCAGGATTCTAATAGTAATCAGCGAGTGTACCCCAGATTTCCCCCTTATACTTCTCCTGAGAAGACAAGCACTCATCTGTTTCAAAATAGGACGTTTTGTTGTGTTTGGAAACAGAGTATGCCCCCATCCCTTCCTTGTGATGCTCTTTTCCGGCTCAGTTCTGGGGACTGAGCGTGCTTGAAGGCAGGCTGGTGTGCACGGGGAGCAGAAGTGATGTTGGCCGTGCCGAGCCCTCCGTCTGAATCCTGAATCTCCAGCTCTCCACGCTGCGCAGCTCCTCACGCGAGCTGAGCTCTGTCTGAAGCTCCTGCACAGCTTCACTTACCTGCTTTGAAAGGGCTGAGGAGAGGGTGAGAGAATGAGTTTGGGATGGAGTGTGGGGGCAAGTTGAAAGCATCAGCTGCTACTGTAGTGTATTTCCTTTCATTTTCAGAGACCGGGGCAATGCACAACTAAGGGAACAATGTAAATAGCACAGCTGTTACAAGAACTTGATTTTAGCTTGACTTAAGTGAAGAGGTTCCAAAATACAAAGTGAGGTCCTGCTGGAAAGCTGCTGGTAAACTGGTAGTCCTCTTGTGTGCAGATTTACTCCAATAAAATTGAACTGTCCTGAAGAAGAGTTACTTCCATGATTTAGGAATATGCATTTTTTTTTAAGTTATTTTAGAGATTTGCTCCTCATTAGAGCCATACACTTCATAATCTGTTTTGTCTCCTCTTCATGGAATTCCAAGAATCATCTTACATTTAAATGCTTTCTTTCTTGTATTATCTATTATCATATAGTTAGACTGTCCATTTCCAGTACTGATCTTTGGGTTTTGTTTTTTGTTTTTTTGTTTTTTGATTTGCAGCGGCTAAATGTTCTCTTTTAATTTAGGGATTTCATCCAATATGAAAATGAGCCAAAAACTTTTGTTCTGTTATTCTGAATTAAAATTCACATTTACTCTTGATTTCACAAATCTGGTATCGTTTTAGAGAATTACCAGTTTGAAATTAAGTCCTTTGTTAAGGTAGAAAACAATATTCAGAGAAGG